>NC_135657.1:25336833-25651536 GCF_964188315.1 Podarcis muralis
GGGGACACTTTTCTCCAGAAATGGGGTGATCGTGTTTTTCTAGGGACGGGTGGCAACCCTATGTTTGATCCAGTTTTCTTACACAAATGTGGAGCTTACCACCCACAGGGTACAGTGTGCATAAGATGCTCGTGTTCATGAAAATAACATACCAAAATCCACTATATTAGGGGAAATTGATTTGGGGAAGTGTGTGTGATAGGCAAAATTGCATATTAAAATGTGTACATTAGGACAAGTTCGCTCTAAAATGCTGATGAATTTCCTGAGGCCTTTTATTTTTTAAAAAAATTGATTATTTTTTTTTGGAAATGTGAAGAACTGAACTAGAAAAACGAGAAACCAAAATGGGCAGGTTCACTCATCCCTATCTGGAATAGACCTACCGGTATTTATCCATCTAGCCAAATATTCTGTACTCTGACTGGCAGCAGCTCTCCAAGGTTTTTCTCATCACCTCCTCCCTGAGCTTTTTACCTGCGAAAGAGGAGACGATGAGACACACAAAATGCGAGGTTTATCTCAGTGGGATAAAATATTGATCTGTTCTAATTTACCCTGCCTTCGTGTCCCAGAGCAATACTGCTGAGAAAGCGAAAGCTATTGATTCAAGAAGATGATGATAAACTACGCTTCAGCCAGTACGGTAGAATATAACACTCCGAAAATTCATTCCATTTTAGATTCCCACCCCCATTTGTGGATTTCATAGTTGAGAGCAGAACTATTCTCATTTAAAGTGAGGGTTGAATTTTAATCTCTCTCTGGCCACAGCACATCACTTAACATTCTTGCTGCTCAGCTGTTATGTGCAGAGGGCAGAGACTTTCCACAGGGCCACTTCTTTTCTCTCCCTCTTCGCTAGTACTTTAAACACAGCTCTCATCATACCAATACTGGGTGTGCCCCAGTTCAGCCTAGAGAGAGGATACTTCCTTTTAATTCCACCAAGAAATGAGAAAAACAAAACCAAGGGTATTTACGACACTCAGCCGCCATTAATGTAATAACTTGGCTCAATGAAACATGGCAACTGGCTCCTGCAGAGAAACTTACCAATAAACAGTGCCTAGTGGAAGGACAAGGGCCGTAGCTCAGTGGTAAGAGCATCAGCCTTGCACGCAGAATGTCTTAGGTTCAATCCCTGGAATCTCCAGGCAGGCCTGGGAGAGACTACTGCCTGGTGCCCTGGAAAGCCACAGCCAATCAGTGCACATAATACTGAGCTCATTGAACCAATGGTCTGATTGCGTATAAGGCAGCTTCCAATGTTCCTACAAAGATTATTGCACAACAGATTGGTGCAGTTTTATATGCTTATATGTACAAGAAAGACAAAGGAACGCGGGTGGCGCTGTGGTCTAAACCACTGAGCCTAGGACTTGCCGATTAGAAGGTCGGTGGTTCGAATCCCCGCGACGGGGTGAGCTCCTGTTGCTCGGTCCCTGCTCCTGCCAACCTAGCAGTTCGAAAGCACATCAAAGTGCAAGTAGATAAATAGGGACCGCTCTGGCAGGAAGGTAAACGGCGTTTCCATGTGCAGCTCTGGTTTGCCAGAAGCAGCTTAGTCATGCTGGCGACATGACTTGGAAACTGTGCACCAGCTCCCTCGGCCAATAAAGCGAGATGAGCGCCACAACTCCAGAGTCAGTCACGACTGGACCTAATGGTCAGGGGTCCCTTTACCTTTTACCTTTGCAAGAAAGACAACCCCAGTCTCCCAAAGTTACTCAGTCTTTTCTGGCTGTTTGAACATTTCTTCTTTTAGTATGTTGAATGCCAACCTTTCAGGGGTGTTTTTTTCCCCATGATGCAATTATTGTGTAATCTGTCAGGAGGCTGTGTTGGTTGTAAGACGGGAATAAATTGAAAATTCAATTTAAAAATTTGCTCACCTGAAACAATAAAACAAAGGAAAGTGTGCTTAATAACATTATAGCCCCATACCAAGTCAAATCATGGCATCATCTACCCTGACTGGCAGTATAGGGAAATCAAGGGAAAGCAATTTTAAATAACCACTTCTGAAGGAACTGTAAGGCCCTAGAACAGTAAATATGTAAAAGAAGAAGAAGAAGAAGAAGAAGAAGAAGAAGAAGAAGAAGAAGAAGAGTAGTAGTAGTAGGAGTTTGGATTTGATATCCCGCCTTTCACTCCCTTTAAGGAGTCTCAATCTCCTTTTCCCTTCCTCCCCCACAACAAACACTCTGTGAGGTGAGTGGGGCTGAGAGACTTCAAAGAAGTGTGACTAGCCCAAGGTCACCCAGCAGCTGCATGTGGAGGAGTGGAGACGCGAACCCGGTTCACCAGATTACAAGTCTACCGCTCTTAACCACTACACCACACTGGCTCTCAAACACTAAAATACAACTTTTTAAAAAGTTCAGATACTTGGAGGCTGGAGTTGTACGGCTTGCAGTGAGTGCCAACAGCCACCCATGACATATGCAAAACCACATTCCAGGCAGAAGTAGCAATCACTGTGTATGTGCTGTTGGGTGTGGAGTAAAGTATTGTTTTTTCCTAACAAGAATTAGCAGGTGAAGTAATGAGGAAAACTTGATGAAAATGTGTTTCATCTTGAGCTCCTGGTACTCCCTTTGAGTAAGAACATGAGAAGAGCCCTGCTGGATCAGGCCAGGGGCCCATCTAGTCCAGCATCCTGTTCTCTCACAGTGACCAACCAGAAGGGAAACCCATAAGCTATATATGAAGACAATAACCTTATCCTGCTGTCGGTCTCCCACTGAAAATGGTACCCAGAGGCATGCTATGCTCTCTCTGCTCCTGGAGGTTGCTGTGGCTGTTGTCTGTCTCAAGAGACAATGGAGTGCACCTCTGGAGGTGAAGTCAAGCCACAGCTTTAGCAGCACCAAATGGACCTCCCCTGGGGCACAAGCCTGGGCAATATGCATGGAGGTCCTGGGCTGCCCACATGACAAGACCCCTCGCCTCTTGGCCTCACTGATGTGGTCCAAAGGAAAGCAGAGCAATACATTTGGCACCAGCTTGGCTGCAGGAGTTGCTGGAAGGAGGCATACAAGGCACCATCCAGCTTTCTTAGGGACTCCACTCTGTATTTGTGTAGGGTATACACCTTAGCCTTTTCTTCTCCCAAAGATGTCCCACAAGGCAGCAGAGGTTTAGGATCAGTTTTCCTTCTCCTAGATAGGCTACCTTCTTGGGCTGATGATCCCCATCTGCCTCTCCCTTCCCTCTACAGCAGTGGTTCTCAACCTGTGGGTCCCCAGATGTTGTTGGACTACACTTCCCATCATCCCTGAGCTCTGGCTTTCCTAGCTAGGGGTGATGGGAGTTGTAGTTCAAGAACTTCTGGGGACCCACAGGTTGAGAAAGGCTGCTCTACAGCATGTGCAGAAACCACCTTCTTGACTGTTGGACCCACTGGTGGTCTCATAAGCTCCATCTGCTAGAGTCTGTCTTCACATGCAGGGAAGTCCCTAACTCACCAGTGGTTTGAAACCCATTGGCTAACCTCACCTGGTTTAGCTGGCCAGTCGAAGCCATTCCCAGGGTGTGGCTGCTGTCACATGCTGACAGCTTCTAGGAGCCTTTGAGGGTGTATGGGGTGTTAGATGAGGGGCAGTAGTCTGGTGGGGGACACATCATGCTACTTCTAGGGTAGTTTGTCCAACTTTGGTTCCTACTCTGCACTCAGCTCTCCTGGAGGTAAATCATGATTGTTGTTGTTGTTTAGTTGTGTCCGACTCTTTGTGACCCCATGGACCAGAGCACGCCAGGCACTCCTGTCTTCCACTGCCTCCCGCAGTTTGGTCAAACTCATGCTGGTAGCTTCAAGAACACTGTCCAGCCATCTGGTCCTCTGTCGTCCCCTTCTCCTTGTGCCCTCCATCTTTCCCAACATCAGGGTCTTTTCCAGGGAGATTTCTCTTCTCATGAGGTGGCCAAAGTATTGGAGCCTCAGCTTCAGAATCAGAGAAGCTATGAGCTATGCCATGCAGGGCCACCCAAGATGGACAGGTCATAGTGGAGAGTTTTGACCAAACGTGATCCACCTGGAGCAGGAACCGGCAAGCCACTCCAGTATCCCTGCCAAGAAAACCCCATGGACAAAGACAACAGGCATATAAAATCATGATTAGCCACAAATCATCCTTTACCTCTATGAATTTGTCTAGTCCCCTTTTAAAGCCATTTGAGTGGCTCTCACTACACCCTAAGGCAGTGAATTCCGAAGTTTAGCAATGAAAATAAGTATTTCCTATTGCCTGTCCTGTATCTCCCATCCTTCTGCTTCACTGAATGACCAAATTGGGGTTGGTATTAGAAAAAAGGGAGAAACAGTGGTGGTTGGGGGCAAATGAAATCTCTATCCACTTTTCCCACACCATGCAGACACTTCTGTTGTATGGCCCACCCCCACCCCAATTGCTTGATTATTTTTCTATGCTCAACAGCCCATTATGCTGTAACCATTTGTCCTAGGGAAATCTAGCCAGTCTTCGGATAATAAATTTCAGTTTCCCTTTTCTGCACCTTTTCCAGGTATACAATATCCCTACTGAGGTTCAGTGACACATAACATTTACATCCATTTCTGCATTCCCCGCAGTATATATTGCTAACGCAAAATTTCCTGCAATTAAATGATAGGCTTGATTTTTAGCGTCTTTCCTTCTCTCCCTCTCCCACTTCCCAACCTCTGTTAACATTCAAAGCACAAACAGCGCAAGAGATGCTCAAAGATGCTTTTGGCGACATAAGCAAAAAATCCTTTACGGATTGCTGCATCTCCAACGCTTTCAGAAGCGAGTGGCACGTTACACACAATTTATTGCAAAAAGGAGGCATGGGGAAGGTGACATTTCGTCCTTTGGTTGAATATTCCAAAAACAAAAAAAGGTTGGGGTGTATGCATTTCCATGCATGGAGAAAATTAATCACGCTTAGAGAGAAGGCAAGGCGAAAACCATTTAAATAATTGTTTTGAATGAAGTCATACAGATCCTCCACTTGCTCTTCGCTGAAGTACTGAAGCCCAGGAGCAAGTTGACCAGCTCATCTGCTGTTTGTGAGCACTGAGCCTTAGTCTCTAGGTGTGCCTGGTCCATCCTGTGTAAAATGGGAACAGAGAGAATACTTCCTTCCTCCTAAGCATCATTAGTCAGCTGGCAAATTGTTTTGGTAATACTGAGCATCAGTGCATCATCGCAAGTTCTTTGCCGATCCTGTTCCTCCAGCCAACCTTAATTTCTCAGACAGCATCCCGCCTCCTGTCTGTGACTTGTTTTGATCTTGGATCAAAATATGCTCATTGCAACCTCTGGGCAGCAAGAATGTCAGCAGTGGTGCTCTGTGGGTTTCATACTGAGCACCAGCTCTGGAATGACAATTGGCCATGCAATTTTTCTAGAAAAAGCGGTGCTGGAGCTCACCATGAACTTTCTCCTTGTTTGCGTTCTGGCTGGAAAAAAGCCCTGACAATCTGTAGTATCATTCATTTCTAAGCTATGCGTGCTGAAGAAAACAGATAATGTGCTATAAGAGATATACAAATGAAATTATCAATGGCACAAGCCCAAAGTATCCATGTATTTTTTAATCTTATATCCCACCCTCCCTCCCAAAGAAGCCCAAGGCAGCCAACACACAAGTGATAAAACAATTAAAACATCTAAAAACACTGATTTAAAAAGAATTCCTATATAGATGAAAGCTGGGGAAAATCTTTTCTCAGAAGGCCTGCTGGAAGAGGAAGGTCTTCATGCAATCATAGAAATGTAGAGTTTCTGCAATGCAGGAATATGCAGTTGCCCCATACGGGGATCAAACCTTGGCATGATCAGCATCATGCTCTAACCAACTGAGCTATCCCTACCTGTAGTATCGCCGAAAGGACGATAGAGATGGCACCTGTGCAGTGATTCCAAAGAGTAGGTGCCACAACACTAAAAACCCAAATCCTCCATTTTGTGCAGAAGGGACCTCCTGATCAGATGGTTACTGCAGGATGCTCTCAGGTACTGGGGTCCCAAGTAGGGTACCTATTATGTCTCTGAATGATTCACTCCTCTGGCCTTGGCACCTTCCAATCATGCTTTTAGAGGGATGGGCTTCTGCTAAGTAACTGCATGGGTGTTACTGGGTCATTTATTGACCTGAGCAGAGGTGGAGCAGAACCACCAGCCCTCAGTAGAGGGTGTACATGGCATCTCTGCATAGAACACAGGAAAACTGCCTTATAACAGATTAAATATTTGTCCATCCAGCCTATGAGCATCTACTCTGACTGGTCAAATTTTCCAAGGTCACAGACAGAGATCTTTTCCATCACCTGATCCTTTTACCTGGAGATGCTGAGGATCAAATTTTGGACTTTGTCCATGAGTCACTGCCTCCTTTAGATCGGGACGTGCACACACAGATCAGCAGCTCATGCAAAACACAGCCCCTGTAGAGGAGCCCATTTTCAGGTTTAAGCAAAGAATGCTTCTCATTTTAAACCAGGAAAAAGTGTATCTGAGCCCTCTGAAGTTTGACGCTCTGTGCCCTCGGAAGACACAGATTTCTCCTTTTTGAATGGTTCAGATTATCAGCTGACTGCTTGCACAATCCAGCCTGTTTTTCTTAAAACAAACACAGCTGCCAGCCAGCCGAGCCCAACCAGGAAGTACAGCCAGCAAATCATATGAGCTCAAATTATGAAGATTCTGAAACCACAATTTCCTTTCTGACAAATTACCCACTGACACAGAAAAAGATTTCTGCTTTGGTCAGCCTGGTCTGAATTCTGCTTTCGTGCCAACATGCTAGCCAGGGAAGCTTGCTTGCAGGACTTTCATTCACTTAGAAGCAATTTCATGAAAGTCAGAGATGGATAGATAGGAATTATATGCAATTACCTTTGTGGAACTTTGATGCAATGTTCCTCTTAGTCGTATATAGGAAAGGGCTGAGAGGTTTCCCTTAGAGCAAAACATAAAATAAAATAAAAGCGCAAAAACAATGATTCCATCAAAATAACAGGAAATACCAAAGGCTGTTCTTAAAGCAACATATCCAGCAACTAAAATGACAGAAATAGCCTAAGATTAACATAACTAGTAGAATGTTTTAACTGTAAACTGGACTTCTAGAAAAGGTGAAGTGAAGGTTTGGCCACTTTAGTTAATTTAAGCATGAGCTGTATGGGATGAATGTATGAAGATGCCTAAACTAAGTCCGACTACCCTTGCATCCACTCCATTCATTATTATCTGTTCTGGAAACAGCCCTGAAGGCTCAGGATTTCACTAGCGCCACTTTCTGAGATCCCTATAGATTGAGGCTGCAAAACCTGAGATTGCATATTTGAGTCTGGTTCAATAATGCACACAAAGCATGAGCGGGATCCCCCACTGACATGTGGTCCCTTCCCAATTAAAGTGACGTCGATCAATACCTGCTCTTTCCCTTTAGTTGTAAGAATTGTCCAGGGCTGCTTCCACAGACTGTAGGCAGACACGTTTTTATCACTCACCTTTGATGAGGCACCTGCATGACACACGGATCAAAACACCCTCTTCCTTGCTTAGATTCCCCAACCCCCTTTTTTCAGAGGATCTGACTTGCAAACATAGAATTGGAGAGTTGGAAGAGACCATAAGCATCATCTAGTCCAACCCCTGCAATGTCGGGATCAGTTGCCCAATGTGGGGCTCAAACCCATGACCCTAAGACTAAAGAGTCTTGTACTCTACCAACTGAGCTACTGCTGTCCTTTTTTTTTTAGCACCACGAAACAGCTGTACAATTTCCATAGGACAGTATAGACCAGTGTTCTTCAACAAAGGGCCCTCAGATTGAGTTGGACTACCATTTCTGGTGACTGGCTAAACTGACTAGGCATGATGGGAGTTGTAGTCCAACAATTTCCAGGGATCCAGCTTTGAAGAACACTGGTATAAGATGGCCCACCATGCAGTTGTTCCAGCCTATTGTTTGTTGTTTAGTCGTTTAGTCGTGTCCGACTCTTCGTGACCCCATGGACCAGAGCACGCCAGGCACTCCTGTCTTCCACTGCCTCCTGCGGTTTGGTCAAACTCATGCTGGTAGCTTTGAGAACACTGTCCAACGATCTCATCCTCTGTTGTCCCCTTCTCCTTGTGCTCTCAATCTTTCCCAATATCAGGGTCTTTTCCAGGGAGTCTTCTCTTCTCAGGAGGTGGCCAAAGTATTGGAGCCTCAGCTTCAGGATCTGTCCTTCCAGTGAGCACTCAGGGCTGATTTCCTTCAGAATGGAGAGGTTTGATCTTCTTGCAGTCCATGGGACTCTCAAGAGTCTCCTTCAGCACCATAATTCAAAAGCATCAATTCTTTGGTGATCAGCCTTCTTTATGGTCCAGCTCTCACTTCCATACATCACTACTGGGAAAACCAGCCTATAGAGGCTACTAATAGCCTGTATAGATTGTACTTCAGCCATTTCCTTCACTGTTGCCTGTCTACCCTCCCAAGGAAACAACTCTCAACTCTATCACATTAACCCCTGCCTGTCCATATAAGAGTATAACATTGTATAACATTACTTAGGGTCGCTATATTTCAAGAAGTGAAAATTCCCAAAGTTGCTGAGCTTTTTAAAGAAAAACGCCAAAGTTGTCGAGCTCTTTATTTCCTCCTCCAAATTGCAGCCGGGGGTGGAACCTGTGACTGGGAGTGAACTGGGGGAATGGAGTATTTCATGTGTGTGCAAATTTGGGGGTAAGGAAAGAGGGACTAAAATATTGATTGGATTCCAGAAGTCTGGAAGCAGAGTTGCCTAAAGTAGAGTAGCAAAGATTAGGTGCTGTTGAACTGTCCATGTCTACGATATTTAAGCATTAAACAAACAGATCTGCTGATTACCACACTTTATCTATCAGACTACCTCTAAGAGATTTAGGTTCAGAATTAATGTTTATACAACTGTAGCAGAGCACCCAAAGAGTTTGTATGATGCACCTGTAGTCCAGGAACTCAGTTGAGAAGAGCTATCTAAATCCTAGCATTAAGGCACGTTATGGTTCTACACACTTAAGTACACTGTGTTCAGTACAATCTGAATAATTGGAGCATGGTGTGGCACTTTATCTAGAGCATTTGACCCACAGGGTCACAGGGTCAAGGTCACTTTAAACATGAAGCTGTTGCTTCACTCAGCTGATTCTAGAGAGATCGCCCTTTTCGTGGTTCTAACCTTCACTTTCATGTGACTCTTTAAAAAGTGAATGGGGTGATGGCGAAGGGATTCCCACTATTTGCTCTAAGAATGTATAAGATGAATTGCCTCAGATATTTTTCTCTTAGATTAGAAATGGCCTCTTGTATTGATTTAGTGGAATGGATGGAGGATAAATCTGATTCCATTCACATAAAAGGCAAATCTTCCGAATCTGTACTTTGCGAAACTGTGGGACCCGAAACACAGCCATTCATCAAAATTTGCACTTCTTTGAATTTTGTGGTGCAGTTATCCAGCCAAGTAATATGTAAACAAATGCATATGCAAGAAAAAGTGTGCCTTAAACTGCCTATATTAGTGAAAATAACATACAACAAAGTATTATATTACGGGAAGTTGCTTTGCAAAAATGTGCATATGAACGTGTGTCTTTGGAGAGATTCATACGAAAGAGATAGTGAATATTCATAAGGACTTTTTATTTTAAAAATTGCAAATGAACATGTGAAAATGTGATTAATTGAGGGGAGGGGAAACCCAGAAAAAATGAGAAATTTACAGGAACCAAAATTAACAGATTGAGTCATCCCAAATTGGTTGCAGCAATAGTTGGTAGGATTACACGATGATGTACATTTCCCTCAGGAGTAAGTACACTGAGTTCAATGAGGCTCATTCCCTAGGAAGTGAGCATAGGATTACAACAATGCAGCCCACACCCTATGCTTAGTTACTTTGAAGAAAGCCCCACTGAAATCAATTCAATGTTCTCAAAAGTAAATAATGCATTGAAGTAAAGTACTAAGTACAAACGTATGCACTCTGACCTGAGAATAAGCCACACTGAACTCAGTGGAGCTTGCCCCTGAGCAAATGTCTAGAATTCAGATTGTTAGTCTTAAGGAGAGACATCATAAAAATGATTCCATTAATGCTCTTTGTTGTTTAACTGTGCGAAGAGCTCTTATCCGTTTTCAAAGAAGAGATAAACGCAGCTCTAAAACTTGCAGTCTACTGAGTTTGTCCCCCATTCAGATTTGGTTCTCTGTCTTTCCCACAAGTTTATGTTTGAGTTTGTGTAATCACCAGTTAACCTTACAGCAAAAATATTGCTGATGCTTTAGCTTTCGTTTTCTCACACTTCTCCTATATTCGTTGGTTGTTGTTTTTTTTTCTTCTAGAATTCAGGAAGTCATACAGATTTGCAGCTGTAGCAGATCTGTCAAAGCCCTTTTTATTTTTAAGGTCAGGGCAGTCTAATGTTCCAAAGTTCTGCTTTCCCATTTCTCCCATTAAGAGTGAAAAGGTGGCCTCCTTTGCAGCTGCAAATCTACCCAAAAAGCAAAAGCTGGCTGTAAATGTGGATGACTGCCTTTTCATTTCCTTTTTTGTAATCACCTTCTGATTCAGCTTTGCTATCACTGAGTGGCGTAGTAGCAAATTCTGAAGTGCAGCCACCCCGATGCCACCATTTTAAAACCCTTTGTAAGACTGTGCGACAAAAATGAACCTTTGACCATTGCATGCAGACAATGTGGCTTCATAGGGATGTTGGAGAATTCTGTCAGAAACAAAAAACGGAGCGGAAATTGCCACCATTTGGTGTGTTTGTTGGCAGTCAGGAAAGGAAATCATGCAAGCTAATAAGAAGAACAGTGTATGTTGGGGGGAGGGACGCGGGTGGCGCTGTGGGTAAAAGCCTCAGTGCCTAGGGCTTGCCGATCGAAAGGTCGGCGGTTCGAATCCCCGCAGCGGGGTGCGCTCCCGTTGTTCGGTCCCAGCGCCTGCCAACCTAGCAGTTCGAAAGCACTCCCGGGTGCAAGTAGATAAATAGGGACCGCTTACCAGTGGGAAGGTAAACGGCGTTTCCGTGTGCGGCTCTGGCTCGCCAGATGCAGCTTGTCACGCTGGCCACGTGACCCGGAAGTGTCTCCGGACAGCGCTGGCCCCCGGCCTATAGAGTGAGATGGGCGCACAACCCCAGAGTCTGTCAAGACTGGCCCGTACGGGCAGGGGTACCTTTACCTTTACCTTTATGTTGGGGGAGGGGGGTTTAAGACTCCACTATGTGCTTCAGCCCCAACCATTCCTGCTCTGCTACACCAGTTGTATCGCTTATGGTTTAAACAAACCACATTCTCATTCTCCACTGAGCAGTTTGTTAGCATAATTGATCTTTTTCTACCTAGGCTCCACGTGAATAAAAGCAATATTGGAGCAGAGCCAGTATTGATCCGTTGTCATATCCATTCTGAAAACTGCAATTGGTTGTGAGATAACAAGGGCCTATAATGGCATTCGTACAGCATTTTCAAACTTACTATTTCATAATTAAAAAACAAGATGGCTAATTAGAAACTCATGGCTATACCAAAGTCACAACAAGCCCATTCCTGCCTTGAACCTGAACCACTAACGCTGTAAGTGGCTAAATCATCCACTGCTTGCTGGTTTTGAAAAACTCGCAGTTTGGATCCCTCCAAATGAAATGATACATTTGGATTATTTATGTATATATTTGTATAGGTTTGTTTTACAGTGCCTTTCTGCCTTAACTGACATTCTGCAGTTAATGCAGAAGAACAAAGTCCAACTTGGGGGTTAGGGTTAGGGTCAAAAGCTAAAAACCAACTATCAAGAAATGCAAACAGAGCTGAAATTCAGATAAAGGGATGAATCAAATACAGACAGAAAGGATCCACAGGGATTTAGGGGAACTGCGAAAAGCTGGGCAGAACAAAGTAATTTTCAGAAGCTGTTAGAAAAAGATGAGAGGAGGAATAAATCTGTACTTTCTGAGGAAGGGAGCTCCAAAGTTTGGGTGCCACTACCAAAAAGTCCCTTTCCTATGTAGCCACCAGTCTCACTCCAGCTGATGATGGGATATAGAGAACAGCCTCTTGCAATCACCTCGAAGCCAGGGCCAGTAAATTAATATGGAAGAGAGTGTACAACCATTGCAGCCTTTTCTCCCAAGGAATCTAGATGTGGTGTGAACGGACCCATAAACAGTAAAGATCCACATAAGGAAAAGCAGTCTATGTTTCCCACCTTTGCGTTACACTGGGATTTGGAGGAAAGAGCCTAATTGTGGTTTGCAGTAAGCTTTTCTCCTGGAGAGGTGAATGGTCACTCTTAATCTGGCAAGAAATGCTGTGATTGTTTCAACTACTCCTGTTGTGTCTGTGAACACTAAAACGATGATTATAGCAAAGGATATTTGCCAAATACCCAATTATCCTGCTTATGTTTCCCAGACCCCACTATTTCTATTACTTTCCCAGGCAGTCTCTCCCTAATTCAAGCCTCACTCCTCCTCTTCTTCACTTTCATTAATTACAGTAGTTGTTCCTATTTCCTATAGCCCATAGATTCTCAGCAGAACACTCTCTCTCTCTCTCTCTCTCTCTCTCTCTCTCTCTCTCTCTCTCATAGACAACACAGCTGGAAATACATTTTTATACTTGTGATGGTAAAAAGAGGATCCTGTTAAAACACATGATCAGTGTATGTATAATCTGGATGTCAAATAAGATGTCTAATTAATGGTGGGGGTGGGGGGTGTTTTAAATGGAGAATTGCAACACTGTTAGATTGTCTGCAAAACAAAAGCTTCCTTATTCAATGGAGTTTGACACTTGCTAAATTCATTAAAATGAGGCGCACAATTACCTGCAATCATCCGGTTTACAATACATTTCATTGGCTCAGGTCATTTCATTGCTGAAGAAGCCGTCTGTCCTTGAGCTATCAACACATCATATGAAATGCTCAGATTTTATTTCTTTAAATAATAATAATTTTAAGTGAATATCCTACCCTCAAGCCAGCAGTGAACCCACAAGATGGCTCACAGCATAAATCATTAGCAAGGCTAACTGTTAAAACACAGGGGTGGGAGGTGTCCTGATAAAATACTGCCTCATCCCACATGACCCTGGAACAGCCATTGAGTTCTTCAGTGGAGGCTCCACCCTCCACCAGCAGAGGTGTGATGGCTGGATCTTCTTGGTTGCGATGCCAAGACTATGGAATTATCTGTCGCAGTAAAGCTTAGCTAGGCCCTTCAAAAACTAGCCCTATGCGGCCTAGGACCCACGTACCTACAGGACCGCCTCTCCTGGTACGCCCCGTAGAGGACCTTAAAGGTAAAGGTAAAGGTACCCCTGCCCGTACGGGCCAGTCTTGACAGACTCTGGGGTTGTGCGCCCATCTCACTCAAGAGGCCGGGGGCCAGCGCTGTCCGGAGACACTTCCGGGTCACGTGGCCAGCGTGACATCGCTGCTCCGGCAAGCCAGAGCCGCACACGGAAACGCCGTTTACCTTCCCGCCAGAGCGGTCCCTATTTATCTACTTGCACCCGGGAGTGCTTTCGAACTGCTAGGTTGGCAGGCGCTGGGACCGAACAACGGGAGCGCACCCCGCTGCGGGGATTCGAACCGCCGACCTTTCGATCGGCAAGCCCTAGGTGCTGAGGCTTTTACCCACAGCGCCACCCGCGTCCCTAGAGGACCTTAAGGTCCACAAATAACAACACTTTGGAGGTCCCAAGCCTCAAGGATGTTAGATTGGTTTCAACTAGGGCCAGGGCCTTTTCAGCACTGGCCCCAACGTGGTGGAATGCTGTCACAAGAGACTAGGGCCCTGCGGGACTTAACATCTTTCTGCAGGGCCTGAAAGACAGAGCTGTTCTGCCTGACCTTTGGTTTGGACTCAATCTGACCGTTATGTTTCCCTCTCCTTATGGTCTTGATTTATCAGCTACTCTAAAATAAGGCTGCATTTTAAATTGCACTTTAATCTGTATTTTAAAATGGTTCCCCCCCCCCTCTTTTTCCCCCATTATGTTTTTACTGTGATTTTATTGGTGTTAGCCGCCCTGAGCCCGGCTCTGGCCGGGTATAAATAATTTTTTTAGAATTATTATTATTATTATTATTATTATTATTATTATTATTATTATTATTATTATTAAAAACTGCTCCAAGATGGGAGAGGTGACTGCCTGGCTGTTGCAAATGCCAGCCAATCAACTCATTCCAAACAGGCTCAGGGTCCCCTGAACTCATTCTTAAGAAGAGTTCAAAATCCAGCGTGTGCACTAAAATTATATTTGTCAATATGCACCCCTCACAATGCAGTTGTATGCATGCCTCATAGAATCATAGAATGGAAATAAGTCTCATTTAGTTCAATGGGGCTTGCTCCTCAGGTAAACATGGATAGGATTTCAGCCTGCGCTGACCTAACTACAGTGGTACCTCAGGTTAAGTACTTAATTCGTTCCGGAGGTCCGTTCTTAACCTGAAACTGTTCTTAACCTGAAGCACCACTTTAGCTAATGGGGCCTCCTGCTGCCGCCGCACTGCTGTAGCACAATTTCTGTTCTCATCCTGAAGCAAAGTTCTTAACCTGAAGCACTATTTCTGGGTTAGCGGAGTCTGTAACCTGAAGCATATGTAACCTGAAGCGTATGTAACCCGAGGTACTACTGTACAAGAACAGGGTTCACTCAGGCTGTATAAACACTCACATTTACTTTGCATCCAGCGTGCTCCAAATACTGGTTTGTGAATGTTGTGCACACACAACATTAATCACAATCCACACCTGTCGTTTTTTAAAAATGAAACACTATGTTTTGATGTGTTTTCCTCGGAACCAATTTCAGTCAGACCTGAGGACGGCCTAGCTGCGTTTTATGCCAGGAATGTGTACACAGCCTAAGATAGCTGAGGCCACCGGGCGCTTTACTTCATAAAGCATTTATTTGCATTGAGCAATCTCACAGCTGAAAGATGCCTAATTCATGAGAGCAAAGAGGTCAGCCAAGGTTTCAACATTTCTAGGAGGTGTCTCTGGCAAAAATTATAGGCTACAACCAGCAACAGCTACTGGAATGAATCGAGTACAGCACAGTGTCCCCCAAAAAAGGGAGTTGGGAGGAAGCTATTGTGAAAATTCCAACAGAAACATCACAAAACAGCGAGCAAGCATGGAAGTTCACCAGATCATTAAACAGAAGGGTGGAAGAAGAGAAAGGATTAGGACAGAGGTGATGGAAAAACTGCAAATTCTGTTTGAAGATGGAACGGAGGAAGTGTTTTTTGCAGAGTGAGGCTGTTTCCAGGCAGGAGCTTTTACATCACAAAAGAGATAATTGAGATCCAATTTTTGGGTGCGCATGATTTGCACATGCGATTCTTGATCCTGCAGCCCACAAGGGTGAGTGTGGTTATTTGATATGCATTTGAAAACCCTCCCCTTGATTGGGCTATTCACATCTTTTCCTCCCTGCATTTGCCCCAGATGAAGGAAGGAGGAAATGGTGGTTGGGATCATGGTTTATTCCCATCCACAACATCATTGGGCAGGTGTGGATACACCTCCACCCATTGCCAGGATCACCTACCTCTGTTTTTAGACAGACCCACTGCAGGGTAACGCAGAATCAAACTGCAATGAGCTTTTATTTTTGACATGAAACCAGTTTCTGAAGGAGGTCTTTTCAGGGGACGAAAAATATGCAATAGATCTAGATTGTGTGCAGCCTACATAGAAAACAAGTACTTGGTCTCCTTTGATTCTAGAATAAAATGTTTGTTTGTTTGTTTGTTTGTTTGTTTGTTTATATCCTACCTTTTTCTCCAAGTTGCTCAAGGTAGCATACATGGTTCTTGTCTCTCCATTTTATTCTTACAGAAATCCTGTATGTTAGGCAAAGAGGCGGCAACTGGCCCAAGGTCACACAGTGAGCTTCATGGCTGGGGTGGAGATATGAGCCTAGACCAGGAGGGGTAGGGACAGGTTCTAAGCAAACATTTTCAGCAGGGGGCCAGTCCACTGTCCCTCAGACCTTGTGGGGGGCCGGACTATATTTTGGAAAAAAAGAAAAAGAACAAATTCCTATGCCCCACAAATAACCCAGAGATGCATTTCAAATACAGTGGTACCTCAGGTTAAGTACTTAATTCGTTCCGGAGGTCCGTTCTTAACCTGAAACTGTTCTTAACCTGAAGCACCACTTTAGCTAATGGGGCCTCCTGCTGCTGCTGCACCACCAGAGCCCAATTTCTGTTCTTATCCTGAAGCAAAGTTCTTAACCTGAAGCACTATTTCTAGGTTAGGGGAGTGTGTAACCTGAAGCATATGTAACGTGAAGCGTATGTAACCTGAAGCGTATGTAACCTGAGGTACCACTGTAAAAGCACACATTCTACTCATGTAAAAACACCTAGCAGGACCCACAAATAACCCAGAGATGCATTTCAAATAAAAGGGCACATTCTACTCACGTAAAAACATGCTGATTCCCAGACCATCTGCGGGCCGGATTGAGAAGGCGATTGGGCTGGATCCGGGCCCCGGGCCTTAGTTTGCCTACCCATGGCCTAGACCTCCCCTGTCTTCGGACCTGTCTCTACTTCGACTCAATGTGCATTGTGGACCCCTTACACCTCCTTTCATTCATCCTTCTCCTCCTCCATGCAGTATTCTCCTCCAACTACTGCTGTTCCACACTTCCTCCTCTGTAAATCTGGAGATTCCCTATATTTTGAAAATCCAGATCGGAGAGCTACATTGACTGCATAGGGAATCTCTGGATTTAGGGAGAGGGGTACTGCCAAACAGTCCCAGTCTCTGTGTACCCTTGCCAACAGAGAGGGGAAGAAAGTTGCTTAGAATGGTTGCACTTTTGTAATTATTATTATTATTATTATTATTATTATTATTATTATTATTATTTATACCCTGCCCTCCCCAGCCAAGGCCGGGCTCAGAGCGGCTTACAAGCAATAATAAAAACAAGTTGAATGATTACAGCTTAAAAACAAAATTAAAATACATTAAAATATTGAAACATTAAAATATTAAAATGTAGCCTCATTGCAGGAGAAGGAAAAGAAAAAAGAAAGAGAGGGAGGGAGGGAATCAAATTGGCTCCAAGCCAAAGGCCAGGTGGAACTACTCTGTCTTACAGGCCCTGCGGAAAGAAATCGGATCCTGCAGGGCCCTGGTCTCATGAGGCAGAGCGTTCCACCAGGCCGGAGCCAGAGTTGAAAAGGCCCTGGCTCTGGTTGAAGCCAATCTAACTTCCTTAGGGCCTGGGACCACTAGGGTGTTGCTATTTATGGACCTTGAGGCTCTCCGTGGGGCATACCAGGAGAGGCGGTCCCGTAGGTACGAGGGTCCTAGGCCGTAAAGGACTTTAAAGGTCAAAAGCAGCACCTTAAATCTGACCCTGTACTCCACCGGGAGCCAGTGCAGCTGGAAAAGCACTGGGTGAATATGCTCCCATGGCAAAGACCCAGTGAGGAGCCTCACTGCAGCATTCTGCAGCCGCTGGAGTTTCTGGAACAGCTTCAAGGGCAGCCCTGCGTAGAGCGAATTACAGTAGTCAAGCCTTGAGATGACCGTGCATGGATCACTGTGGCCAGGTTGGGGCGGTGTTAAGAACCAACAGTGAAGCAATTTAGAAGCGTTTTCCTTAATACAGATCATGTAGGTTTTGGGTCTCTCCTGTTGCACCACTCAGCCTGCTCTACCAAAATCCCAAGGTCCATCTCTCAGATTTGTTTCAAAGAATCCAAATTCTCTACCCTAAAGTGACTGATAATCTCATGGAGAGCATCCTTTTAGAGGCTGGTGTTGTGTTTAATATCATAGTTTCAAATGGAGTCTCAGACCTTGAGGATTGGAACCAGAATGGTGGATTGGTCATGAAGTGAGAACTCAGCTACATTAGTAAAGAAACAGTGATTTGAATGTGCAACACCAGATGGCGCCAGAGAGCAGGAAATTTTAAGACGTGATTTTCCATAGGGATTTTGTCCCCTCTTATTCATAGCATTCCCCCCCCCCCCCCCGTTTACATCCATCCTGAATATGGTTTGAGGAATTATGACCAATAGCTCCCCAAAAGCCACAGTGTGTGTCAATATAAGTGTAGCTCCCATGAATGGACTGGTTTAGTCCAGTGGGACAGAGTTACTCAGGACAGAGCTATAAGAAAGGAAATGAAACTTGTTCTGCTAGAGAGCTAAATAATATACTTGGGCATTTATAGCCATGTATAAGGTAAACTGAAATTATGTATATGCATGGTTAATTAGCAAGGGAATGGGGAATCAGCAATATTTATATTGTGACTCCGAGGCTATGTCCTTCAAGCTGCAATTTATACTTTTGCCCTTTGCTGTGGTTGCCCTGTTGCTTTGGAATTAATGCATTTTGCAAAGAAGCGACTCTGAAGTGTCCAGCACCCTGGTGGATTAAAGGAAAATTTGGACAGGTTGATTACAAAGTTTGTAAACATGAGTTGCCTAATTTTCTCTTTGAAGTCAGAGGGACTAATGCATTGTTTGGCTGTTTAAGGGCTGGCTTGCGTATGTAGCTCTTTGTGGACAATTGCTGGATTGCCTTGTATAATTATAGTTCCAAGAAAAGAACATTTGTTCACCTTAACTGATGCTCAACATGCACAAGAAGTTGCAAAGTTCTTCGGATCCTGAGGATGGTGTGCTGGGGTAACCCTCGAAATTATCACATCTATGCTGCAGCTGCTGCAACACAACACAACCTCTATAGATAAGGAACCCTGCCTATTCAATATCCTCTCCAGTAAAACTCCACGTAGATTTGCAGAAGACTCTAGGAGGCGAGCGATGTACATTATCTCAAGGCATATTTCGTTGTTTTGGCAGTGTGGGAGGTGCTGTTGCAGAATTGGAGTTATTATGGCCCCATCTGTGTTGACATCTTGCATTCATGGTAAAAGTATCTTATGGTATATTGTGGCTGCTGCCAAGCCTAGTGAGAGCTCTTTGTTTGGGGTAGGGGAGGAGTGTGTGCAGAGCTTTAATTGCATGTGGAGTCAAGTGCCTGGGAGGCTACTCATAATTACGGTTAATTAATATTAGGGAATGGGACGCGGGTGGCGCTGTGGGTAAAAGCCTCAGCGCCTAGGGCTTGCCGATCGAAAGGTCGGCGGTTCGAATCCCCGCGGTGGGGTGCGCTCCCGTTGCTCGGTCCCAGCGCCTGCCAACCTAGCAGTTCGAAAGCACCCCCGGGTGCAAGTAGATAAATAGGGACCGCTTACTGGCGGGAAGGTAAACGGCGTTTCTGTCTGCTGTGCTGGCTCGCCAGATGCAGCTTTGTCACGCTGGCCACGTGACCCGGAAGTGTCTCCGGACAGCGCTGGCCCCTGGCCTCTTAAGTGAGATGGGCGCACAACCCTAGAGTCTGTCAAAACTGACCCATACGGGCAGGGGTACCTTTACCTTTACCTTAATATTAGAGATCCCTCTCCCTGCAACAAGATGGGATGGTGACTTTAAAGGAGGATTTGTCAAACTCATGGAGGATAAAGGCCAATGGCTGCTTGTCAGAACCTCCATGCATCACTTACTAAAAAATAGGAAAGGGCTATTGCCTTCCTGTCCTGCGTGTCAACTTTTCAGTGGCAACTGATTGGTTATTGTTAGGAAAGAGGATGTTCGAATGGGTGGACCTATAGTTTGAGCCAGCAAGAGTTCTTCTTAGCTGCTGCTGCTTGTTGTTGTTAAATTATTTATTATTAACAATTACTCACTGCCATTACTGATTATTAATTTTATTTCAAATCTGTTATGGAAAACAAGAAAGGAAAAAGAAAGGGAAATGTGAGCTCACATTAACAATACATTTAAACATTGATACAGTCATCTTTGTCTACACATACAGATACAGTGGTACCTCGGTTTTCGAACATCTCCATTGACAAACGTTTTGGTTTTTGAACGCTGTAAACCCGGAAGTAAATGCTTTGGTTTCGAACATGCCTCGGAAGTTGAACGTGTTCTGCAGCTTCCACTGGGTGTAAGATCCTGAGGCCTAGCTGACGGCTATTGAGTTTTTGGTTTTCAAACGTTTCAGAACTTGAACGGTCTTCCGGAACGGATTATGTTCGAAAACAGAGGTACCACTGTATGCTGTCTAAATGTGCAAATATGTATCTACGTAAAGCTCGTGTTTATAAGGAGTGCGTTTGAATGTAGCGAAGGCTTTAAAGTCTTCAAACCATTGCCTGAGAGGCAGTGATTGGTGCAAGGTTACGCAGTGAGCTTCCTGACTGAATGGGGATTTGAACCCTGGCCTATCAGGTCTTACTCTAACCTCTGCACTGCACTGTCTCTCATTCACAATTCGCTTATCATGAATTGACCTGGTGTTTAGCTAGCACATCTGGACACACTGTATGCACATGGGCTGTAGTTCATGAGAGTCTCTCTTTCAATCCCACCTAACTCTGCTTCCAAAGACATCCTGTGCACTGTTGACAAAGTCCTACAGGCTTAAGAGCAGAACTGCTGAGTCTGGCATATATCCTAGCCTTTAGACCTTGTACTCTCGCACTCAACATGTTATGCGGGGATTCGTGGTAGACAAGGAAAAAGTTGCTCCAAAGGCAGCAAGTAAAACAGTGCACAACCTTGCTGCTTTAAAATCCTTATAAAAAAATGTCTACTGTTTTCATTCTATTTTTTTAATCTTTTTTTTGTTTTGTTTTATTTTGTTTTTGTTTGTTTGTTTTTAGCTTTCCCTATTTTATCTGTAAGGGACGCGGGTGGCGCTGTGGGTAAAACCTCAGCGCCTAGGGCTTGCCGATCGAAAGGTCGGCGGTTCGAATCCCCGTGGCGGGGTGCGCTCCCGTTGTTCGGTCCCAGCGCCTGCCAACCTAGCAGTTCGAAAGCACCCCCAGGTGCAAGTAGATAAATAGGGACCACTTACTAGCGGGAAGGTAAACAGCGTTTCTGTGTGCGGCTCTGGCTCGCCAGAGCAGTGATGTCACGCTGGCCACGTGACCCGGAAGTGTCTCCAGACAGCGCTGGCCCCCGGCCTATAGAGTGAGATGGGCACACAACCCTAGAGTCTGTCAAGACTGGCCCGTACGGGCAGGGGTACCTTTACCTATTTTATCTGTAAGCCACCTTGAATCCTTATCAGGGAAAAAGGCAGGGTATAAATAATGTTTGTTTGTTTGTTTGTTTGTTTGTTTGTTTGTTTGTTTGTTTGTTTGTTTGTCACCCATCTGACTGGGTTGTCTCAGCCACTCTGGGAGGCTCCCAATAAAATATTAAAAATGCAATAAAACACCCACCCAGGCCAGGTGAAAAAGGCCTGCAAGTCTTCCAGGACTCACAACCAATATGGTCAGGATATCCCCTCTTCAAATCTTGCCTTGCCCATAAACTCATTAGGTGGCCTTACACATGTCTCTCACACACACCTTCAAACGCACCCTACTGCTCCTCTGTGCTGACAGTAGCACAAAGTCTTGGCTCATTGTCTATCTGGCAACGTCCTTACATATTGACTCAGACAGCAGTCTTTCATTCATTCGCACTGGGGCCTGACTTTCATAGTGAATTGCTAGCATTATTTACAAATGCAATCCTATTAATAGCGCAACCACTTGAATCTGGCTCTTCGCTCTTCGCTGTGGTTTTGGCTGCAGCCATATATCATTCCAGAGGTGCCTTGCTGCGATGCTTAGTTGGCAGGCAATTCTGGTGCACAGTGCATTTCAAAGTCTCACCATTAAGCCATTCAGGTTGGCAGAATTATGAACAGGTGTGCTGTAGGGTTAAGTCCATAAGGGCCTGCCTGGAATATTTTTGTAAAATTAACAAGGCAGCCTGACTGATGGACTGGTTCTACAGCAAAGACCCACTTGGACTTGAAGTTTCAAAATCTGGGAAAGGCCCAAAGCCCCAGATTCAGTCGCTGGCATCTCTCGTGTAGGACTGGGAATGTCTCCTGCATGTACCCCTGGAAAGCCTCCACCAGTCAATTCAATTCAATTTAATGCCTCTATAATATGAGCCAACATCCAAGACTGGGATCAGAGACACCAACAAACTCAAATCCAGCTTGATTTCAAATTAAACCTCCACAAATCACCACAACAATTTATAGCAATTTTATTTAACTCCATGTCTAGAGGGCTGCCCTGTGTGTTTCAAAGCTGTTATCGTCACTCAAAAGAAACCAGACAATTTCTGCCAGGGTGTTCCTGCATGCCTGTGTGAAGAAAGGTTTCAGAAAGCAGGTCTCTATATACAGGGCAGGCTAACAGATAATGAGTGAGGTCTTGCACCCGAGATTCACCACAAATACAAAAGCTGTCTGCGTATGGGACCTTGTTGTAGTGGGAATCACTTGGAAACGCAGCTCAGTAGAGGCATTTCTGAAGGAAACTGGTGAGAGTTTGGTCAGATAACTAGCTCTAAAATGCTCTGTTCTCAAGAGTTTCTGATTAATTGCAGTTCCCCTTTGGATTCTACCCAAGAGAGCCAATCCCTTAGTTGACACTTATTCAAGGTCAAAGCCTCCACCAGTCTGTATAGACCAGGGGTCTGCAACCTTTAAGACAAAAAGAGCCACTTTGACCCGTTTCCGAAGAAAAAAAAACTGGGAGCCGCAAAACTCGTCATTATAAAAATAACTTCTTTGTCACCTTTTTATTATTTCTTTGTTTGACCCCTCAGAATTACTCCTCCTCATAGAAATAAACGTTAAATTAACAAGTTACCTTTTTGTGTGTGTGTGTGTGTGTGTGTGTTCTTCACTCCCCTTCAAAACAGTGACCAGCGTACATGCCCCCTTTCAATGCAGTGACCAGCATACATGCCCCTTACAATGTAGCGGGCAGGCGGGCGGGAAGGTGACGTCGGGACGGTGCGTGACTAACGCATGCACCGCCCCCGTGCGACGTCACAGCCAGTACAGCGCCCGCCACAGTGGGGGAGTGTCGGGGCGCACAATGCGCCTCCTCCCCTCACTAGTATCTGCCCTGGAGCTGCGGCAAAGGTGTAAAAGAGCCACATGCAGCTCCGGAGCCGCGGGTTGCAGACCCCTGGTATAGACAGTACAGAGCTAAATGGAGCAATGTTCAGACTTAGTATAAGGCTGCTTCCTATATTCCAGAAGAAGAAGAAGAGTTTGGATTTGATATCCCGCCTTTCACTCCCTTAAAGGAGTCTCAAAGCGGCTAACATTCTCCTTTCCCTTCCTCCCCCACAACAAACACTCTGTGAGGTGAGTGGGGCTGAGAGACTTCAGAGAAGTGTGACTGGCCCAAGGTCACCCAGCAGCTGCATGTGGAGGAGCGGAGACACGAACCCAGTTCCCCAGATTACGAGACTACCGCTCTTAACCACTACACCACACTGGCTTCAGAACTCAATACATATTAGCACAGCCTTACCAAAGAACACGGATATGCATCTGAGACTGCAACTCTATGCCGACTTACCTGACAGTCAGTAGGGCTTACTTTTCCATAGACAAGTATAAGATTGCACTGTGAAACGCATATCACAAGATTGTAAATGAGCAAAAAATGCTGGGACATTCTCCAAAAACCAGCATAAATGAAACAAAAAAGCGTGCAGACACATTGTTTTTATATATACATTAGTTTTAAAATGGTTGATTTCTCTGTTATTTTGATAAATGTCATTTTATTGCTATTTCCTTATGAACGTTATATATCATTTTATGTAAACCACTTAGAGCTTTTTTTAATTAAGAGGCATATAAATCTGGATCGATTGCATCCCTCTGAGTGCCTTTACAGAAGCCAGGAGCAGGCTTGGTCTACACATGCAGCGGGATGGAGTTTGAGGGGGTGGGATTAGAGAATTCTGAGCATAGCTGCCCACTTTTCCCTTTTCTTGTGAGGAATCCTATTCGGAATAAGGGAATTTCCCTTAAAAAAGGGGGAAAGTTGACAGCTGTGATCCTGAGATGGTAGAGTCTGGAGTGTACCATTTCACACTGCGTGTAGGAGCACCAGTTTTGGATGCTCCTCTCTGTAAAAAAACAACTCCAAAAAAATTAAGAATTGCACAGTCTACTCCTGCACAGTTCTAAGCCCAGTTTATTCCTTGTGATACTGGTTTTCTGTCTGCAGGGTTGTTTTCTTTCCTACAAGAGAGCATGCAAATATGGAATTCTGCACCAGAAATCTAGTGGAGCATTCTGTTCTCCCACCTCCAAGCTCCTCTGCCTCATGAGTAGACCAGGCCTCAGTTTCACCCAGTGGCATTTCATAAACTGTGAGAAAGGAATATCCGGTCCTCACTTATTGAGACACACAGCAGCTCATATTGAACACATGGGCTGAGATACATGCGGCCAGTTCAGGCAAACCAAACGGTCTGTGGTAGCCAATGGATTTCTGAGCTTTTTTATTAAAAAAAATTCAGATTGGATCTTAGTGCTAAACCAAAGGCTGCTTTCCTTTTGAAAAAATGTTTTCCCTTACAGCATAAAGGGGCTGCTGCCAAAACAAGAGGCAAAAGCACCTGCAGCCCATGAGTCTAGTTCAGTCAGGCCCAAAGTCCGTTTTGGGGGCCTAATTCGGCCCGCCGGTCAATTAAATCCGTCGCCCGTGGCAGTATATGTCATGGAGTAAAAAAGCTCAGCAACTTCAATTCTTTAAAAAGCTTTGGTCAGCCCTCACACATGTTCACTTCAAATCTGCCCCCCTTTGAAAAAAGTTTCGGTTCCCCTGGTCTAGTTGTTTCACACAGCACATTGTAAAAGCCAACTGTTAAACTGGTATTCACTTCATAGGTGTCAGGGGTTCAGGAGCAGAGGGACAGGAAAGGGAGGAAGTAGAGACCGAGGGAGAGGAATCTGAGGGAGAAGTCAGCGATGATAGCCATCCGAGGTCTCTAAGTCTCTCCAGTGAATCAGAGGATTCACAGAAAGGGGCCCCAGTGGTCAGAGCCAGGGGGTTGCCAGAGGGAACACCCCAGGAAGGAGGGGCCAGAGGGGACTCAGAGAGCAGCAGCTGGAAATCGGGACCAGCTTCCCCACCGGAGAGCAGTAAGGGGGAGGAGTCCCAAACATCGGCAGCAGGCAGCCTTCCGTCAGCGGAAGGACAGGAGTCAGGGTTAGCCACGCCTGCATCAGAGAGCGAGGTAACGGTCAAAAGGAAGGTCAGGGGCAGCGCACGCGCGCCAAGTTCAAATGTACAGGAGGGGGGCGCAATGGGCAGTCCGGAGAGAGAGCCGGGTCCCAAAGCCCGCCGGAGAGAAGGGGAGGAGTCCGAAGGGTCCGCTTCCGAGGCATCCAGGAAGGAAGGCACCCAGGGGGGTAGTAGGACCCAGAGGAGGAAGGAGAAACGTAGAAGGTGGAGTAAGGCTAGAGTCTTAAGCTGGTGTACGGGGGGCGGAGACTCAGACGAGGCTTCGCTGGTCTAGGGTCTAGACGTAGAGACGCACGCTAGTGCTTGAAAATGGAAACTAAATGTCAATAAAGACTTTTGTACGGTTCTAATGGCTAGCGTTGGTCTTCTGTGAGCTGAGACCGGGAGGCAGTCTCTGACAGTAAGCCTCGTCTCTCAGTATCATCGGTTTTCTTCGCCTCAAGCATCGCTAAGGAAGCGAGGCAGGGAGGGTAGAAGACTGGTGCCTTGCGAGCTCACAAGAGTCAGGCAAGATGACTACAGAACAGAAAATAGCTTCCCTGCAAGAAGCGGTGACACTACTCAACGCTGAAATAATCGCTTCCAGGAAGAGAGAGGAAGAAGCGGCAGCTGCCTGCAGAGATCTTCAAGCCAGGTTGGAAGGGCTTGTAAAGCAGGGGATCCCAGTACCCAGATCCGAGGGGATCGGTTTGGGGAAGAGAGGAGGCAGCATTGTATCTCATTTTGATGGGAATTTGCAGCAGTACCCCAATTTCCGAGCAGATGTGCTGTTTGCGCTGCAGCTGCTGGAAAGAGACTTTAGAGATGAGCGGGAGAAAGTGGGGTTTATTTTGTCTCATTTGCATGGGGACGCGAAAGCATGGCTGCGCAACCTGTGGAGGGATAAGGATCCAGCGCTCCAAAGCGCAGATGCGTTCATTAAGGCGATGGACTCCTGTTTCTTATCCAAAATAGACCTTGACATTGCCCGGAGGGACATATTTGGGCTAAGACAAGGGAAAGCCAGCGTAAGGCAGTATCATTCCCGGTTTTTTGCATTGGTCAACGCGCTGAATTGGGATAAGGATTCTCCGCCGGTTAGAGACCTTTTTTGGGAGGGTCTGAATGCACAGATCAAGGATGAGATGGCAAGGGGAGAGAGACCCACAACCACTCAACAAGTGGTTGAAAGAGCGCTGTCTATTGGGGTGAGGCAGGAAGAACGCCCGTGGAGCAAAGAAGAAGGGCGTTGGGGACGCTCACCAGCGAGAGTGCCCTCCCTCTTGCCCAGAGAGGCAGCGCGTGCGCAGTCCACGCCTCCACAGGGAGGGGGCGAGGAGCAGATGGAGATTGGCGGTGCTAGGGCTCACTCAGCTACCAGAGCCTTAACGCCGGGAGCAGTAAAATCGAAGCTGCCTAGAAGGAACAGGAAGTGTTATATATGTGAGAGTGCAGAGCACATGGCGAAAGAGTGTCCCCAGAGGATTTTCAAGCACACTGCAGCTTCAGTGACAGTATTGGAAACAACTCAGCAGAGAGCACCACAGCAGGGAAACGACCAAGTCTGGCTGGAAGAGGAGGCACTGGGGCCCAGCCAGACGAGTCAGTGAGGAAGTCCCCAGAGATTTTGCAGCCCACAGACCCCCTCCCGCCCAAGCCAGTGGTGCAGCTAACCGCATCGCTTCAGCTGCCCAATGGACTCACCTTAGAAGTGCCTATTACAATTGACTCTGGCAGTAACGCAGACTTTATAGGATTGGAGTTCATTCAACAACACAACGTAGCATTACTGCCAGCCACACTGCCCCTGAAGGTTGTCACGGTGGATGGCAGGGAACTGCTAGGGGGGCAGGTGGTGCAGCAGACGCCGCCTATGGTGATGCAAATTGGGAATCACCGGGAAGTCATCAGTTTCAATGTCACCCAACTGTCCGACACGCCTATAGTATTAGGCATGAGTTGGCTGCACAGACACAGCCCAGCATTGGCGTGGTACCAGCGCCAACTGACTTTTGGATCCTCCTACTGTGCAGAACACTGCATTATACCCAGCCCGGAAGGGGAAGAGGAGGACCCGCAGTTACAGTTGGGCACGCTGCAAGCAGTACCCCACAAGTATGCGGAGTTTTTGGAGGTATTCTGCGAGAAGGAGGCGGACAAGCTACCCCCTCACAGACCCTATGATTGCAAGATTGACCTCCTGCCGGGGGCGACGCTGCCAACTGGGAAACTGTACTCCATGTCTGAGGATGAACTGCAAGAACTCAGGGAGTTCATAGATCACAATTTGAAGCGTGGGTTCATCCGGGAGTCGAAAGCGGTGGGAGGCAGTCCCGTATTCTTTGTGAAGAAGCGGGACACGCCCCAACGGAGGCTGGTGGTGGACTTCAGAATCTTGAATTCGAAAACCAAGCCCTCAGCTTTCCCCATGCCCAAGATAGACGACCTGCTCGCGACGGTGCGGAAAGGACGCGTTTTCACCAAGCTGGATCTACGTGGCGCGTACAACCTGATTCGCATGCGCGACGGCGACGAGTGGAAGACGGCCATGTTCACGCCACTGGGCACCTACGAATACAGAGTTATGCCCTTCGGATTACAAAATGGCTCTCACACTTTCCAAGCCTTTATGCATCACGTGCTGGCGGGGCTCCTTTACAAGAAGTGCGTATGCTTCCTGGACGACATCCTGATTTTTTCAGAATCGCGAGAGGCGCACGAGAGGGATGTCAGGGAAGTTCTGCAGAGACTGAAGGAGCACAGGCTGTACGCCAAACTGGAGAAGTGCCAGTTCGACGTGACGGAGGTGGATTTCCTGGGCTACAAGTTGTCGGACACGGGGCTCGCCATGGACAGCGCCAAGGTTCGCGCAGTTTTGGACTGGAAAAGCCCACGCAATCGGAAGGAAGTCCAGCGGTTTGTCGGTTTTGCCAACTTTTACCGCAAGTTCATCAAGGGATTTGCCATGCAGACAGCGGCCATCACCGACACGCTCAGCTCCAAGAAGAAGAAATTCATCTGGACGGAGCAAGCGGAGCAGTCCTTTCAGAAACTCAAGCGTCTCTTCGCGTCCGAAGAGCAGCTGCTGCATGTGAATCCCAGCAGACCCATGAGGGTGGAGACAGACGCCTCAGACAGAGCCGTGGGAGCTGTCCTGTTGCAACAAGACCAGCAGGGGGACTGGAGGCCGTGCGCCTTCTACTCGAGGAAGCTCAGCAAGTCGGAGCAGAATTACACTATCTGGGACAGGGAGTTGCTAGCCATACATGCAGCATTCAAGGCATGGAGGCACTTCCTCATCGGAGCCAGACATACAGTGCAGGTCCACACGGACCACAAGAATCTGGAGTACTGGCGCACGGCTAGGTTCCTCAACCAGAGACACATTAGATGGGCAGAGTTCTTCGCGGACTTCGACTTCAAGATAGAGTACATCCCAGGCGACAACAACGTGATGGCGGATGCATTGTCCAGAAAGCCGCAATACCTGGAGGAGGCGGCACCGTCGGCGGCCAAGCACATTTTCGCACCGGAAGCATGGGCATGCGCATCGGCAACCGTGGACCTGGACGCCGTACGTCGCGCGCTGCGGGAAGACCCCTTCGCACGGGCCAAGATGGAGGAGGTGCACAGGGGCACAGCGAGGGCCGACGAGTTCCAGATTCGCGATGGGTTGCTCCTCCACAAGGGAGCACTCTACGTGCCGGGAGACGACCTCCGCGCAAGGGTCCTGCAGCAGCTACACAACGCTCCCACCGCAGGGCACTTTGGCAAAGAAAAGACTGTCGAACTCGTAGCCAGAGACTTTTGGTGGCCCAAGATGCGGGGGGAAGTAGCGGATTACGTCTCGAGATGTGACACCTGCCAAAGGGCCAAGTCAGTTCACAGACCGCCGGCGGGACTGCTGGAACCGCTGCAGACACCGTCTGAACCGTGGGAGAGGGTGGCCCTGGACTTCGTCACGGATCTGCCCAGCTCGAGGGGAAAGACAGCAGTGCTAGTGGTGGTGGACATGTTTACTAAGATGGCACACTTCATTCCGTGTGCGAAGGTAGCCACGGCAGAGCAGACCGCCAAACTGTTCATAGACCACGTGTTCAAAGTCCACGGTCTGCCACGGTCTATTCTCTCCGACCGGGGGCGACAGTTCATCTCGAACTTCTGGCAGAAGCTGATGGGCATTCTGAACGTCAAAGTCAATTTGGCGTCGGCGAGACACCCGCAGACCAATGGGCAAGCGGAGAGGGTCAACGCCATCATGCAGCAGTACCTGAGATGCTACGCCAACCAGCAGCCCACGACATGGGTGGACTACCTGCCGCTCGCCGAGTTCGCTTACAACAATACGAAGCACGTGTCGACGGGGGTGACGCCGTTCTTCGCCAACAACGGGAGGCATCCCAGAACCTTCCCGGGTTTAGAGAGAGTGGGGGAGGGGGAGCCACAGGCAGCGGAAGCCTTAGCGTCGGAGTTGCAGGAAGTCCACGAACAACTCAGGAGGCAGTTAGAACTAGCAAAGCACGCATACAAGGTGCAGGCCGACAGACACAGAAGAGTTGGGGAAGACATACAGGTGGGTGACTGGGTCTGGTTAGCAGCGCAAGCAGTGCCGACCAGATCATTAGCTAAGAAGAAGCTAGGACATAAGCAGCTAGGACCTTACCAAGTCCAGGCGCAGGTCAATCCAGTGGCCTTCCGGTTGGCTCTTCCGGAGGGTTCCAGAATGCATCCGGTGTTCCATAGATCGGTGCTCACGCCCTACAAAGCACCTCATAGGTTTCAGGAGCCAGACACAGCACCAGACCAGAGCAGTGAAGGGCCCAGAGTGAGGGGGTCGCCTAGGAGGGGACACATCAATGAGGTCACAGAGATTTTGGACTCCAGATGGGGGGAAGAGGGAGTAGAATATTTCCTAGCCAGAGAGGGTACCCCGGCCAGTGCCAACAGCTGGGTACCGGACTATGCCTTGGAGGAACCGCTGCTCAAAGAGGAGTTTCATGCCCTCTTCCCGCACAGGCCCATGCCAGCAGAGTATTTCGACGACTGGCTTTTCACACCCACTCTTTCAGCCAGCACATTCCTGGGGTTCGACTCTGACGAGGAACAGGCACCAGTCCCCAGCTCCCAGGTGGGTTCGCCACCGGGGTCTGCCTCAGACCACTCGTATTGGTGGGACGATCAACCAGAGGAGCAGTGGCGCAGGAAGTGGCTGAGGGGTCCTTGGATGGGACCACCCGAAGAGGGGGAGAGGGGCGAGACGGACATGGACGTGTTGGGGGACAACGTGGGGTTCGAGCACGAAGACAGAGAGATGGAAGCAGAGGAGAGCGACGTTGACGAGTACATGGGGGACGAACTGTATCCTGCAAGCACCCCCGCTACGACGGAGCACCCAGTACCCGCACCGGAAGGAGGGGAGGGGGGAAGGGGGGGCTTCGAGGGGGGGATGGATGTCAGGGGTTCAGGAGCAGAGGGACAGGAAAGGGAGGAAGTAGAGACCGAGGGAGAGGAATCTGAGGGAGAAGTCAGCGAGGGTAGCCATCCGAGGTCTCTAAGTCTCTCCAGTGAATCAGAGGATTCACAGAAAGGGGCCCCAGTGGTCAGAGCCAGGGGGTTGCCAGAGGGAACACCCCAGGAAGGAGGGGCCAGAGGGGACTCAGAGAGCAGCAGCTGGAAATCGGGACCAGCTTCCCCACCGGAGAGCAGTAAGGGGGAGGAGTCCCAAACATCGGCAGCAGGCAGCCTTCCGTCAGCGGAAGGACAGGAGTCAGGGTTAGCCACGCCTGCATCAGAGAGCGAGGTAACGGTCAAAAGGAAGGTCAGGGGCAGCGCGCGCGCGCCAAGTTCAAATGTACAGGAGGGGGGCGCAATGGGCAGTCCGGAGAGAGAGCCGGGTCCCAAAGCCCGCCGGAGAGAAGGGGAGGAGTCCGAAGGGTCCGCTTCCGAGGCATCCAGGAAGGAAGGCACCCAGGGGGGTAGTAGGACCCAGAGGAGGAAGGAGAAACGTAGAAGGTGGAGTAAGGCTAGAGTCTTAAGCTGGTGTACGGGGGGCGGAGACTCAGACGAGGCTTCGCTGGTCTAGGGTCTAGACGTAGAGACGCACGCTAGTGCTTGAAAATGGAAACTAAATGTCAATAAAGACTTTTGTACGGTTCTAATGGCTAGCGTTGGTCTTCTGTGAGCTGAGACCGGGAGGCAGTCTCTGACAATAGGTTTTTCTGTTTCCTTCGTGGCTAGCCCAATATATTTTGCTGCCTGAGGCACTGCAATAAATGACATCCCTCCCCCAGTCAAGGTGCAGAGTGCCCCAAACCAGCTAAGTTATTTTAGCACCCGAGGCAGAAAATCCCTCGTGCATCTTACCCCACCCTCACAGCCAAAATACAACTTTCAGCACTTTCATAGCAGTCAAAAATTGAGCTAAGGTAGCAATCTCGTTCTGCCTAATGTCAGAACTGGCCCCAGTTCTCCCGCAGCCAAACTAGTAATAATAGCACATTTCCCACCAAATGATTCTCCCACCCGGATAATCTTCAGAAGCAGGGAGCTTCACCGTGCTGAAATGACACAGATGCTTTAAGCCAATGTGTAGACAGTGAATCCATATGGATTTAACTTAATTTATGCATCTGCATTTCGGAAGGAGTGCACAATGCATGCTGCCAGGACAGCTGCTCCAAGATGCAGGTGCCAATTCTATACAAGGGAAGGATCTATGAAGAATGCACTGAAGCATGTCACTGAACTCGTCAAGGCAGGATCAAGTCAAGGTCTTTATCAGCCACCTATATGCAAATGAATGCTCTGCTCCGGAGGTCAGTCTATAAAGTGTTTGTAGAGGTTTTCTAGTGTCCGACTACAGACATTCGAAAACAAAGCGCTTGGGGTCTAAACAAAGAAACCCACCCCAGCCTATATTTGTATCAACCAAAGTAGTTGCATTTTCCAGAAACATGAACAGCAGGTGCTTTAAAGTTGAAGCAAGAATGTTAGACCTCTTGCATCACAAGCGAAAAACATGTGTAATTCCAAGGGGAAGAACAAGATTTTCCCAAAGCAGTTTATGTCTTCATTGCTCTTTCATCTACCCAGGTGTGTGATCCATGAGATTTTTTTTATTTTTTGCTTCCCTGGATAGTTTCCTTTATGGACACTTTAAAGACACGCTGAAGACCTGTGTGGCAGTGTTTAATCTCTTCTGCCTTTGATCTGCCCAAGTCTTCCTCCCATTTTAGCCTTGGCAAAATTAGGACTTCAACAAAATGTTTATGGGCTTCTCTCTTAACAGGCATTGTGACAGACAACAAGAACTTGCTTTTCCTTTTAGTTCTTCTGTAACAAAGGGCTGCTTGGTGCAACCTTTGAGCCAGCAGAAATTTGCATATAGGCACTGCAACTACTTGAGATGTCAGCAACCACATATTAATGCTATGCAATTTTCTTTTATGGACTTTTTAGCTAATGCACCCCTGATAAAACTATGCACAGAACTAATTGTATGGTGGGTAGACTTGATAAGCTGTTCAGAATCAGGGAGGTGAAGATTTGATCTAGATTCTGCTGCTTCTTGATTTTCTGACTGTCTCAACATGTGCACAGCCCTAGCAGTCAGATTAGGTTGCGGGGTGTGAAAGCATTTCTAGACCTATGCTCCCTAACTGGCCTGGGGCTTAAAATTTGGTGAAAAACTGGGCCCTTGTTAGCCAGATCTCACGTCTCAGAACTCTACTTAAACTAACCTTGCATTACTTACACACACACCCCACTGTGAACAAATTCATTTAGCCAAACCTCCAGTTAGAAATGTTTTTGATGTTACCAAATCAATTTCAGTAAGCGAAGGGGTGTTTAAAAGAGGAGAAACAAAGGACCCTGCCAAGTTTCATGTTTTATACAGCAACATTTATTTCCTTTTCGGTTTTCAGGTTTTAGGCAAGGAAACACAGAGTCATAACTGGTTTAGCAGAAGCCTGTTGTCACTGGCATGATGTCGCGAGATACAGATATGCCAATTATGTCTCCGAAGCATTGGTTTCGAATACGACCCATAGAATTTGAGAGATGCCTCTCTAGCTACCACTGAGCATAAGGGTTTGGAGACTAAGCTCAAGAACACTTAACACAGAGAGAGCGCAAGTGGGGGAGGGGAAAAAATCAGGCTCACACATTGGTAAGACATGGAAGTGTTCTTCACACAGGCATTTTAATGACAAACCCAGGATCACAGAGGTATGAAAGCTCCTGTTATAAGTAAGGCTGCATTTGGCTTACCAAAAAAATTAAAAAAAATCTGTCACATATGTTCTTATTTCAGGCACATGAAGCATTATAGTACCTTTCAGTCCACCAAGAGGTGAAGCAATGGTGCAAGATAGAACCAAAATAGAATATTTACTGTAATATTCAATAATTGTTTTGTAAACATAAGCCAGGGTCCCAGAAGGCTACATCGATGCTGTTATGAAATTAAAGCAGCATATTTAAATATTGTACTTAATACCCTTAAATACATAATACTCCTTTCACGAGAAACTTAAAAAGTCAAAAAGCAGAGGACGTAGTGTTAAAGTTGGTTCCCCGCCCCATCAATGAGAAAATTCAGAAAGTGCATTCTAGTCTAAACAGTTTCCCATTATCTCAGTGGAGTCAGTGCCAGAGCTGCTCTCAGTGCTCTTAAATGAGTCTCTGAACAGAAACTTCATTTGCATACAGCAAGAGTTAAGAGGTGCTCAGAGGCTGGGAGAGGGGGGGGGGAAGGAGAGCAGATTTTATAAGATAACAAATACATCTTCAGCACTACTTGCTTCCAGCACTTTAAGTGGTTTTGAAACATTCTCCAGAACTTTAGGTACCACTGTTAAACACTCAGTTTTGTTTTGTAAAGGTAATTTATTTGGGTAGTATTCAGCGACGTTTTGCTCAAAATAGTCCCACTGAAATTAGTGGGCATTACTAAGCTATGCCCTTTAATTTCCACAGGGCTGCTCTTGAGTAAAAGGCTGAATACCACCCTTTGTATTAGAGGCTGTTTCTACAAATATTTCGTGATGCAGCAAACAGACCCTAAGTGTTCAATCATTTCAAATCTCTTTGAGCAGCTTCATATATTAACAGTCAGTGAATACAAGAGTGTGTTTTCACAATGAAACTTGTAATGTGAGGTGGCTTAGCACTCTGTTCATTGCAATACCCCAGAAAGCTATGGTCTAGTTTTCGCTGCAAAACTTCAGCAGAATAAACTGGCACAGCCACTTCACCACAAATGCATGTCCTGAGCACAGTGTGTTAATTACTTTTATCTACATGGAACAGCCTTCAACACCACTAGCATTCAGGAGAAAAATACTACCTTATACAAGAATTTGCAAAACTGGCTTCAATATTTTCATATAGAATCAAGTACAAAAAATGCCTCCTGTAGTTTGGAGGTACTCCAGCTGTTCCATTTTTTCCAAACGTACCTAAGACAGCTGACATACCGGAAACAATTACCTGCAAAAGCAGAGATGAACACAACATATTCTGTTGTAAAAGCCAAGCTATTGCATAATAATAATAATAGCAATAATAATAATCAGGACCACACCTGGTACACAATTAGCTGCTTTTCTCCCTTACCACTGCAGTGCAAACTCAATATGAGAGTCAAAGTTCGTGCTTTAGAGAGACGCAGCAGTCTTTGAAAAAAGCTATTACCATATTGCAAAGTATACTAACCCAGAAATTAAAAAAATAAAATAAAATTGGCCCATCAGGGGACAGATGAGGTTAAAAGTGAGACTCTATTGAACTAGAATGTTTACTATGTGGGATATAGACCACACACATTTTAAAAAGAGGGAGGGAGGGAGAGACAGAGAGTGAGCAAGCTCATACTTCAAGCACTAAAAAGATAGGAAACCTTGGCTTCAAGATCCAGAATTTACAGTATTATTGTAGCTTTTCTGCCTGTCCATCAATATATGCCTGCCCGTTCCCAGCTATACCAATCTAGCCATGTCAATGTGAAAAAAGAGCAGCTGAAAAAAATCTTATTAAAATACAGCTCCATGAGAATTGTACAGCAGTTTTTACATGCGTGCAATAATACGTGAGGGACAAACTGGGAGTATTAACAAACAAGTGGCCTTTATAACAAAGAGCCCAGAAGGCAAAGGGGTAGATGTATTTGATCATTTCACAAATACACCTTTCCAACACTTTACAGCTTGTTAACAGAATAATTTTGTTCTGAAAAAATGAGGTTTGACTGCAACACTGCTGAGCAGGAGGTGCAGAGTGGAAGCCACTGATCACTTGCTTTGTTTGCAATTCCATGTCAAGAATGACAAATTAGTGACTTTTCATTTTGAAGTTGGGGAACAAACCTAAATAGCCATATAATAAAAGAGCCTGCATTTAAACAATGCAAATTACACTCTCCCCCCCTCACCAAAAAGGTAAAGTAGCAATGCATAAGGAAGACCTCAACAGTCCTCCTTCCTGGTTCTACAGCAATTGTACATGAATCAACTGTTGGAATAACTAAAATATATAAGAAAATTTTGCAATCCCATAAAGACTTCCAATAAGGGCTCTTAAAAATGCTTTAGAAATAGCATTAATGCCACCTCTGATTTAAGAATGAGCTCTATTTTTAATTGATCAAGAACAGGTAAAGGCTAGTTGAGATCCAGAAACCTATTGCCTAGCATCCTTGCATTCAACATAAGATTAGCCTCTGCAACTTCAATAGAACTAAGGTGGCCGATTTTAAGAGGATTAGCCAAGTGGCTTGACTGCAATCCACAAATTTGTGCAGCAATTCCATTTCTGAACAGGAAGCACTAACTGCTCCTCAAAACCAAAGAGCAGAAAAGTTTGAAGTAGGCTAGAATTTCCTCCAACACATGCCTTCACTACACAAAATGTGTTCCAGGTTATGAGAATTGACTGGTGGAGGAGTTCAGATGTCACAATATGCCATAGTTTATTGATAGGAAGAAGGCCCAAATAGTCTCAAGCTCCTGCTGCTCCTCTGTGTGGCTACAAGGAGGTCAAAAGCTTTCACTTCTGGTTTTGTTTTTGTTTTATTAGCTTCAGTTGAGCACAATTCACCATTATATCCAAAACCTAAACTGTGGATAAACTATGATTTGTTGAAACAAGCCTGCTTCACAACCTATAGTTTGAAGTTGATTTGTTTCAACCACATCTTTTTTAATAATTATTATTGAGTTTGGATGAACTGAACAGCTGCAATTGAGCAAGTGGATGTGAAAGCTTCTGGTCTCTTCACAGCTGAATCTCAAAGCTCACTCATGTCACAATAAGCCAAGGTGTGCTACATCCTTCTCCAACCTGATGCCCTCCTGGTGGTTTTGGACTAAAACTCATCATCCCTGGCCACTGCCATGTTGATTGGAGCAGAGAGGAGTTGCAGTTCAAAACATCTGGAAGGCACCAGGTTTGAGGAGGTTGATTTGAAACTGCTTAGTAAGTTGTAACAGTTGCTTCATGAAGCAGCTGCCTGTATTGTGTTAGAAAGAATGCATTTCAGCTGCACGTTGGGTAAAATGGCTCATCACAGCTCATCATGAAATACATCAAATGAGAATATATTAATGTTTATATACTGCTAAATTCCATGCTTTTTTTAAAAAAAGTAAAGAACATTCTTTTAACTCAAAACTAGATGTAATCCAGACAATATTTACTCTTCCATTTCGGCAAGGCATAGATGACACCACAATGACAAATATCAGCTGTTTCTAGTTCTGGCATAAATTTACTTGAAAGTAAGGGGTTCTTTAAAAATTCTTAAACCTATACAATTGGGGAATGCACAAACTGAGATGCCTTTAAAAGGACTGCTCAATTTCTGTCTTAAAAGTTATCCTTACAGTCATGTGGATATGCATATCTTTTACAAATCCTATTTTCAAAGCAGCCATTTTTCATTAGGCCCCCAGTACAACACAAAAACAGGGTTTGTTTTTTTAATCAACCAGTACTAGATATGTTTTAAGATGCTACTACTAATACTATGGAGTACAACCTACATGAAATAGGGTTCACTTATTCATGTATAAGGGGAAAAAAATCCTCAAATAGTCTACCTTAAAAAAATAATTCTGCCAACTTTGGCTTCCTTTCTTTATGGTTTGTAAAACATTCACATTCACACGCACAATAAGTAGAAAGGCTTCTTCCTGGATTTCTCTAACACATACTGATTTCCAAATGGAGAAATGGGTTGCTGAAGAACTCAATTTTAATTTTTAATCCAAAAAAAAAAGCATCTTGGCAGAAATGTTGATACTGGTTCTCCAGAGTTGTTGAAGCATCTGTAAACTTTTCGGTGCAATTCAACTAAAAGTTAACACAAGCGCATATTGTGTTGGGACGGCACAATTATATCCTTTCAAACAGGCAGCCTAGATTTAAGTATTGTGACCAGAACAGGGATTTAAACAATTACAATACTTTGCAACTTGTCTCTTTAATGCTAGTCTTTCTTCTCAAAATCAACCTGTGGTTGAATGCAGACTTCACTCAGCACAACTTTGGGAATTACAAAGATGATTCAAATTGTTTGTTAGGATCTTCCCCAAGCTTTACAGCAGTCATACACTCTGATTTAGTCCTCCTGGTTTTGTGCTGTGAAGAGTCAACGGCTATTTCAGAGAAAGAAATAGAAACGGAAGGGGACTTATCGGTCTTCTTTGCACTAGTCTTTTCCGTAGATCCACAACACTGCTTCAGAGCACACTGGGTTCTGCAGGGAAGTTCACATTTGGTTACAGCCTCCCCAATAGTAAACTCAGGCTGTATGGTTGTTGCATGTATCCCTTCATCATGAAATATCTCTTTAATATCCTTCGCAACTTTCAGGTACGTTTCTGGGTCCTTAAATTTAATGTGAGCAGTGCCAATGATCCTGCTTCCTGCCAGCTGCCAAACATGCAATTCATGGACAGCTTCAACTTCTTCCAGTTTGCGGAGTTTCGTATTTAAAGAACGAATATCAATTTGTTTCGGAACAGTTTGCAAAAGGATAAGAGCGGATTCTTTAAGAAGTGGGTAAGTTGTATAGAGCAGAATGCAAACCATTATGAGACACAATGCAGGATCTAAATATAGAACCCAGCAGGGACCAGCTACAGGAATTTTCCATAACTCAGTTGCATTCATTCTAGAAGACAACTGAGTAATGTTTTCTGCACAATCGTCATTGATACATGGGTTAATACAAGGCCCATCCTTAGGGCAAGGAGTCCAGTAAGCGTAAAATACTAAAGCATTCACCACAACAATAACGGAGCCCAGGGCATCTCCAAGAACATGAAGAAATACTCCACGCATATTGAGTTGACCACTAGTGTCTTCGTCAGGTTCTATGTCCAGAGAGGTGTCATTATCAATATTCCCATTTGGTTGAAGTTCCATTTGGTTCTCTTTTGCCCCATCACCTGCAAACACAAGAGCAACATTGTTACATGGATAGGAAGCCTTGTGGGGTGGGTTAACAGATGCTAGCAATATTGGGGACAATATAATATTTGGAGGAGGGGAGTTATGGAAGGCAGTTCTCTTTGTAGAGTTTTGGAACCACTAGAATACACACACCGCATTACAGAATAATGACTTGTTACAGCAACCAAGTCAGTGGTTTTTCAAACACTAGAGAAGTCTTCTTTTCAGATCCCAGACCCACTTTTAACAGCAACCTGTAATAAGGAATCCCAATATTAATATTTTAATAATATAACCACCTTTCTGCTCTTCTCATTTTGGGGGGTGGGGTGGGGTGGGAATATCCTAACCCAAGAGGATAAAAACAACAAAATGGTGGTATTACTGCTAGTCTAGATTGGGCGTTTGTCCCAGCTATGGGTTCTGACTTTTAATCTAGAAACACTGATTCAGAGCATTCAAAGGATTCCATGTATTCTCAGTATTCCTTATTATAACACTAAAGTAGGTCACTATTATATCTGTATTACAAGGGAGCCAGCTGAGAGAGGGTGGCTTGATGGTGGCAGAGCTACGAATTGAATGGAGGCTTCTAAGTTCAGAATCACAACACTACACTAGCTCTCATGTATTGTTTTATTAAATTAGGTAATGATTCAGTAAGATTGGGTGGAAAGGGAGGGAAGGTTAAAGGAGCATGCAGTCTGTGTGCAGCAAGGAATGGGGAGAGAAGTGAGACATTTCATATTTTACAAAAAATAAAGCTCCAGTCTGCACAACAGCTGAAATATGTTACTACCATGAAAAATCATGTCACAGATATGAAGCAGCTTATACATGCCTACATGTCCACAATGAAATGGCAGAGAAGCCATGTCACTAAAATGGCAGGTGGTGTCTATCAAAAAAGAGTGGCATCTGTCAAGACTGTATGAAGTCAAATGCCATTACTGCAGCCTTTGTTATGCAAGTATTATTTTGAACTGGAATTTATTCCAACTTTGAATTTTGTTGAAACAAACATGCACCCATCCTCCTTTACGAGTGTGCCCTCAATTCTGATTCAAATAAAAGGGACTGTCCCAGATACTAGTAGTTTTGAGAAACCTCTCTGCAGCTTTTTGACACAAGCAATTGTTCTCACACTAGAATATCACACAAATGGATTTGTCAATACAAACCAGCCATTACATCAAAGGAGATTTTTCTTTTTGAGAACTGAAAAAAGTTTTTGAGATATTCACGCATGGATACTGAGCAAAATTTTGCCTGGTGATTTCACCAATATAACCGGTAGAACTGGAAACCATCACAACTCCCACACTTGTTTCACCAGGTAAACTCCACCTATATAATGTACTTTACAAGTCCCAGAAGTAGCATCCTCAAGTGAGTTCAAGAGTTATGTTCATGCATACTAAAAAAAGAAGACAGCTTTTAAAAGCAGCAGAAAGTCAAGGCCTGCTAACAGGTATATGCTTAAGATATTAACTAAGCACACTGATACAACACTATTAGGCTTCATGACCTGCAGCTATAGGACCTACACAAGAAATCCTCCTTCCTGTTTTGCACCAAGAAATAAAGCTCAGTGAATAAGCCAGCATATTGCCTAATTGTGATAGTCTCACCTTGCCAGGCCTAACATTTATCACCTCCAACTATTGCCGGACTAAGTTTATGCCCCACTAGTATTTTGCAAAACTTACGTTCAACTGAAAATCCTTACTATACATGGGGTAGGACATACAAGGTTTGCCATGCTTGGAATAACTTTTTAAAAATATATTTAATTCCATTCACGTGCAGTTCAGTAGGTAGCATCATCTGTTGACAGCTAATCATCCTTCAACTGTATGGACTAGCTTCAGTTGAAAACTCTGGGCCACATACAGCCCTAGAGGAAGAAGAGTGTGCTACCTAGGTGTCAATACTGAGGATGGCTGGTGGGCTGTAGAAATAAGACATGCACCCTCTAGAGACAGAAAGAGAGAAGTCGGTCCACTTCTCTATGAAAGGGAACTTTGCCATACAACTACTTGGCCAGATCCTACCAGCTGTCATAATATGCCGCCTGACTATTATCCTAGCACTGACTCCCTATTAAAACATGAAATAGAGATGTAAAATAATTTACTGGCATAAACTAAAATTATATTAAATGTAATGTATTGCCATATATTTCCATTTATTTCTAGATAACAAATTCTTTCATCTGAGATGTTGCTAGGATCAATTATGAGTTCCAGTGGCCTGAAATTAAGAGATGACAGTCCAACTACATAGGGCCTTTATTTTCATTTTTTTACAAAAACCAAATTACTAATGATAAAAGCTTTAATGAAAACAAAATTAAGCAAGAATACCAAAGCAGAGCGAAGTAGTTCAGCTGACATAGCAATGAGCAACAATGTAAACATTTGTAACACTCCACTTTTATTTTGGTACTATCCCAGGAAATTAGATCGGGCTGAATAGGTCTTTAATATTCTGACTACACTGATGGTTTTGCAATATTTCAAGTCTGTAGAAGAGCTGTAAGCAACACTTATAAACAGACACTGTATTCTGTAGGATCAGAAATAAAACAAAACTGCTTTTTCATAAGGAATTTTACATTCCACATCTTTAGTCATGATCATTGTCATCTATGGATAATATGCTTCCTACCGCAACTTGGCTCCATTTAAAGACCTGGCAAAAGGGGAAGTGCTTCTAGTTACTGGAACCAATACCATGCAAAGGCTTTGGGTGTAGATCAGGAATGTCAGCAGAGTTCATTCTGCTCATCAGGAATGTTGGGAAGGCAGTTAACAGAAGCTGCAGCTTCCTGTGAGCTTTGCCACTCTGTCTACTTTAATGCAACGTGTTAACCCTTACACAGTGGGTTCTGCAGATTTCCCCATGAGCCCAAATTGTGCTATAGGATATAAAGTTTCCTTCATCAAGCTGTAACAGAAAGAAGGCTGATTGTAGGACCTCAGTTGTCAAAACTGTTCTGAGAAGTCCAAGGGTTTCTCAGTGGCAAGAACATTAACAGCAGTAACTTCCTCTGTAGCAGCTTGTCCACCACTACTGAATTTCCCCTGCAATGCATGGTCACAGGAACTTATGGTTCCTAAAGTCATACTTTTCATTAACGTAGGATGGAAGGCATACCTGACCTGGCTTATGTGCTTTAAAATTTGCATCAGACTCCTCTGCAAGGTTCAAAGGTAGACATGCTGGGTTGTCTCAGCAGACATCTTGGGAAGGGGACTCTAAAGGTAAGAAATTTGAAAAGCACTTTCCTTGCGTTCTGCGAGAGCTTAATGCCACCAGCAAAGGCTGTGAAATGTTGGTGGCTTTCATGTAGGGAATTCAAGGTACTTATTCTAAAAAGTAAGGTGTGTTCCTGTTCTGTACAAAGGGGTCCTTCCATAAAACAGAACGAATGGGTGCTGCAGCAGCTTTTGTTAACTGCCTTCCCAACATTCCTGATGGGCAGAATGAGCTCCTTGACATTCCTTGATCTACACCCAAAGCCTTTGCATGGTATTGGTTTCCAGTAGCACTTCCCCTTTTGCCAGGTCTTTAAATGGAACCAAGTTGCAATAGGAGGCAGATTATGCACCGACCACAACTACCACCACACAACTACAAGAACTGAAGTGTGCAACTCCTTATGAAAGGGCAGTTTCATTTTATCTTTAAACCTACAGAATGCAAATGTCTGCTTAGAAGTGCTCTTTCTTGTGCAGACTAGAAATACTGCCAGGCTATCAGCTTAGTGGGAATATTAAAGACCTGTTCAGCCCAATAACCTGATTCTGATGGAGGCTCCGACCGCTTCCGGGTACCCCTTATATTCGGGGCTGTGCCTGGGAGAAGCCAGGCATCCCCGGGCAGAGGGGAGGCCTGCTCGCCCACTCTCTCCCCCCAGCTCACCTAGCTTCTCCAGGCTGACTCCATTGAAGCTGCTGAAATTGTCCACCAGGGTGTTGGTCTCCTCCTCTTTCTGCCGCTCTCCGGGAGGCTGCTCTGCCTTGCCCCGGCGCCGGTGGCCCCCTCCTCCTCCTCCGCCGTGCGAGTGGCCGTGACCTCCTCCTCCGCCGCCGTGCTGGTGGAAGAGACAGAGCCCCAGGACGTTGACCAGGAGCCCCGCGGCGCCGACGCCGATGACCACCCAGGGCTGCTTGATCTCGTTGGGCTCGGTGAAGCGCTCGACGGCCTCGAGCAGGATGGTGAAGCAGAGGGCCGTCAGGAAGACGGCGTTGACCAGCGCGCCCATCACCTCGGCGCGCACCCAGCCGAAGGTGTTCTTCTTGGTGGCGCGGGTGCGCTCGGCGAAGCGCACGGCCACCAGCGCCACCACCAGCGCCATCACGTCCGACAGCATGTGGAAGGAGTCCGACAGCATGGCCAGCGAGTCCGTCACGCGGCTCACCGCCACCTCCACCACGAAGAAGAGGAAGGTCAGCGCCAGCATGCACATCAGGCGCGCCCGGCGGCACCCGTGCCGGCGCCGGACCGGAGCCTCCGCGCCCATCTTCGCCCGAGACGGAGCGGACCCGGCGGGAACCAGGCGGCGCCCACGAAGCGGCCGCTGTCGCCGAGGGAGGTGGGGGAGCGGCGGCCGGCGGCTCTTCGACTGCGCCTCGCCCGCTTCAGGCTCCTCTGCTTCCGCTCTCCTCGGCCGCCGCCTCCGTCTGCTCGAAGGAGAACCACCAGCAGCGGCACCGCCGTTCTTTGCAGACGGTTTGAAACTAAACTTTGCACCCGAACCCCCTCGCACTCCTTTCCACACGGAACCCCAGAGCCGCCCGCCGCGCGGGCCCGCCCACTCGGGGCCTCCTCATTGGCGACGGCTCCCGGCAACCGCGCCGCCCGCCGCCAGGGCCCGCCCACCGCCGGCTCGCTCATTGGCGGCAGCCCCGGCAACAGGGCGGGGACCGGTCACGCCTCCCCGCGAGCTGATTGGCACCCAGACGGCCTCGCGACCAGTCCCAACCGCCACGCCTACACGCGGCTTTGCGATTCGCCCGCCGAACCTCCGGCTTGGTATGGGGGGGCGGGGGCGCGGCCTCGGGGGGCGGGGCGCTGGTTTCGATTGGGGGGACGCGGTCAGCCGCGGTGTGCGGCAGCCTATCAGCCTTGGCTTTCCGCTCCTCGCTCGGTTCTGCCTCCGCCTCCGAAAGAGTCATTTTTTCGGGACTGGTGCAAAACGTGGTTGCGCTGAAGGAACAGAAGAGCCTTCTTCCTCCTTCGCCCCGCCCCTCCCTCCCCTCCACCCGCGCGCATCGCCCCGGTTTTCCACACGGCCCACCAGTGGAACGCGGCATTTACCTCACAGCGGCTCTTTTACACCCGGCCCGAGCTTCCCCTTTCCGCCTCGGCGATACTGACAGGCTGACCCTCCCGCTCTTGGCAGCCGCGCCCGGACACGGGGCGAGTGTGAGGAGGGCGCTGGGGCATGTGTGAACCTGTCAGTGCGCACGCGATACACCGCGCTCTTCCCCTTCGCAACACCCAAGGGCAACGCTTCCCGTGTAGCGATGTCCCCGTGTGCGTCAAAAGCAATAACAACAGCAACAACAACACATTTCCCTACATTTCTAGGCTCCCCTGCCTCGGGGGCGCCTACATATCTCTTGCCTCACCATCCTCTTGCAATGTAGGTCGTGCCCGGGGGAAAAACACGGCTGGCCCAAGATCGCCCAAAGAGTATTGTGGCACCTTATGTAACAATAGATCTTGCTCGCCCTTTAGGGTGGCCACAAAACACTCGTGTTATTTAACCCGCTCACAGCCTCTCGCAACATCCAAATAAGTGAGCAAGACTCGCCCATACCATAAGGGATATGGCAGGGTGGAGGGGCAAACCATCCCTATTCTAGGTCATATTTACTGCTTTGGGACCTTACAAAACATCTTGGCTTGTGTTCTCCTGTGCTCAGGCCTCCCTAGATAGCAGCCTGCCCAAAACATTGAGGGTCCTGCTTTTCTTCTCTTGGTTGATAAGGTGAATCCTCCAAAAAACAAACAGATGCCAAAGCTACTAAGAATCCCAAATGCACACACATTTCCATGTTGTCACCTCTCCTGGCAAAGCAATGCGTGTTCTCCTAGCCGTAGGGACACCACCTACCACACATACTTGAGTCGAAATGTATTAATATCGGCTTGCAGTCAATGCCCATCCATCTCTGGCCACCTTGCCTTATGATGCACAAGTGGTTCATGACATCCAGGCTTTGACCATACCGACACTAAAACAAATACACCAGCCCTCCCATCTCAGTCTAACAGGCCCTGATGAGGCACCCCATCTAGTGCCGGATATTGTGACAGCCATAAATTCTTCCTCTGAAACATGTTTGTGAAGGTCTGGAAGTCCTATATTCCACACGGAGCTATCTGTAAAGTGTCCATGAATCTGGTATACTCACAGATTTCACAACCACTGCTTATAGTTTAGGTATTAAACTGATTGATTCAGTCACCATTCAGATTACCACCTTGCTCTGAACAACCTAGATTATACAATAATTGTTCTGCCAGAATTTAATCAGCCAGCCAGCCAGCCAGCCATTTTTATCTTAACCATAAGTCTCAACAGAAATCAAACCATCCCCAGCAGAAGGCTGTTACTGGAATTTGGCCCTTGGGATATGTAATTCTGCCTGGGGGCTTGTGATGCCCAGAAAAAGCATTTCTTTTCCATTTTGGGTATCTCCTCTGGAAGGCACAAGAGATGCTGTCATGGGTGAAATCTTATTTGGTCATACTTGTTTTAATGAAAGCCAAGCATCACACTTGACATAACACCTAATATAGCTTTATGCTATATTAGCTCACCGCTGTTGGCATTGCTGCAGCATGCTTTCAAGAATCGCCAATACTTTATTATTTTCATTTTATTACTACTTCCTTTCTTTCATAACTTTAGAGGTAACTTTCATGAATTTAGGGGTTTGTGAAGGATTGACAACTGGCAATTGTTTAGTGATCTGTGGTTCCTCCACAAGAGGGATGTATTGAGAATATATTTCAGCATAGCCAATAATCAAATTCCAAAATTAACTGCCTGTTTACACTGCCAGTGCTTCAACGTCTTGCATCATTTCATTTTAAGGATATTAAAAGTTGCCTGTTTCCCAAATGCCATTCTTCTCAGACAGTCTCAGTAGATTAAATCTCCTCGGTGAATAGTCCACACTTGAATTGTGGCAGTTAATTCCAAGGTCGTCTGGCAGTGGAACCTGCTGATTCAGTTATTCCAACCATTATTTTGATAATGGAATGGAATGTCCCTCAAACCAATTTTTGCCATTACTATTCCAAAAAGCAGCAGTTGAGAAGAGACATTGCAATGGTTAGAACTATTAGAGCAGTTTACTCTTGAGTAGTCCAATGTATCTTAATGAGAGGATACATTGTTTGGAGACTGCTGCAGCAGGGCCTCCCTTTGTGCACAGATTCTTAGCCAACTGCTCTGTGATATTTCTTGCTACTGAGGCTGCTATCTATGTAGCAACACAATTGCTTGTGGTTACTTTAGATTAAAGGACACACTAGCTAATTCTATCTTCTGCTGGTTTGATTGTGTTGCCTATTGAATCAAAATGTCAAGATTTTACACTTGGAGCCAGCATGATGTGGCTGTTGCAAAGTTTTTGTTTGGCTGTGGGAACTTCAGGTTCAAACATGCTGCTGAAAGCCTCTTCACAAATACAAAGTGACAAATTTTATGATTGTTTTGCTACTGAGTAAGCACTTGCTTGATGTATGCACTTGTTAATCCAACCCTCCAGCCAAGTGCACCTGAACAATCTTTTTTTAAAAAAACAACAACCTTAGGTTCATATAAAAATATATTACATTCTTACATGTGCAATTGCTGATGCTGTTATTCTGCAGTTAAACATGTGTATCCTGCTCCTCTGCCAAGGAATTAAGTTCCACCATATCATCAGATGTGAATTTAATTCTCTGACAATTGGTAAGTTGTGGGTTTTCAATGAAACTGATTTCTTTTAAGGCTGTAATAATTTGGATAATTACAAATAATTACAGATGATTATGAATTTCAAAGGATGGCTGTGTTTTGGTTTGCGTACTGTTTTGGAAAGTGTGAATTTGATAGATTTGGCTTTAAATGCATACTGAATCAGATCTTTCCTCCGTCCCTACTTAGAGTAGAACCACTGAAATCAATGGGATTCAGTCAGTTGTGTCCATTGATTTCAATATGCCCAATCTAAGTATGATTCAGTCAGATACAACAACGAAGTAGAACTACCTTCCAGTAACCATAAATAATGTTTGGTCACAATGTCAACATACTTTGGGTCAAAGCAATAGGACTTTTTAGTCCAAAGGCTTCTGGTTAACTTGTAAAGGTGTGATCTAGGTTATAGAGATGGCCAGTTCCATATTCTACAATTCTGTGAAAGGCTGGTTCTCAAAAGACTGAAATTTCCACCTAAAATTTGCAGTCTGAAATATTGCTTCCAGTATTGCCCGAATGAGGGGAAAACACAGCCTATTTATACACAGATATGAAAGGGCAGGCTGCTTCCCAATGCATGTCTAGGCACTGACAACCACTTTTCCTCATTATGAGGAACATCATTATGATGTTTATTTCTATCTTAAGGCATGCAGTCTTCTCCAGTTTAATAGCATGTGGAAGCTACAGCTATCCATTAACAGTATATGGATTTATCCATTTAGCAGTACATGTCTACCCAGATGTTAAATTACACACATCCACTGCTCTCAGTGGGGCTTACTCCCGGGTGAGCATTACAGAATTACAGTATCAATGCATCAAGACAATAAAAGTATCATACTGCTGTACAGCTTCTCCCTTGAACTCCACCTGTATCAAGTTATGGTACAACACATAATCAGTGAGTTGCCGAGTGCAGTGTCATATTTCTTCAGCAGCATCCACCCACTACGTCTTCAGTATGAGTTAATAAGCCAGTGTATTACCCAATTATGGAAATGAATGGCAAATTAGTCAAAACATCTGGCTCCTTACAAATCCTTTCACTGCTGGGGATTGTGAAGGTGGTGGTGGGGAGAACATTTATTAAGAAGAGGAACAGAGTACTGTGTAGTTGAATTACTCTAGGAGGCCAGTAAAGGAAGAGGAAGAATGAAGGAGGGCTGACTCATGATTACTGCTCCTTACTGAAGTATTTCACTGGGGATTTAATACAGAAAGTTTTTCTGTTTTCTCTGCAGACCTCAGCAAGGCTTGTTTGCCCCTCACCACCCATAAAAGTGAGCTCCACATGAGATATTTTGCTGTTCCTTAGTCTGATTCTTTTTTTTCTAAAAGGGAAAAAAACACCTCATAGTAAACAAGTTATATTTAGTTAGTTACTTTTATTTAAAACAGGGCTTCCCAAATTGGTCTGTAGACCACCAAAGGTCATTGAGCTTCGTTCAGTTGATCTGTGGCATGTCTGTAAAAATGCAATTAAAAATCATGCAGGATCTAGCACAGCAGGGGGGGAAAGTATTAAGTGGTCTGCCAGTACCGTCTGGTATAGAAGATTTTTCCCCCCCTTGGGCACCATTCAACAAGCATTCCTGTCCAGTAGAGGCCTTCAGCCCTGACAGAAAACAAATCACAAAGGCATACAGGGTACATTGCTTAGTGCTAGAGCACATCTTTTAAATGCAGACAGTCTGAGGTTCAATCCCCAGCATATGGAGGTAGGGAAATGGCCTGCAATTCATTCTCTCTCTCTCTCTCTCTCTCTCTCTCTCTCTCTCTCACACACACACACACACACACACACACACACTCCTGAAATCCTTTTAGACTTCACTCCAGTAACAAATGGAATCACTCATAGCTGTAGTGCCCACCTCCAATTTACAATCCTTGTTTCATGCCATAATGTCCTGAATGGTTTGGTATAATCAGGATCCAGTCTTTATCCCCACCTTTCTGGGAGTAAGCGCCGTTGAACTAAATGGGGCCAACTGCAGATTTTCATTTTTTAAAAAAATATATGATTGCAACTAATAGGAACCCACTGAGACAGGAAAGCATTGGGAAGTTCAAAGGAAATTACAGATCCAATTAGAAACACACACACCCCCTTTACTTTGTTCTTAAGAATGGCAGATGGCCTGTAGGTGTTGCATTCTGGCATCTGCAAGTTGGTGCAAAACAGTACATGTCAAGGACAAATATCAGATTTAAAACTGTTTTGAAGAAAGGAGAGGGGAAAGTGTTGGTCTTGGTTTCAAAAATAATTGGTTTTTTAAAAAGAAAAACTTTAAAACCTGGGGTTCCTGATACTGGAGGGAAGAATGGCTCCATAGTATTCATTGCCACAAAGCTGTGGCTATTTCTAAAGCATATGTATCTTTGTAAATATAGATATAGCCATCTCTCTCTAGCCATCTTACATGTACAGGTAGTCTTGTTTTTCTGTTCATAAATAATCTTTTATACCATTTCCACTTTGGGAGGTTCCTTTGACCTTGTTCTGATACTCTGAGGGACCTTCTTTGTTGCAGACCAGCATAGCAGCTTCAAGATATAAAATAAAAATATATTTCTGGAAGGAAAAAGAAACGGCTTTGGCAATCATCCAAAAGGTGTATTTATTTTTGCTCTTTCCACATAATCATCTGTTCTGTGGAAAGCAAGTGATAATGATTCAGCAGAAGGAAAAATTCTAAAAACAATAAATTTGTGGAAGCAAAAGAGAAAGGAAAAAAGAACGGTGAATATTTTCCTCTCCTGTAACTGCAGGAATTTCCCTGTGAGGGGTAAATTAGTAAACTGTACATTTGAGGTATTTTTCTTGCTAAGAATATATTTCTGGGAGGTGGTTTACAGACAGTCTCAGTCAGCAATGGGGACACAAGTACTTTGGTGATCAGATATTTAATTATCTGTTTCCGTTTCTGTTTCGGCCATTAACCATAACAAAATTGGTAATTTAAACACTTTGCAAATTAAACTATATATTGGTCTGATGATGTTTGAAGGGCAGGAGTCTATGATATCAGTAGGGAAAGCTTCAGGTATACTCTGATATAGGTGTAAAATCTTTTCTTTTTTCTTTTTTGTAAAATCTAGGAAGGAAGAATGTGAACAGCAATCCATCTCTTTCAAAATGGTGTCAGGCTGAAGCATGTATCAGGACACAACATTATTGTCTTGTCATCATTAGTGGTAATGAGAGATTTCCTCCTAATACAAATGCCAGGATTTTCATCAAGTCCAAAGGAAGAGAAGGAAAGGGTTAATTAAAAAAACCAACCACCCAAGCTAATGCTCTTTCCTTCTTTCCTCTTTCCTTCTTCCATTATCTTTCTTTCTTTCCTTCCTTCCTTCCTTCTTTTTTTTTTAAAAAAACCCCAACCCTGGACATTAAATGCAAAGAAACATCTAGCTTCACTGCTGGTTTGTTCCTGAGGCTGTAGGATTAGTACCACCCAGATCCATTTTCCACTTGGCTGTGAAGCTCACTATTTATCTGGGCCTAGCCTACCTCATAGGGTTGTTGCTAGGATAAAGATATGTTGCCTTGAGGTTCCTGGAGGCAAGGTGGGATAGGAGGGCAATAAGTAATAGCAAATTAATCATGCATAGTAGTAAGGTAAAGGGACCCCTGACCATTACGTCCAGTTGCGGACAACTCTGGGGTTGCAGCGCTCATCTCGCTTTACTGGCCGAGGGAGCCGGCGTACAGCTTCTGGGTCATGTGGCCAGCATGACTAAGCCGCTTCTGGCAAACCAGAGCAGCGCACAGAAATGCTGTTTACCTTCCCGCCAGAGCGGTACCTATTTATCTACTTGCACTGAATACTGAATAAAAAGGCAGACGTTAAGAAACATTTCCTCGTCTTTGTACGTTCCTGGGCAACCAGCCGGGAGTCGCTGGCAGCAGCCTGTCAAGAGATGAGTCAGGCTGGTGAAGAAGCCAAGGTGTCTCCCGCTCCTGCTCTGACGAACGCCCACCTTCCTGGTCTCCCAGAATCAGAAGAGGTATGAAGAGGAAGAAATAGAGAAATGTGCACCAGCAGAGTCTCAGATTGCTTGGGAAGGACCCGAGACAGCAGGAGGTATAGGCAACTATGGGAAGGCAGAGTCCTTTAGTCTCCACAACAACCTCATAGGGGCTATATCTACCAGGGTGGAATCTACGCACATAGAAAAAAACGCTGTGAAAATGCTTTTTTTAAAAAAAAGCTTTGAAAAAAACATGTCGAATTTGCCATAGCTCACTATCGCCATCTAGTGCCACATTTGTATATTGCACTTTACAACACACTTGGAACATTTTATTTGCAGCCGTATACCTGAGTCCCAGGAATAGTTGCTGTGCTCGTTAGGCCTGGCATTACTGAGCAGCCGTGTTTCTTCTAATAAATAGTTAACTTCACTTACTCTGTGTGATTTATTGCTGGCTGGTTCCCTGACACACAGCAACTTTTTTGTTGCAGATCCCACTTGTTAATAATAATTTGCCTTAGAAAGCAGGCTAGCTGATAACAACCAATGTCTTCTCAATGGTAAGTCCTATTGAATTAAAGGTGACTTACTCCCAGGTAAGTGGGGTTAGGATCCCAACATCCCATCCCCTCCTCCTGATTTTCAAGCAGCAAGGCATCAGAAGTATTTTTTTCCACATATTAATACATCTGTTGCAAAGGCAGTTTCAAGTAGGCGTAACCATATTATAACTTCTCTTGAAGCTTCACATGCCATTAGGAGCCAGCTTGCACAGTTTTGAATATATCCGCCTTCATCTCAACAAACCTCTTCTACTATAAATGACAATTACCATTAGCTGAATTGCAAGGAGACATTATTGCATATTATTAAGATGGTTCTGCTTCTTCTCCGACTATGAAACCCATGTTAATTGTAGCCTCCAGTTATAAAATGGCAATTAAAATAATAGAACATCGGGAGAATGTTTGTGAGCATGAAAAGATTTATTATCTTATGTTTTCAACCAGTTGTAAGAGTCCCTTGGGGAAACCAACTATAATTATGGATAGTTTTGAAATATTAAAAGGCACTCTCCCAGAAACATAGCTCAGCTTTTGGATCGCAACTGAAGCAGTAGGGATGGGATGAATTGGCTTAGCTCAAGTTTTTCATGGGGAACCTCATGAACTCAGAAAGCTGTAGAGCAGCCTTCTCTAACCTAGTGTCTTCCAAATATTGTTGGACTACAGTTCCCATCAGCTCCAGTCAGCTGTTATCTTTCTCTCTCTCTTGTACAGTTTAGAGAGAAAGCTGGAATAATCACATGTCCGCCACCCACATTTCTTTTCTATCAGCTCTATGTGATTTTCAAGACTCGGATTCATTCTACTATATCTGACTTTTGCTCAGTTCCCTTGGAAAAGGGATGTATATGTGCATGTGTGGCGCTGTGGTCTAAACCACTGAGCCTCTTGGGCTTGCCAATCGGAAGGTCGGTGGTTCAAATCTGCACGACAGGATGAGCTCCTGTTGCTCTGTGCCAGCTTCTGCCAACCTAAATACTTTATATATAAATAAATGCTTAGGATTCATGTTTAAGCAAGGATTATGCGGCAGGCATCAGTCTCATGCCAACTATGCTTCTGGCTACTTCCTGTTGTGCCAGAACTGCTCCCAACCCTTAGGATGCTATACCTAGGGAATCTCTCCTAGCCCCCAAACTACACCCTGTGGCTCCCTCTCATTGTTGGATGTATTTGAGCACTTTTAAGGACACAGCAAGAAGCTGGAAGTGTCCGAGCAATGCCATAGCTATTGATCTTTCTGCTGAAACAGGCCCTGGAATGTGGACTTTGCTCCTGTTTCAGCCTCCCGTTGACTTCCTTGTCACCCTGTTCTCACCCTGACGCTTTGTATTAAATGGCCAGACAGTTAACTTTGCTTGGGTATATCCCTGCCTGCCCTGATTTATGCTCGTCCCTTTTATGACTCGCTAACATTATTAATGTGGGGCGTGGGTGGCACTGTGGGTTAAACCACAGAGCCTAGGACTTGCCGATCAGAAGGTCGGCGGTTCGAATCCCCGCGACGGGGTGAGCTCCCGTTGCTCGGTCCCTGCTCCTGCAAACCTAGCAGTCCGAAAGCACGTCAAAGCGCAAGTAGATAAATAGGTACCGCTCTGGCGGAAAGGTAAATGGCATTTCCGTGTGCTGCTCTGGTTTGCCAGAAGCGGCTTAGTCATGCTGGCCACATGACCCGGAAGCTGTATGCCGGCTCCCTCGGCCAATAAAGCGAGATGAGCGCCGCAACCCCAGAGTCGGCCACGACTGGACCTAATGGTCAGGGGTCCCTTTACCTTTACCTAATATTATTAACAGCAATGCAAGGATAATGCAGCATGCAAACCACAAGTCACAGGGAGCGAAAATGGCATAAAGCTCAGTGGGATGGTGAAAAGGCCTGAGCACATCAAAAGATCTTCATCTGGTGCTGAAATGACACCACTGTAGATACCAGGCAAATCTCTCTGAATAGATCCTTCCACAGTCAGGGACCCAACAATGAAAAGGCCCTCTCTTCCCTACTGGTCTATCAGCCTCTCACCCATTCATAGACTCATAAAGCTGCAGAGTTGAGAGAGACCCTGAGGGTCATCTAGTCCAACCCCCTGCAATGCAGGAATCTCAGCTAAAGCATCCATGACAGGTGGCCATCCAACCTCTGCTTCAAAACATCCAAGGAAGGAGAGTCTGTTTAAATTAACAAGCAGTTGTTGTGAGTTCAGGATGTGCAGTTTCATAGTTTGTGTAAACAATGAGGAGGATAGTAGACTGGCTAGTTGGCCCTTGGCATCAGCATGCCAGGGATGCTTAGGCTGGCAGGATGTGCAAGGGTGTCAAGGGCGCTTCAGAGCCAAAGGAATGCACAGGGCAGTTAGTGAACTCTTTATTGTCAAAGATAATGCAGCAGCTTCCACAGCTCTGTGTGCTATGCTGCAACAGGGGACCACTCCTCCTCCACCAGTTTATGTACCTTTGCCCAGCAGGCTATGCCTGTGTGGAAGCTTCCTTTGTTCATCCCTTTTCGGTCCCCTCCTGGTTCTGGGAGATGCCAGGAGTGGCACCACTGACCTGCCTCTTCCTTGTCTTCTTCCCAGCCATCCAACAACCATATGTCAGGAGTGCTCTGATGGTGTTTCCTGCTTGGCAGGGTGTTGGACTCGATGGCCCTTGTGGTCTCTTCCAACTCTATGATTCTATGATTCGATGATCCTGTGCTCCATTCTCCAGCTCTGACGCTTCCCCTGCCTTTGACCCTTTCCTCCTGGCCCATAATGTTCCCTACAAATCACTGTCGGGAACTAAGCTCTCATACCTGCTTAGGACAATCCAGGTAGTAATTCTCTAATAAACTACTTCTCCAGTTCCTCGCAGTCCAATTCAGCAACGGCTCAAGACCTACTTTTAGGCTTCCCATGGGTATCTGACTGGCCACTGTGAGAGGAGGGTGCTGAATTAGATTAGCCTTTTAGGCCTGATCCAGCACAGCTCTTCTTTTGTTCAATTAAACAGAGCAAGTCACTGCTATTGAGAGTACATTTTAATAGGACTGAGATGACAACTCATTAAGGTTCCTGTGCTTAAGTAACACAACACTGCATCTATTATTAAGGGTTATATACTTAGGTTGGGTTCTTTCTGTCTAATAAGGCAACACATACATACCAGACCTTCTGACCCGCTGATTTCATGAAACTCACACACCTACCATAATAATACTGACATCTCAATTCTGGCCTTGCCTGTCGAAAGTGCTTAGTCTGTGGCATTCACATATCCCATTTGATTTCAAGCCAATATATGGGACACGTTATAGACCCCTATCAAATCCTGGCTAGCATGCTGAAGGAAAGCTACTTCTAGCATAAAGGATAATAACAACAACGGATAAACAACGCAGTTGCTAAAGTGGGAAAAGAAAACAGGACTGCAGTGCCCTTTCCCCCAGCTGTTTATCTCCTTTAGACATGTCCTTCGATGAAGTTTTTCCATTGTAGCGGATATCTTTCTGTGCAGGTTGTTGGGCGTGCCAGGCCAACACTATCTCGAAGAGTCCATGAACAGCGTGTTGAACCCTTAGTGACATCAGGGCAGCTAATAATTAAACCTGAGATTTTAAGTACTGCTGCTCAAATAGCAAATACCCAAGGAAAAGATACACTTTTTACACACTAAACTTTAGCATATATTTATCGACTGCATTTATATCCCACCTTTCCTCCAAGGATCTCAAGAAAGAATCCTAGAATTGTAGAGCTGGAAGGGACCACAACAGTCATCTAGTCCACCCCCTTCAATGCATGAATAGTTCACCCAATGCGGGGCTCGAACCCACAGCCCTGAGATTAAGAGTCTCATGCTCTACCAACTGAACTATCTGCTCCTCCTTGTTTTAGCCTCACAAATATCCTGTGGGGTAGGTTAGGTTGAGAGACAGTGACTGGCACAAGGTCACCCAGTGAACTTCATGCCCAAGTGAGAATTTGGACCTCGATCTCCCAGATCCTACACAACACTGGCTGGTTAATATTGTTTTTGGTCAGGTCTTTACTATTTATTTGAGTAACCAAGGGCAACTTTAAGTGCTACTCCAGCACATGTCTTCCTATATTCTTTTCAAAAATCCTCCTACTATTGCATGAATCTTGGTACACTGTGAAAACATCTTTACTTCAGCAAGCATTTCTGAAATGTTGATTTTATCCGGTCACGTTTAATACTCTCCTGCTTGATTTGTTTGGTATGTAATTATGGATCTTACGTTGTTGACAATCAATTGGAGATATACGACAAAAGGTGGTTCATAAACATCTTAAATAAGTACAGTGGTACCTCAGGTTACAGACGCTTCAGGTTACAGATGCTTCAGGTTACAGACTCCGCTAACCCAGAAATAGTACCTGGGGTTAAGAACTTTGCTTCAGGATGAGAACAGAAATCGCATGGCGGCAGTGGAAGGCCCCACTAGCTAAAGTGGTACCTCAGGTTAAGAACAGTTTCAGATTAAGAACGGACCTCCAGAACGAATTAAGTTCTTAACCCGAGGTATCACTGTAAATACTACCTGCAACCGCAGTAGCACAAGGCAAGAATTAAGAGGTGAGTCTCTAAATGCATGTTTGGGCTTCAAGGTGTTTCTGGGTCTAGAAGTGTGGAAGCCAACTGACCTAGAGCATTCTACTCTATTGTTGCTGGGACAGTTGGTTGCTCTATCACTGACTTAGAGGTACTACGAGAAGAGATAATCATATGTGCAGAAATCCCAGTGTTAAAAAGCAACTGTGTCCCAAACTGTCATTTCCACATATAGTCATTCAGAGGAGTGATTCAGAGAGAGAGAGAGAGAGAAATTTAGCAGAGACACAGAGGTGGTATGCATAAAGAAGAAAATTTTAGCATTGCCCTCTCCCTGATGTTTAATTATGAGCAGGCAATTTGCTTGTTCTTTGAATTGCTTGTTCGAATTGCTTGTTCAATTCTATGATTCTATGATTCTATGAATAGATCTTCAAAAAACTGAGCCCTCCTTAACCACACCTGCAATGTGAGTTCAGCCTCCTCTGTCTCTAACGTCACTGTGGGTAGTAGCACAGTTTGCACTGTTAATCCTTTTCAATGTCATTAGCACACCTCTTAATAACAGGCCTCTAAAGTGAAGTATCATCCCAATCTAGCAATTGGGCATATGTTGACAGATGCTTGCAGCCACAGTAACTCACCACTGACGTTGGTGTAGTGTAGTCTTTTAGCTCCCAGTCAGGAAGTACGGTAGATACTCTGAACAGTACTGGGCCACCTCGATGTGTGGCTGACCCCAGTATTTCTAATTTCATATCACTGTCTCTCATTCCCAAGGCGCCTCTCACTGAACTTCTGCAAAGGTGACCAGAGACAAAGGGATCCTTCGTCCTTACTAGTTGTGTAGAAAGAGAGATTTCAGTCCATGAGATTTTTCTCATCTTGTCATTGTGACATGTAAAAAGGTAAAGGTAAAGGTACCCCTGCCCGTACGGGCCAGTCTTGACAGACTCTAGGGTTGTGCGCCCATCTCACTTAAGAGGCCGAGGGCCAGTGCTGTCCGGAGACACTTCCGGGTCACGTGGCCAGCGTGACAAAGCTGCATCTGGCGAGCCAGCGCAGCACACGGAAACGCCGTTTACCTTCCCGCCAGTAAGCGGTCCCTATTTATCTACTTGCACCCGGGGGTGCTTTCGAACTGCTAGGTTGGCAGGCACTGGGACCGAGCAACGGGAGCGCACCCCGCCACGGGGATTTGAACCGCCGACCTTTCGATCGGTAAGCCCTAGGTGCTGAGGCTTTTACCCACAGCGCCACCCGCGTCCCATTGTGACATGTAGCTTCAGGCAAATGCCCAGAATCATTTCTGAATTTGCACGATCTTCATTAAACTTCATTTACTCTTACAAATAATGGCATAAACAGCAGAATGGAGAGAGATTGTTTCTGGGTGGAAAAAATAATAAGATTATCAATCAAACCTGAACTGTAACTGGGCGGAGGGCGGGGGGCGGGATACAGAATATAGGACCTGACATCGCTCCCTTTAGAAATATAAACTCTCCAAATTTTGTGTGATATAATGTGTGCAAAAATGTGTATATTAGGAGAAAGTGTGCATAAGAATAAATAGCTTACAAGAAGGCATGGTATTAGAGAAGCTGCTTGCAGAAACATTGGCATTTTATGAGAAATGTGTGCTAGAATGCCGGTAATTTTTCCTGTGGAATTAAAATAAATAAATAACAATTTATTGCAGAATAATTAATAAATAAATAAATAAATAAATAAATAAATAAATAAATAAATAAATTTTATTTATATCCCGCCCTCCCCAGCCAAAGCCAGGCTCAGAGCGGCTAACATCAAATGTATAACACATTAACATAAAATCAGACAATCAATTTAAATACATCCTCAAATCAGATCAGGATCAGAATAAAATCCAATCAGATGGCAACCCGCAGATTAGGGTTGGGGACCTGAAATGCTCACCAGGCCCAACTGTTTGTGCTGAACTTATATGGGCCTGTGAGAAAAATTGGGAGGCCACTTTCATGCAAGTTCTTATGAAAGGGGAGAGGGAGTCAGACTGAACCCCGACAAAAGGCCTGGCAGAACAGCTCCGTCTTGCAGGCCCTGCGGAAAGATGTCAAGTCCCGCAGGGCCCTAGTCTCTTGTGACAGAGCATTCCACCAGAATGGAGCCACAGCTGAAAAAGCCCTGGCTCTGGTTGAGGCCAGCCTAACCTCTCTGTGGCCTGGGACCTTCAGGATGTTTTTATTTGAAGACCGTAAGTTCCTCTGTGGGACATACCAGGAGAGGCAGTCCCGTAGGTATGAGGAGAATGAAAGTTGGGGGGGGGGGGATGAGAAATAGAGAGAAACCAAAATTGAAAGTTTTGTCCCAACCAAAATTGAAAGTTTTGTCCCAACAGTTTGGCCCTGGTTCCCCTCCTGTTTCCTCTTGCTGCCTACCTCCTGACTGGACATAGACAGAATATGGCAATCAGAAGCAACGTCAGGGGAAATTGCTGAAATGTCCAGTAAAATCCAGATGTATGGCAACCCATGTAGATTTTGGTGTATTTTCTTTAAAATAGCTGAAAAACTTGTTCTTATTCTTTAGATTTTGCCAAGAAAAGCTCAACAACTTTGGGCAAAACAAAAAAGACAGCAGGGAGATGGATGTGGAGAATGCTGTGTGCGTCCTCTGATGGCATGTTGTCCCTAACCTGGAACCGCCTCAAAACAACATCTTGTTTATTAGCAAAAGCTACAAGGTGGCATTTTCGCTGCTGCATTCTAGTGTGTCTCCCTTTTTAAAAATAGAACAGATTATAGACTCATTCCACAGCTGGCATCTGTTCTTCCTTTCAGATATTATGCATCCATTCTCGAATTCTCTTTTATGTGAAGCCTGTCATTCAAAGGATGTTTGGGGAACATGCAGAGATGGGGGCTTCGGCCCCTTGTGGGCTACAGATATACATTTGTAAACCTGGAGCAGAGCTCACGCACAAACATACACCACACACAAATGTGAGGACTTTATTCAAGCATTCAGTTAACACATAAAGGTCAGGGGATGGAATATTTCAGAGCCTCCAAGTGTCCCTGTTTTCCAGGGACGGTCCCGGGTTTACAGAATCCATCTCGGTTTCAGATTTGATCCCAGAATGTCCTGCTTTTCCTTAGGATGCCTCTATTTTCATTAGAGAAAAGTTGCAAGGTATGAAGTTAGCTGACCTCGATGCATCTGAAGGCAGCCCTGTATATATTTTATTATGTTTTTATATACGTTGGAAGCTGCCCAATGTGGCTGGGGCAGCTCAATCAGATGGGTGGGGTATATAGTGGTATCTTGGTTCTCAAACGCCTTGGTACTCAAACGTCTTGGTTCCCAAACGCCGAAAACCTGGAAGTACGGTAAGTGTTCTTGTTTTCAAACACTTTTCAGAAGCCAAACGTCTGATGTTGGCTATTGTTTCCAGGGTGCCTGCACCAGTCAGAAGCTGTGCCTTGGTTTTCAAACATTTCGTAAGTCGAACAGTCTCCCGGAATGGATTGAGTTTGGCGCTTTTATTTTTGCTATTTATTTTGCGTTTTTGAGGCTTTTTCGGTTAATTTGTTTTTGTGACTGTGTGGAACCCAGTTCAGCTACTGACTGGTTGATTGTGTGACTGAGGAAATGGATAAAAGCCCCCCCATCCAAACAATGGCTATTATCAGTGCAGGTAAGAATTTATTTATTTTTTAAATTTTTATCATCTACAATACTGTCTTATTTGTTTTATATAACAGTACATTGATTATTGCTTTCATTTCATGGATCAATGGTCTCATTAGATAGTAAAATTCATGTTAAATGGCTGTTTTAGGGGTTGTTTTTAAAAGTCTGGAATGGATTAATCTGTTTTGCATTAGTTGCTACGGGAAAGTGCACCTTGGTTTTGGAACGCTTTGGTTTTGGAACGGACCTCCAGAACGGATTAAGTTTGAGAACCCGAATGTCTCTATTATCATCAGAAAAATGTTGGAGGAGGTTTGATATTTTCATCACTCAAATAATGAGCAGTGAGTACCAACAGGATGGCAGCCAGAAGAGGGCTGGTGGGGAACAAGAAGGAAGGAACCCTGAAGTCTGCAGAAGTACAAAACATTTTTTTAAAACACAGTAACTACTAAGGAGGCACAACACTCCAGAAACAGTGCAGTGAAAACCGGGTGTGCTCAGTAGCCATGGAATGTTGAATCACTTGGAAAAGAAACCCAGGGCTGGATGGAATGGAGTATCCCAGGGAGGGCATGGCTGGCTGAAAACCTGAGCAGGAACACTGCTGCCTGGAGAAAAAGATAGTTCCGCATTCGTACGTAGACACCTGTGTGCTGTAACAGCAGTTTTGAGAAAGCATGGGGAGAGAAATATTTCAAACAAATAAATATTATATAACACACATAATTTGGGTGGAGCATGTAAATTACATGGAATGAGGCAGCGTTCTGGTCAGCACCACTTCAGTCTGCACATTGTGGCTGAAGTCGCAGCAACTGTGGTCAATAAATTACCTTAATCTGAAGTAATTACTACTGAATCCCAGAATAACTGGCTCAAATTATTGACCTAAATATGAGGCTGGTGCATCAAAAGCAGCAGTAGCTCTTTGAGGCTGCTTCAAAGTCTCTCAAAAGGTGCTCCCTTGATATTGAGATAGGGGAGCTTGCGTTGTTTTGTTTCAGAGTGGTGGTGGGCCAATTTCCATGGCAAGTCTATCAAACATTTCCAGTATCAAAGGAATCAGAAGGCCTTAGCGCGAAACATTCAACACACACAGAGATCTATAATCCTTGCTTGACCTTTGTCCCCTGTCATATAGTGGTCAGCGACACCACCCCATAGAGCATCGACTCAACAAAGAAAATTAAACTTTAAATGCTAATGGGCATGGATCGATGAGGCTGAAATTCCTCCAGTAATGTTTAGGAAATACTGGTAAGTGTATCCAATAGGTTGCCTTTTAGAATGGTGAAATGATCAAGAATGTGTGAATACAGGGGTATGGTTGTTGTTTTCTTAATCTGCCCTCTATGAGCCTTACATGTCTTGTGGAAAGGTTTGTTCACACACACACACACACACACACACACAGAGAGAGAGAGAGAGAGAGAGAGAGAGAGAGAGAGAGAGAGAGGCCGCTGTTATGTTGGGGCTGGATTTTAGATAACAATAGTCCAAGAATTTGCATGTGATCTACAGGCATATGCAACTTGGCAGATGGCAAGTCTCAAACAATGGGCCTCATGTCAGAAAAACTGGTGGTCTGGAATAAAAGGGGCACAACAGGCCATATGGTGGTGGTATATATTTGAAATGAGGAGAGGGAGTTTCTACGTAATTTCCAGTTAAATATAAACATGATACATTGGGATACCATTAAAAACATTAGTAAATAGTGACATTCTTGGGCACATTAAGGGTCATTGTACTATAACAACAGTGATGAAGGTGGCTTGCAGAAAATGGAAAATGGAAAAGAAGTAATGGTTTAAAATAATAATAATAATGACGGCTGCAGTTAATAGCATGGAAATCTTAGTGCACAGAAGCTGATGAGCTTCAGTCTATTGCAAGCGACAATTTGGCAAACTTGTTCCACTGGTTACAATGAGACCTGGCACAACAAAACAAACTTTCGCAGCAATAGACTAATGCAGAGAGAGAGATGAGCATATGCTGGGATGTTTGTTTCTACAATCTCCACTACCTGTGGTACATAAGAAGAGCCCCACTAGATCAGGCCAAAGATCCACCAAGTCCAGCATCCTCTGGCTAACCAGATGATCTTAGACTCATAAAATTGCAGAGCTGGAAGGGACCCCAAGGGTGATCTGGTCCAACCAGCTGCAAGGCAGGAATCTTTTGCCCACAGCTGCCCCTGGGTGGGCTTGAACCACCAACCTTCTGGTTAACAGCCAGATGCACTGACCCACTGCACCACATGGAATGTCCCCAAGCAGGAGCTCATAGTCACTCTTCTCACCTATGTTCCCCCAGGAACTGGCAATGGCTGAGAGAGACACCCATTGGAAACCCTGGAGAGCTGCTGCCGGTCAGTGCCATAGGGTAAAAGGCAGTGCCATATGTTCCTGTACCTCTCTGTGTAAGCCTTATTCATCGGGTCTAACAATAGTCATGAGGGACGCGGGTGGCGCTGTGGGTAAAAGCCTCAGCGCCTAGGGCTTGCCGATCGTCAGGTTGGCGGTTCGAATCCCCGCGGCAGGGTGCTCTCCCATCGTTCGGTCCCAGCGCCTGCCAACCTAGCAGTTCGAAAGCACCTTCGGGTGCAAGTAGATAAATAGGGACCGCTTACCAGCGGGAAGGTAAACGGCGTTCCGTGTGCGGCTCTGGCTCGCCAGATGCAGCTTTGTCACGCTGGCCACGTGACCCGGAAGTGTCTGCAGACAGCGCTGGCTCCCGGTCTCTTGAGTGAGATGAGCGCACAACCCTAGAGTCTGGCAAGACTGGCCCGTACGGGCAGGGGTACCTTTACCTTTACGTAACAATAGTCATTCGGTGTGAAATTCTGCAGTTCCCTAGTGTGCAGTTTATCCGGGAAGAAGCAAGAACTGAGAGACTATCTGGAGACCCTGGGGAAAATAAGTTGCTGTGTGCTCCTGGGATATATGTGGAAGTTTTTGCCTTGGAGTGTGCTGGCCGCCCGTAACACTGCAGATCCAGCAGTACAGCAGGGACCTGTCTCATAGGTAACCCAGGGAGCAGAGGTGCAATAGCTTCCATGGGGCTGCCCCACATGCTGCTCTGTAGGTGCGAGACCAAAATAGGTCTAGGTCATGGAATTCTACTCAAAATTCATCCAGAGCAGATTCCAGCATATAGTTAGCTGAGTAAAAACTTAAAACACGTTGCAGGATTCCCCCAAAAAACAGACCAGAAGCAATTAATATTACATCCAGCAGAGCTTTACTGCTACTGAAGGCAAATGAGCATAATGGTCACGAATCCCATACATTCAGGATTGGCACTGTCCATAAGAAATCCAGTTGCAGCAGACTAAACTTAAACTTACAATAACTTATAATAAGTCTAAAACCTTAGCACTAAGCATCTTATGTACAGAACACCACACCAGAAGGAAGAGAGACAGAAAGAAAATGTGAAACCCAGGCTCCTTCTGGCCTTACTTTTATAGTCAGCATGACCTTGACAGAAAAGATAACAGAACCAGTTTAAGCCAGCTGTACTCAGTTTCTCTGAAGGAATAACCCAAACATTGTGAACCTTCTGCTTGTTTCTTTCACACAGAAAAGCTTTCAAAAACCTCTTGAATTAATCAGAATAGGAAAGATATCTACACATCAGAACAATACTTTCTGCACTAGGAAATGCAAACCCAAAGGTCTAGGCTGCAGCTTGTGCAGGTGTGTGGTTTGTGTTTGGGGTGGCCACACACAATGTCTGCCTTGGCCTTGCCTGCCCGCTGGCATGCAGATCCAGAGGGAATATGACCCTTGGACTGGTGTAGGACCAGTGAATTAGTAGAGATGTAGATAATCCCAAGGATTGATCCATTCTGAAATAAAAAAAAATATGAATACAGGCAGAGCAGAGCTGCAATATAAGCAACACATCATTATGCAGAGCTCAGATACCGGTTGCAAGGAGTTCGTCAAGGACATGTTAATGCACAGTGTCTCTAAATCAGGGAAATTTTGGCCCTCCATGTGTTGCTGGACTACTTTGTCCCTGACCTTTAGACATGCTGGTTGAGGGTGAGGCAGATGGCAGTTGAAGTCCAGCAACCTCTCGATGGCTACAGGTTCCCCATCTCTGCTTCAAACAAATGGAAGATCGGGAAATCCTTTGGTAAGCTGTTTATTTATTTGCATATTTAAGAGGCATACCAGTCACATAACGGCTGAAACTAGACATCCTAAATAAAACTGTCTTTTTTTTTTAAGGTCCACACATATTTTCTTAAGTAGATCTAATGAATCCGGATTAAGTGCCAGAGAAACTGATAACAGCTCATTAAAAATGGATCCTGCATTTCTCAGGAGGCTTTGAAGTCTATCCTCCCTAGCTCTAAGTAGGTGAAACTGAAGTGGATTGAAGTTACCATTGACTTCCAGTGAGTAAGGCCACACATCTAGGCCAGCAGGAACCTGGGGCAGGAGCAATGAAGGAGGGAGGTATGCAGATAGCACCACACCCAAACCCTTCATCGTACTCTTGATATACCAGCCTATATGCCGTATGTATGAAAGATGTGTGGGGTGATAGTCAACTAAGTTTTACTCAGAACATACCTACTGAAATAAATGGACCTAACTTAGTCATGTTCATTAGTCTACTCTGAATTAAACACCTTTATCAAACAACAATTCCCAGGATTCTTTGGGCGGACGGATCCTTTAAATGCCTACTCGAAAGTAAGGTGCCACCCTAAAGCCCAAGCAGACATACAATGGGAACCAAGGAGTCTCCGATGACTGAATAATTAGTTGGTTGGCATCTGTCTCAGGAGACAACGGAGGAGCATGCCATTGGGGGTGAAGTCAAGCCGTTGGAGAGTTACAGCACCTGCTGTGGCTGTAGAGACTGATACAGGAGAGACATGTTCTGTTGCAGCTGGGGCAGATGAAGGCTTCCGGTACCATGGTGTCTCTTCTTCCTGCGCTCCTCCCAGCAGTCATTTTTCTTCTGGTCACTACTGTGGATACACAACCTCACTGATTGTCTCTAGGTGCTGCGGTCGTCTGCCAGGGATTCCCACATGGCTGGCTTGGTGTTGCCAGCCTTCGTGTCATGTTTGCAGACATCTTTGTAATGCAGAATTGGGCTGCCAATTGGCCTGGTGCCTGAAGCCAGCTCCCCGTAGAGCATGTCCTTGGGGATCCTGCCATCTTCTATTCTGTGGACATGACCAATAATTAGATCCTAAGACAAAAAAGCCCAAACTAGTTATGTACAATCTCGCTGCTTCCCTGCTAAGATGCTGAAGCAAGTCAAGACTTTTCTGAATTCTGATTTTTCATCTCGTTTTCCAAAACGGATGCGGCACGTCCGGTTTCTGTATCAGCCTCCCGTTTAATAAATGTCCTCATGAGTCTTTTGTACAAGGTGAACTGCCAGCCACTGATTAACCCAGAAACAATAATGCTATTAGCAGAGCCTTTTGTCTTAAGCAAAGGTTACGTTGCCAAGCTGTGACACAAGCCTGATGCTTGATAACTATAATCTATGATTGCGATGACACATAAGAGAGATGTTACATCTGGGTGCAGGGGAGATGTGAACAGTATTATTTCAACTACATTTTTCAACAGAGAAAGCAGTTACCCTTTCTTTCTTTCTTTCTTTCTTTCTTTCTTTCTTTCTTTCTTTCCCCAAAAGTGCACAGTGAGCCTGTTTGAATGTCATGTCTCCCTGCACACACACTCCCTCCCCCCGTATAAATGTATGAAAAAATCAAATCTGCACCTGTTTCTCTGTCCACCCAATGCACTGTTCCACCTGAATAGATCACCTGATTGTCACCTACATGCATGGTTTAACTAGGAATCAACCATGCAAGTTGCATGCGTGTTAAGTGGTCATAGGCTGATCTGTCCCTAGGTACACTGGCAGGGACACCACACTTAGTGGGTCGGTGGAGAGGACCTGCACACACTTCCCGTCATGCGCCGGGCTAGGTAGACTGTGGCAAAGAAGTGCCACCTGTACCGATGACAAGTCTTCCCCTTCCTCACCTCTCCAGAGTGGATTTTGAGGAGGCAGGGGTAGGGAGGGGACTGGAGAGCAGAGTGTCACTGAATTCTACTCAATATTGATTCAGAACAGAACTCCGACGTATAGTTAGCAAAGTAAAAACATGTTGCAGGGTTCCCCAAAATTAGACCAGAGGCAATTAATATTACATCCAGCAGAACTTTACTGCTACTGAAGGCAAATGAGCATAATGGTCACAAATCCAATACATTCAGGATTGGCACCGTCCATAAGAAATCCAGTTGCAGCAGACTTAAATTTACAATAACTTATAATAAGTCTAAACCTTAACGCTATATACAGAACACCACACCAGAAGGAAAAGAGATAGAAAGAGAAAGTGAAACCCAGGCTCCTTCTGGCCTTACTTTTATAGGCAGCATGACCTTTACAAAAAAGATAACAGAACCAGTTTAAACCAGCTGTACTCAGCTTCTCTGAAGGAGTAACCCAAACATCATGAACCTCCTGCTTGTTTCTTTCACACAGAAGCTTCCAGAACCCTCTTGAATCAGTTAGAATGGGAAAGATCTCTACCCATCAGATCAATACTTTCTGTACTAAGAAATGCAAAGTGACACAGAGATGGGAAGGAGGAAGTTCTGAAGTAGACGGCTACTGTGTTGTATGCAACTCCTCATTTTACAGATGGAAGCCTAGTGCTAATGGAATACTGTCCAGTGCTTTGATGCCTTGAGCTCAGGTAAAAGGCAAACATTCTGGGCCACAGCCAAAAACTGAGGAGGGCAGCCCCTACAAACCTATTGACTTAACTGGGTTTAGGAACATATCCCTGCTTTCTGGACTATGGCACCAATCTACTAAGCCCACACTATTTATTGCTTATGCAACATGTCGCACGGAGCAGGAGTTGTGGCCAACTATTTTATACGTAATATATTCAAAACTGCACAACCCATTTGCCGCATAATTCAAAAAGCTTAGTCAGGGAGCAAGCAGGCAGTGGCATCTACTGCTCCTCCTTACCACCACCTTAGGGTCTCAGATTTCAGCAGCACTCTGTGCAATGCCAAAATTTGGTGCCCCCCCCTTCCTTATCTTTCATTCTACATCATAGTTGTGGCGACTCTGAGGCTCTGTGACCAGCACGACTGAACTGATTGTGCTCCCCTAAATCCTCTTCGGCCACCACCACCATTGGCAGGGCAGAAGAAAGAGGTGGGTGAACAAGCGAGTAGCTTGCAATGGTGAAGAGTAGGAGCAAGTCCACAAGGGCTTCTTGTCAAATGGCCCCATGCTGGACTATGGGCTCACGGCAGGTGCCCAATCCTGGCAACCCTTGACAACACCTACAAACATCAAGGAATACCATTGAATAGAAACAGGTGGCTCTCTTCATCGTCTCAACTTCCCGTTCATGCTGGCTCTCCAGTGCACATTTGAACAAAAACAGATTGTCCTGACACAAGAAAGGACAAGCTAAGAAATGTAAACAAACACTTTGTCCAACAGCTAATTAGCAGCAGCAACTAGCATGCAAAAGAACACTAGAATTGTGTGCTTTACTTCTGTCTGGCAAAAACATGAGTTGAGCCTGCTGGAGCCTACCAGAGTGGTGCATGCTCTAGTTATCTCCTGTTTGGACTTCTGCAATGCGCTCTACATGGGGCTACCTTTGAAGGTGACCCGGAAACTACAACTAATCCAGAATGTGGCAGCTAGACTGGTGACTGGGAGCGGCCACCGAGACCACATAACACCAGTCTTGAAAGACCTATATTGGCTCCCAGTACGTTTCCGAGCACAATTCAAAGTGTTGGTGTTGATCTTTAAAGCCCTAAACGGCCTCGGCCCAGTATACCTGAAGGAACGTCTCCACCCCCATTGTTCTGCCCGGACACTGAGGTCCAGCTCTGAGGGCCTTCTGGCGGTTCCCTCATTGTGAGAAGCAAAGCTACAGGGAACCAGACAGAGGGCTTTCTTGGTAGTGGCGCCCTCCCTGTGGAATGCCCTCCCACCAGATGTCAAAGAGAAGAACAACTACCTGACATTTAGAAGACATCTGAAGGCAGCCCTATTCAGGGAAGTTTTTAATGTGTGACATTTTAATGTATTTTTAATCTTTGTTGGAAGCCGCCCAGAGTGGCTGGGGAAACCCAGCCAGATGGGCGGGGTACAAATATATTATTATTATTATTATTATTATTATTATTATTATTATTATTATTATTATTTAGCCCAGCATCCTGCTCTAATAATGGCCAAGCAGGTGCAAGATCTAATAATGGCCAAGCAAGCAAGATCTGAGCGCCAGATAAGTCTCCCCTCCTGCCATTTTCAGCAACTGGTATTCAGATGCAGCACAACCTTCCTTGCTTTCTAGTAGGAAGTGCTGAATCAATACGCTCTTTTCACAACCACTCATTTGACAACTCCAGATTATGCAATGTTTTTATTTCGAACTGGGTGTAACCCAGTTTCAGTATCACAAAACCTTCGCCTTGCTCTGCGACTTGGCCGTTTGAGAAGACTATATGGATTTGTTGACAAACTACAGAGCAAAGTTCTGATTTGGCTCAAGAGCCCAACTATCCCATTGGCTGGAAGTGTTCAAAACGTGGATTAGTGTTAACCTACCTCTAATTATATTCTTGGCTTTCACCATATCCTTAGTATCAAAAATGAGGAAGAAGTCCTGTAAAAGTGACTCACAGAGGAAGATGTCTCAGAAGATACAGAACAGGTGTGTTTGCTGATGCTTTAGTTACAAAGTGCTTGATGTGCTGGCTATTGTCACAATCTTTCGAGAGATCTATTTTCTCCTTCTTTAGGTAGTCTAATCTTTAGCAAGCAAAGAACAGCATGGATTAATCCTCAATATAAATTTAGAAACATTTAGGAACTGCTTAAATTTTTATAACCGCTCTTAAGTACGGTAGTGTCCATAAAACAGTATTACTGAATACATAGATTAAATTTCCAAATATGAAAAACAAGTGTACATAACTAAATTATATGTCTCAGTGGACTTGTTGAAATAATAGAAGTTTATTGTGAGGTTGTTGTGCAACATAGTTCTGCTTATCTCCTGAGAACGCATCCATTGCCCTGTTTCTTAACTATATGAAATCTATAGAGAGACAAGTTACTCACAAACAATTCTTAGAATTGAAAGGTGGAATGGCTCATGCTATCTCTTCTAGCTCTGGATTTCTTGCCAGAGCAAAGGGATGAATTAGATGGCCCTTAGATGACCCTTTTCCACTATGATTCTCTCATTCTATGACTCAGCTCAGCATCCTTGTGAGGAATATGCTATCAATGCCACTTCAACCATCCCTCCCTACCAAATATTCCAGGACTACTGCCTCCTCTGGTCCAGTTGTTGCATGGGACTGATTTGCTTGTACTAAAATTCAGGTAGGGGCAGGAAGTTGAGAGGGGGAGGGATAGAGCACTATTCAGAGTCCTCTGCAGTATAACAAAGGGAAACACAGTGGGAGTCCAGCCACTTTGTAAACAGAATCTGAGACAGTCACAGGGAAACTAAAAAAAAAACAAAACAATTTAAAATTCAGAATTAAAAACAGTTAAATTGCAATCGTGTGAATAGGATGGGTCTTGAAAACATACATCCTCAGTATTTGCTGGAGGTTTTATAGTGAAGGTGCCATATGGACCTCTGTAGGAGGGAATTCCACAATGTGGGGCTGCCACAGAAAATTCAGGCCATGACACCTGAATTTCTGAGAGTGGAGGAACTACCAAGAGGGTCTGCTTTGCTGACCTAGCACATGGGAGGGTCTATAGAGAAATACAGTGGTACCTTGGGTTAAGAACTTAATTCGTTCCAGAGGTCCGTTCTTAATCTGAAACTGTTCTTAACCTGAAGCACCACTTTAGCTAATGGGGCCTCCTGCTGCTGCCGTGCCACCACCACACGATTTCTGTTCCCATCCTGAAGCAAAGTTCACCTGAGGTACTATTTCTGGGTTAGTGGAGTCTGTAACCTGAAGCGTCTGTAACCTAAGGTACCACTGTAGGTGGTCTCTCAGATATTTCAAGTGTAAGTTATTTAGGGCTTTAATAACTAGTGCGAGCCCCTTGCATTGGGCTCACAAAGGAATGCAGTCCCTTGAATTGAGCCCCTTGAATCGGGCCTACAAAGTTAATGCAGTTGTTTCAGAACAGGGGTTCAAAAGGCAACCTGGCCACTGCATTTTGAACCGGTTGAAGTTTCTCAGTAATCTCCAAGGAAAGCCCCACATAAAGCACATTGCAAATAACCCATTCTGGTAGTTCTTAAAGCATAGAGTACCATGGCCAAGTCATCTCTGTCCCTGATGGCCCCCAAGTCTCCTTTGGTGTTGCAGGCCTCATGGGATGACAGAGGGGCACCCTCTCAAACAACCTGTCAAATATTTTTTTTTAAATAATTTTTATTAGTTTTCCAAGCATATAATAAAGACAAACAATCAAACAAAACAAAACAAAACAAAACAAAACATACAAACATATAAACATGTATACTTTCATAATCTTATCTTCCTGCACCTTGCTTCCCGGACTTCCCCATACCTCCCCTTTTCTGCATCCTTGTTTTTACCTTTCTTCAGCAACCCTCCAACTGATTAATTAATTCACTTTCATTCTAATTTCCTTAACTTATTGTTTACAGCTGCAATTCTCTATTTCTTAACACCTTAACATCTCAGTACACCTCAATTTTACAACAATTTTTAAGATAAATTTTGAATTTCTTCCAATCTTCTTCCACTGTCTCTTTCCCCTGATCACGGATTCTGCCGGTCATCTCTGCCAGTCCCATGTAGTCGATCACCTTCGCTTGCCATTCTTCCAGAGTGGGTAGTTCTTGTGTCTTCCAATACTTTGCCAGAAGAATTCTTGCTGCTGTAGTAGCATACATAAAAAACGTCCTATCCTTCCTTGGCACCAGTTGGCCGACCATGCCCAGAAGAAAAGCCTCGGGTTTCTTAGAAAATGTCCATTTAAGAACTTTTTAAATTTCATTATAGATCATTTCCCAAAAGGCTTTAATCTTCGGGCAGGTCCACCAAAGGTGGTAAAAGGTACCTTCAGTCTCATTACATTTCCAGCATTTGTTATTGGGCAGATGGTAAATTTTTGCAAGCTTGACTGGGGTCATGTACCACCTGTAAATCATTTTCATTATGTTTTCTCTCAAGGCATTACATGCCGTAAACTTAACACCGGTGTTCCATAACTGTTCCCAGTCAACAAACATAATGTCATGACCAATGTCTTGTGCCCATTTAATCATAGCTGATTTCACCGTTTCATCCTGTGTATTCCATTTCAACAGCAAGTTATACATTCTTGACAGGTTCTTAGTATTGGGTTCTAACAGTTCTGTTTCTAATTTTGACCTCTCCATCTGGAAACCTATTTTCCTGTCCTGTTTAAATACCTCGTTTATCTGAAGGTAATGCAACCAGTCTCTTACCTTAGACTTTAATTTCTCATAACTCTGTAGTTTAACTCTTTCACCGTCTTGTTCTAAAATTTCACAATATTTTGGCCATTTAGACTCCATATTAAGTTTTTTAGTCTCTTTAGCTTCCATTGGTGATAACCACCTGGGAGTTTTACTTTCCAATAGGTCTTTGTATCTTATCCAAACATTGTATAATGCTTTCCTAACAATATGGTTTTTAAAGACTTTATGCGATTTTACCTTGTCATACCATATATATGCATGCCAACCAAATCTATTGTTGTACCCTTCCAGATCCAAAATGTCTGTATTCTCAAGAAGCAGCCATTGTTTCAACCAGCAGAAAGCTGCCGATTCATAGTAGAGTCTTAAGTCCGGCAGGGCAAACCCCCCTCTATCTTTTGCGTCAGTTAAAATCTTAAATTTTATTCTGGGCTTTTTGCCCTGCCAGACAAATTTGGATATGTCTTTCTGCCACTTCTTGAAACAGTCCATCTTATCCAAGATCTGGAGTGTCTGAAATAAAAACAGCATTCTAGGCAATACATTCATCTTAAGCAATTCGGCCTAACAAGGAAAGTCTCAATCTTGACCATATTTCTAGATCTTTCTTTACTTCTGTCCAACATTTGTCATAATTGTCCAAATTTTGCCTGCAGTGCTGAGCCTGTGAAGGTTCTGACCTATGAAACCAAAAAGGTTTCCCACCCTGGTTTAAGTCAATGTTAAAGGAGAGGAAAATAAACTAGTTAGAGGGAAATAAACTTTTCACCTTCATTGAAGAGGGTTGATGAACTGATGCCACTTTATCCTTTCTCAAAAACATGACTGATGTAGCGTATCTTGACAACTCCCATATTGTCACTGCGTTCAGTTGAACACAAAGTACTTGACATCTTTCTAGTCAACCTCATTATACAAGTATCATTGTTTCATGACTTTGTTCCACTACCCCGGAAGTCATTATCTCAAACGATCTTGTGTCATGATTTATTGCCCTTCTTATTGCCTTGTTTATATTACCAGCTTTAACATGTCTGGATTCTCCAAACAGTGCAGTTTAGTGACAGGGCACGGGAACATCAGTTGGCGCATGTCCGGGCTATGCCCCCTGCATATTCTGAGGCACTCAAATAGCCTATTTAAACCAAGGGGATTGACCATAGCTCTGTTGGAAGTGCAACAGCAGAGATCATTCTGCGTGCAACTTAAGGGTTAACTTTCCTTAGCGTTAAGGTCAATTAGCTAAAAGGGGACAGCTGGAGGTGTTGAGTGGATTTTGACTGAAGGCAGTGAAGGCACTTTCAGGACCACACCCCTCCTCTCAGAGTATCACCTCTGACTTAGTTCAAAGGAAACCGCCTCATGGGTCAGGAATGGGAATTTTAATTTTAATGATCTTATAAGGAAGTTACACAGAAAGGAGATTCCAACTAAAACTTGGGAAGAACTTTCTGACAGTAAGAGCTGTTTGACAGTGGAATGGTCTCCCTCAGGAGGTGGTGGACTCTCCTTCCTTGGAGGTTTTTAAGCAGAGATCAGATGGTCATCTGTCATGGATGCTTTAGCTGAGATTCCTGCATTTCAGGGGGTTGGACTAGATGACCCTTGGGGTCCCTTCCAACTCTACAATTCTGATTCTGTGACGTTGATTGTGATCTCCTGGGTGTGATTCAAAGTGCTGGATTTGATCTTTAAACATGTAACTAGTTTGTGGGCCTGAGGGCACTTCCAGGTGCTTACTCCTTTTGGATGTGATTCAGTCACTTACAGGGAAATTCAGGTTGCACAATGCAAGTCGATTTGGAACTCTTGCACAACAAACCTGCTTTCCAAACAAACAAAACCTGGGCCTTTTGCAATAAGGAAAGGGGACAGAAAATTCTCACACATATACAGCTCCCTGCAGAATTGGTACCTAAGGTAGCTGCCTCATGGGCGTAGCTGATCAAGTAAAACAATAGAAGTAAAACCCGATCAAGTAAAACAATAGAAATACTTAACTAACTAACCAAACACATCCGTTCTGCCCCGCTCCCCAAAGTCCTGCCCCTCCCAACAAAAATCCTGACTATGCCGATGCTCTGCCTCATGGTACAGCAGGCCCTAGCCCTGCCTACTGGCTGTGCTGGCTGGTACTGATGGAGTCCCAAGAATATCTGGAGGACCACAGGTTCTCCTGACCTGACTGAGGTTCCCTGGGATTTAAGACAGACAGAGGTCTCTGCCAGCTCTATCTGAAGATGCCAAGGATTGAACATGGGACCTTCTACATGCAAAACAGATGTTCTACCTCTGAACGATGCCTCTTTAAGTTTGCTGCCCAATTATTTAGGTCTCAGTGGTCACTGTGCACCTGGGCTTTTGCATCCCTGGTGATGAGCAGCTATGGAAAATATTAATGGTCTTCAGGCACTGTATATCCAAGTGGTCATAGGAAGCATCAAACTACAGCAAAGGTAAAGATTAGGTCACAACTGGAAAAGCTACTGAGTGATAGGATTGACACCCTTGTGGTCTTGGCAGGAGTTTCTGTGCCTTTAATTCCCAGCACTTTCAGATTACCTGTTTATTGAGCATTCATCTTGATTTATTTGGAGGGAGATTAGATGCTGGCTAGTTAATGAACATTCACTGGGATTTGTTTGCAGGGAGGATAGCTGATGTTGCATCAAAGCTCACATTTTCTACTGTGTTTTCCCATCACTTTCCTTATCACAATAAGTTTGAGCCTTTTCGGAAGCAGGTCTGTTGCATCAGACTTCTCAATCAACGATCAAGTAGGAAGTTCCCTTAAATCCCAGGTTCTTTGAGGCAAAGAGCTGTCTTTTGTTATGCTAACCTGTTAAGCACCATGCCCACAGATCTGAACAGGAACAGTAGCACATTATGTTGATTGGTAGTAAGGGGGGGGGGGGAATGGCAAGGGAGTTAACTTTGGTGATTCATTGAAATTCTCCTTGGGTTCAAAAGGTGGGCCATGGTTTGGAGAGGAAAACAATTGGGAGAAAGGCCCATTTGACACAGTGAGCCTAAGGGTAATTCTTGCTATTTTGAGCTGGGATACAACTGCATATTGGCAAAATTAAGTGTGCGATTATAGCGGATTGTGAGCCCTTGTGCCACAAACCAGCTTCCCCAAAAGATCAGACTTTTGTGTGTGCGTGCAATAATGCTTATTTAAATGAGCCCCCATAGCCACTAGACGTCTGTGAAAATTTGTGCCCTGGGCTTTTCAGACAGCTTTGTGTGTCCATTCTTCATGCCACTGTTTCTCAAACTTTCCTCGTAGGGCTGTAGTTCAGTGGTAGAGCACATGCTTGCATGCAGAAGTCCCAGGTTCAGTTCCTGTAATTAAGAAGATTACATGCTCCCTACTGGAAGAGCCTCCCATTCTCACAGTGACCAATTAGATAATAGAATAATAATAGAATAATAGAATAGTAGAGCTGGAAGGGACCCTGAGGATCATCTATTCTAGTCCAAACCCCTGCAATGCTGGAATATGCAGCTCCATGAGGCGGACTGTGGCAGCCGCCTCGGGCGGCAGAACACCAAGAGCAGGGGCCCTGCTCCTTGGCCGCTGGTGGGGAAGTGGTGGCGGCAGCAGCAGCAACTTCAAGGTCTCACAAGATCTCGCCAAAATCTTGCAAGCTCTCACAGGATCTTGTGCATGCCGTGAGATGTTGCAAAAGCCCTGCAAGATCTCACCAGAACCCACCATCGCTGCTGTGCAACCCAGAGAAGGGAGCCTTTAGTGACAGCAGGGGGGCACCTTCCCATTTGACCTCAAGTAGCAGAACAGGATGCTTCCCAATTGTGACTCCCAGTAGCTGGCATTCTGGAGAAGGAATACATCCTTTGGGGGTAGTAGCCATTGATAGCTTTATCCTTCATGAATTTGTCCAATCCTCTTTTAAAGCCCTACCGCTGCTTTAATGGGAAGGATTTTTTTTTTTTACTTTTTTCAGGGGAAATGTGCTTTTGGGCTTGGTGTAGGGAAGATCTAGGCATTCTTTTGTGACTTGGATTTTAATCTGATAATTGTAGGTCTTTAAAAGGTCACCTCCGCTATCCTGTGCTTGGGGAACTAGATGTGTTGTGCATATACAAACCCTACCAAATTCTGACCACTGCTCCTGTTAGGTGGTAAGGAGGGATTTATGAGGCAGGGCCAAATTTCCTGCAGCTATTGGCTTCGTCTTAATCTGAATCCACCTGGTCTACTGCCTCTAGTGATGCAAGACCCTCACAAAAGCAAGTGGTTCAAAACTGTGCATCAAAAACTCCTTACATGCGGTCTACACTCACAGTCCCTACTATCAATGGGCCTCACTAAAGCAAAGAGTCTAATAGGCCAGCGCCTGAAAGACATTGAACGACAAAACAACCTGACTATCGTAAAGAAACTGTGCCCATGGTATACCTACTTTCCCCCTTCTCATTTTGACTCTCCAGCTTCATATTTGTCTAAACTAACCATCCCAAAATACAGACGTGCCTTTACATTGGCTAGATGGGATGTTCTTCCCTCTGCTGTACTCGAAGGTCGTTACCAAAAGACTCCATTTGAAAAACGACTATGCCCATGTGGAGATGGTAACACGGAAACAGTGTCCCACGTCCTTCTTTCTTGCCCCCTTTACAAAGACCTAAGGAATGAGATTATTACCCCACTCATTCTCTCCAACCCCGGCCGTTCACCAGACATTACACTGTATTTTCTATTATCTGATACGGATAGTCAGATAACAGAGAAGGTCGCGAGGTACATCGAGAGAGCTGCGAAATTGAGGGCCACCATCTGAGTGACAGACTTGTTCACCCGACGGACCTCCTTTTGCCTGTTCTTTTTTTCCTTTTATCCCTATTTTCACTTTTAACTCTTGTATGGCTGTGGCCTGTTGGCTTTGCTAATAAAGTTTTGATTTGATTTGCTGAACACTATAGAGGTGTTACAGATAGGTAGCCGTGTTGGTCTGCCATAGTCAAAACAAAAAAATTCCTTCCAGTAGCACCTTAAAGACCAACTAAGTTAGTTCTTGGTATGAGCTTTCGTGTGCATGCACACTTCTTCAGATATAGAGGTGCTTTCTCATGACTTTTGCTTAACTAGAAAACTGAAAGCTCCCCTGAAATATCACTGGATCTGGTAGCTGTGTATTTTGGTCTTTCATTCATTCATTCATTCTGGAGAATATGGCCCTTTAAAAAATTGTTCCTCCCTCTGTTTTAACCACACAACCCAATTGTCTATTTCATTCTGTGTCAACTTAAAGCGTTTCAAATGGACAGCTTGGATGAGGTTTTATTTTATGGCACAATCTTAAGGTTTCATGGCATTGAGTTCCTGTATTATATTTAATTGGCGGCTGTTTTTAGCTGCCTCATTTGGTTAATATTAATTATTTATTTATAGCACATAAGTGCTTATTTTATTATATGCTTTCCTGCAGCTAGAACAGGATTCCTAACCAACAGAGAATGAATGAGGCAGGCAGCCAAGCAAATAAATAAGTAAAACTAGTTATGTGACACACTTTGAGCCTGTTTAAATTAAGTATTATTATTTTTTAAGTATTTACAAGTACATGAGCACTTAGGCACCGATATGTTTTGCAGTGAAAATATGGTCCTCAAATTAATCAAGGACACTGAACAATAAAGTCTGAACTAACAGACAAACATTTCAATTACTTGGGGTCATATAAAACAGCAGACATCAACATGAATTTCCTGCAAGCAATGACAAGGAAGAAAATCTCAAGTTTCCCATTTGCCAAATGGCTCGAGGGCTGCAAATTAACTTTGCATGCTAATCATTTAATGCTTATGAACAGCGAGCAACCTGGGAAGACGATTGTAAGTGCTGGTCCCATAAATCACGTCTCGTTCCATTTTGTTTGAAGAAGCCAAACAAATGCTTGATGTGCATCTGTGCAGATACTGTATACACAGTGGACCAAGCCCAAAATCACAAGCACTCTAAATTCCATCAGCTTCAAATCTGAATCAATATTTAGTGACACGTGCCTGTTACTGATGGTCACAGAAAACGACTTCCCGGAGATTATATGCAGGATTAAGTCAAAGAAATTCCCAAGCGTGGCCTTTATCCTTCTGCACCATCCTGTGTCAGATACAGGCAAATCTTTGCTGTTATCATACTAACTTTCCAGCCTTGTTTGGCCGAAAAGATTAAATGGAAAAGCAGTGTAAATGACGCACAGTATTAATGCAGTATTAATATCAGCCTATCAACTGTTCCGCAGTCATAAAAATTAATATTTAATCTTTGGCTGTATTCTAACAGTGATCTGAAATAACCTTTAACGAATTAAAGCTATAATCCATCCTATAAGCACTTATATAAGGATAAATCTCATTCAACAGCGTTTGAAGTACACATGTATAGGATTGCATTGCTTGCCTTCAATGGTTTATGACAGTAGGGGGATAACCCGCCAGAAGTTGCAGAACTACAACACCCATCATTCCTAGCTATTGGCCATGTTCACTGGGGCTGATAGACATTGTAGTTCAGCAGCATCTGGAGGGCCAAAGGTTCCCTACATCTGCTATATACATATACATTCAGGGCAAGCCTATAGATGTCTGCTCAGAAGTAAGTCCCATTGACTTCAGTGGGACTTTCTCCTAGGGAAGTGGGTATACGATTGCAGCCTTACCTGGAAGTAAGCCCCACGGAACATCCGGAGGCTTTCTCTGGAGTCAGCATACCTATGCAAATGAATTTTTGTTGTTTTTGATTAAAAATACAATAGGATCCAATGTAACCATTTCATTTTAATGGTCAACATTGGGGCCTCCCCCTGCATTTCCTTGGGTTTGTGCCTGCTGACATTCTGACTACTTCAAAAAGAGTTGCACATTAAGTATACAAGTGGGAAGATTTTGCTATGATGGAGGCTACAATTGTATGAACACTTAATCTAGGAAAGGAACACAGTAGGATTTGGTCCTGCATAAGCATACATAGCAGTGGGATGCAAGTCCCATGGAAAACAATTGAATGGGATTTGCATAGGGGTGCGGTGGAAATTTAATCAGAGGTAATCTCTTTCAAGATGGGTGTGAGCCAACGTAACAAAAAGTGTGCATTGGCTAGGGCAGTGTGGCTTCTCCTCACAGCAGGACTGTGTGATTTGCATGCAAAAGGTCCCATGGTCTGTCCCCTCCTTCTCCTGGTAGGGCTGTGAGACACACATCTGAAACCCTGGAAAGCCACTGCCAGTCAATAGGCCCAATACTGAGTTAGAAGGACTAAAGGTCAGATGCAGAAGGCAGCTTCCTCTGCTGCCCAGTGCAACTGCCCCTTCCACAAAATCTGCCCTCGATTGGAATCTCTGGAGCAGATTTGGGGGTCACATGGGAGTTCTAGGGAGATGGTCCCTGCTATCTCCAGGTGCAGCAAGGACCAGAAGTCCTGTTGTGCAAACAGAAAGCGGGCAGACATTGGATGCTGCCCAAGGATGTTTGCTTCCACATGTAAGCTTGGAACTCAATGGGACTTATTTCTGAGCAGACAAGCAAATCCTTAGCGGGAGGTAGCAGTAGCATTGCTGGCTTGGACGAGGACCCTAACCTTAGACTCCCTCAGCCTATTTCTGCTGCACCTGGAGAACAGCTTCCTGTTGGCCAACTAGCCACACCCATGAAGAGCAAAAGCTTTGCTACAGCTGTACCAAGTTAACTGCAGAAAGCCTATTTATTCTGAGGCCACCATAGGCTGGTGAATGCTAGTCTTAGGCTCCCCAGTCTTTCCTCGCTAGACCTTAGGATGGCAACATGTTGGAGAAACCAGGTTTGGTAGGTTGGTTAGATCTGCTACTGAAGAGCAAGAAGCTTGCCACAGTTAGTTGTGGGTTGTTTCTGGGGGTGCAAGAGAGGGTAGCTGCCGCTGCCCCTTTGGGCTGAGGTTAAAGGCACGCTTCATGGGGGGGGGGGGTTGCTTGTGAGCAGGCTTGTTCCTAGGTGAGAGAATGGAACGGATAGGGTGAGATATTATTTCCCCTAGGTACCAAGAGCAAGGTGGAAAGCTGGGGAGCTGCTGTGTGGTGAAAGCATGACTGCAGCTCAGGAGTGGGATTGGTGGGTGTTCCAGCACCTCTTTTTCTAGAAAAATAGCACTAGATGTAAAGAGTACTGCAAGCATTTGGAAAACCTAGCTATTCAAGTGTCCGTGGAACATGTTGCTATAACAGCTTAAAATTCACATTTCCAGTTACTTTTGTAGTTTGTAAACTGGTATGCAAAGGGGAGGCACAAACCAATGAAAACCAAGCACTTATCTGGCAGTTCTCACTGAAGGCTTTCACTGATAAGCCATTTCTAGGCTGTAATGCAAAATTGTGTGTGTGTGTCCGCATGCAAGAGAGAGATTTAAGGAGACAGAAAGCCTGCCACTCATGTGCCATGTGCATATGACCAGGCTGCAATGAAGACAACAGCTATCCCATTACTTCAGAACATGCGTGTATTTCAGAGGAGCTGGGTGGCCATGCTTTTCTAAAATAATGTAGCATGTGAATATAGGTTAAAGGTAAACTCATGGGCCAAATTTATTTGACAGTAAGCTCTACTGAAGCAGACAGGCATTAATTTCACATATAGGCACTTGCAGCGGAGGTGTAAGTCGGGATCACCACATCAACAGAGCAAGTGCACCACCTCCAGGCCATTGGAGAATTAAGCTATTTAAATTCTATCCAACGTTTTGGATTAACGAAAGAGATCAAAAGTGGCTTCATACATTCATCACAAGGTGAGGAAAAAACAAAAAGGCATACAAGACTATTTACACTTCTGCTTTTAATAACATCCAAAGAGTATGTATGCATCCTGACCTCTGAAATCTCCCTTCCTGGGAAATTTATGATCTTCCTTCAGACGTAAGAACTCATGTACAACCATATTTAATGTATAAAACCTCTCATGAGAAATGAGTCTTTAAACAAAAGGCTACCTGTAAATTCTTTTCCTCCAGTCAAATTTTGATATCTACTCCGTTCTGTGGGGATGTCCTGGAACACATTACATACTTGGCTCTTTTTTAACATTTTTCATTAAACAATGTAACATTTCAGTAAACTTTGCAGGGGGAGTAATTCAGCTAATTAGAAGGAACAGATATTGTGCTAGGTGCAACATTATGCTTGTAAAAATCCAACTATTATACACACCTAAATTTAGAGACTCAAAGTGAGGGTTTTTTTTTTCTTCTGATGCAGCAGAATCACTTCCTTAAATCTTATATCCAGTGTTGTGCTATTTGTTAAAATCACATCGTAATCATTAAAAAAAATTCTAGCTAACCACGCCATGAATATTTATATTTAGAACTGGCCTAAGCAATGCAACACTAGCAAGCCAAATGCATAAAAATGCAAACTCTAAGGAAAAGAGTTATTCGCACACAACCACACAAATATTTACATTTATTTACACAGAGTTTAAAAGACTATTTTAGCACCTTTTCTAAAACCATCCTACGCAGCTTTTCATCACACACGCCACAGGAAACATCAGCTTAAATGACACTATTGAAAACATCACAGTTCTGTACACGATACACACAAATATTCAGCGCATTCCGAGAAGCTGGCGGCTTTTGAGCTGGTAGTGTTTCTCCATCTCACAAAGGGCTTGAGCCCGCAGGTTGGCGGCGTAGAGACGCTTCTTCAGATTACAACCTTTTTCTTTCGAGAGGGGGAAATTCTCCAGGCTGTCCTCAGACTGAGCATTTTCTTTGCTTTCGTCACCAAACTGAACCTTCTTTTTTCTGGTAGGAAAGACCGGCAGCGCTTCGTCATCTTTAAAAAAACAGAAAGATGCTTTTCAAATACTTAACTCTCGCTCACTGAATATTAGTTTATTTTTTACTCTGGGGGTGGATAACCTCTGGATCTCTGATGTCGTTGGGACTCCCAACTCCCGCCATTCCGTAATGGCCATTCCATGGAGTTGGGAGTCTGGCAATGTCTGGTGAGCCAGAGATCAGCCACCCCTAGTTCACTTCCTTCCATTTTGAGTTTTCAGCAAAGGTTGCAAGTGTTCATACCCCTCTACAAGGCGAAATTTCGATTACACTGAAGGTTCCACAGTTGCCACACTCCTTGTAAGAAAAAAAATTCATCAATATCACTGCCTTTGGGGGGGAGGGAGTGTGTGTACCATGCTATTACAGGGGCAAAGGCGTTCAGTAGTAGTAATAATAATTACTACTATTTATACCCTGCACATCTGGCTGGGTTCAGTACTCTTATAGGGCTTATCTGGGAGAATGTGCCTTCTAGACTGTGCACACATTATTGTGAAGGGAAGGATTATCATATAGAGATCTTCTGTGTGTGAAAGAAAGACAGAAATAAAACTCGTTTGCCTTAGGAAACTCAGAATAGGGTCTAGGAAAAAAAGAGCCAACGGATGAGGGGCCTTGTTTCTTACTTTAAATTCACCTCTGAAGGACAATATTGGTCAATGCACTTTTATTTTATAAAACTGAAGCAATTTGAAAGTATGAACCAGTTTAAAACCATGTCAAATGGGTGCAGCATAAACATACTTAGTTGAAGAAGATAAATTTCATGTGTGGCAATTGTTTATACACAGGAAATTGGCAAGTGAGCACTTTTCATCATGCATATATTCTCCTTACACCCACAGTATATAACACTGCTCCTTTACTGAGTTTTAGTGTTATGTGTTTTTATTATTTTACACTGCACAGGAGGCTACATGTTCCATACAAAAGGGTGGTTTCACTGAATGATTTTATTACATGTTTATGCTCAGGCCACATCCACCAATACATTTAAAGCAGTATCAGACCACTTTAACAATCATGACTTCCCCCAAAGAATTCTGGGAACTGTAGTTTGTTAAGGATGCTGAGTTAGGCATTCCCTATTCGTCTACCAGAACTCCAATTCTCAAAGTGGTTGACCAATCAACTGTTCCTCCCACAGAACTCTGAAAATTGTAGCTATGGAAGGGGAGTGGGGTGTGTGTGTCTCCTAACAACTCTTAGCATCCTTAACAAGCTACAGCTTCTAAGATTGCTTGGAGGAAGCCATGACTTTTAAAGTGGCATCATAGTGTTTTAAATGTATGGTGCAGACATGGTCTCAGACTGCATACCCCCATGGTCACAGCCAGCTTGGGAGACAGTTTATGCCAAGAGAAACTGGCCCACGATTACTTAGCAGGTTTTGTAGCTGAGGAGGGATTTGAATGCAGGTCACCCTATTCTAAGAGCCAAAAGTCTAGCAACACCTGGAGGTTCCCCATCCTTGATCTAAGAGCAATGATTAATCATGGTATAAGTATCTCAAGCTCAGTCTTCAATTTGGAAACAGATTTCTTCTCCATTGGTCAAGGGAAGTGTCAGATGTCAGCAATGATGGGCAGCTGCCAATGCCCATGTCTAAGGAGAGCACCCCACTGCCAATGCATGGAAGCCTCAGGCCCACCTTCAGCTGTCATCTTCTATTAATGATGCAACAAGGAGAGCCATCATCCACTGACGTCATCCTCCTCTTCTGGGAAACTGAGGGAGAGGTCAGTAATTTGGCAGTTTTGAAGGAGTGTCTAGACCCTGGAAGTAGCACTGACCCTGCTTATCAACTGATGGACATAACCTAAGATTCTACTGGAAGCAGCAGCAATAATATTTTTATTTGTTCAAGTCATGAGAGAACTGAGGAAAATTGGGCAACTAGAAGGACACAGCTAAAAATGGAAAACGGCCCAACTTTCCTTGAGTTAGGTAAAAGCAGTCTTCTCCAATCTATTGCCCTCCAGATGTTTTGAACAACTTATCAGTTGCCAGCAGCATAGTCAGAGATGATGAAGTTATAGTCCAACACTCCTAGTGAACAGCAGGTAGGAGAAGGTCCCAACTCTGAAGATACTGAATACTACTTGCTCTCATGTCTGTTCCAGAACTTGGGAATGCACTGCCAATCTGTGGCTACACCATTATATTTGTCTTTATCCCCAGCCAACCAAACCCCAAGTGCATGCCATTGTATTGTTTTCTCCCACTCATCCAGCCCTTCTCTGACCTACCTTGGACAATGTACCATTTACATTGATAGTGTGGGGATATATATATATAACAAGCCCACAAAATGTTCAGCTTCAAAACCCATTCACCCGTGGTACGTTAGCCCACTTCAACTGCAGCATATATCTAAAACCTGAAAGTAATCCCTGCACTATATGTCATGGAACCATATCTCGATTTTGGGTACATATTCTAGACAATAGCTAAAGATCAATAATATAGCTGTCTTTACTATGCCTCTTTTTCTGAGGAGTCACTGGGCCTCCTTTGCACATCACAGTAAACCATAGTTAACGGTTTATCATGAGCATGCTGTTCCGTGGCACTTTGCTCCTTGATGCTAGAAAACAGGAGAAACAGATCATGTTCTTTAGCTTAGCATTATGCTAAGACAGATGTTGGTCTGCTTACCTCCAAGAAACACAGGATTAGTAAGCCAAGAACAAACCTAAACTACAGATCTTGACTTCTTAGGAGTGAAATGAACTATGATGCCTGACTTGAACATAACACTATCGTGGGATTGTGGAAGCGCAAGTGGAGAGCAGCTTGCTCAGAGCAAACCATTAACTGTGGTTTACTGTGATTCACAAGCTGGAACAATATCACAAAGAATTGCCTGAATGTAGAAGTAGATATTCAAACAGGCAGACTTGTGTGTTGAACTGTAAACAAATAAAAGGTAAGGCTTGTTTAAGGCTGCTTGTGTTTTGCTAGTCTGTGGCAGCCATTTGCCAGAAACCATGGGCAGGGTGGGGGTAAGATTAGACAAATAAGAGCATTTTTCTTTCCTTGTTTGCCTTTTGCAAGGTTTCAGAGGGCTTTGTTGTCATTTTAGGGTCAGAATTCCATGGTTGGCAACGCTTTAGAATCCCCCCCCCCCCAAGAATCGATGGCAATCGTTGACCAATTACATGAACACTCACCTAACAAATGATTTCCTGAATATGCATTGTGTTTGGATAGTGGGACTGGTGTGTATACAGCTTTGCTTACCATGAATGGTGGTAATTTAGCCAAGCAATTTCTCACATCAAAAGTATATTAAAAAGGTGACTAGTGGGCATACAGAATTGGATATTTTGCAAGTAAAGGGGGATTCTTATGTTAAAAGAGCCCACTAGTCAGGCCTCCTTTACAATAGTTTTGAATAGACTTTAATACCTCATTGTAAGGCACTGTAGATTACCTTTTTGATGCAGCTTAACTGCAATACTTTCAGATTTTTTGGCCACAGGAGATGTGAAGGCCCAGAAAACACTGGGCAAATTCAGCAAGCCCTCCTTTCAAGGACTTTCAATACCCCCAACCAAAAATTACGTATTTTAATGATAAGTAAAACCATACATAACAGAATACAGCCTGCATATGGAACAATAAAAGGCTCCTATATGCAAGAGCTGTATTATTACAGGACAGCATCCAGCTAGGTAATATTCTGAATGTACTCCCTGAAATCAATGGACTTTGGTTACTTAAAGTCCATTAGTTTCAAAGGGGCATCACCCAGATAATGCAATTGTTAAATTATTACTCAAGTCAAGTGGGTTTGCCCAGTGAAGCAGGTCCCTTAGAACAGAGCTGGAGTGGAAAAATATCAGGTTGGGGTTTTTTTGCAGAAGCTTCATTTTGATTCGAAGACTACAAAGAAGTTCACTTCCTGAAGATGCTTTGATATCACACCCTTTTTGATAAGTCAGATAAATAAGAATTCTATCATCATTTAAGTTTGTGGTGATTAGCGAAGACTTGTCTGTGATTTTGAAGGAAAATCCACAAGGAAAAATGGTCTTTTAAAGAGGCTACATTATTTGCTGGATTTCTTTACTAGGCCTATTGCTCAAACAGCAACATACTAGAATTTGGGTTTTGCATTGACTAGACGCCCCTTGGCATTTACTCTGGTAGGCTTCCAGAAGTCCACGCAGCTAGCTGCATGGGGTTTTAGGCTTCTGTTTATTATAAATGAGGCCACTCATGCTGCCTGACAAACAGCTTTTGAAATGAAGAGCGGGGGTCCCAAAGAAAAATCAAGTTTAAAGAAAAAAATCAAGCTGCATCAGTTCATGGTATCCCAGGCTATATGCCTAGATAACAGCATAGAACCTAGAATTGCAGTGTTTTAAAGCAAGATATATGAAAATTGACTAGACTACAGTCAAAGAAAAGCTACCCATATTTTGGCTGCTTTTGAATAAGGCTTAAATCCCTATCTAGTTTGGATATGCATTAGGATGTACAGCCCATTCTAAATGGCCTCCAAGAACAAAAACCTACTAACTAGTAAGGCACCATCATATAAACCCCAAGTTAGCCTAAATTAGCCTCTTTGCACAGCCATTTACAAAGTGGTAAGTTAAAATATATTTTATTTCAGGATTAACTTTAGAGTTCAAGTAAGCCAAAATTGGCTCCAAGTTGTAAACATTTAAGAAGACAGAGGTATAATGCACACACACAGATCTGGCACTAGAAAGTGACAGCTGAATGGTAGAAAATATTTACTGAAGTCATGATGCCTCCCATCTTGGGTAGCAGCGGTATCTAAACTAGGCTTAGCAGTTAAATAGCAGAGGCAAAGAGAAGCAGAGAGGTTTAGGTTGTCCAACTCTTCATTTGTCTGAGTGGCAAAGATGTCAAACACCTCTGCCCCTGACCAAACCTTCAAGAAATTCACAGTATACAGCATTTCAGAAGCCTCCTCTTAAAGTCATGGTTTACCATACAGATGAGGAGCATCAACAGCTTGAAGTATCCAGTATTTACTACTGGCAAAGGGAAGTACCACCACAGTGGGCATCCAATCTGGCCCCTTCATACACATATTAAGCCCACCCTAATCTGCCGCCGGTATTAAAACATACTGGAGCTGCCAGGAAAGCTGGCTCAATATCCACCATAGAAGGAGCGTTACTAGAGAGGTCACTAGTACTAAGGCTGGTAGCATCTGGGGATTCCGGGTTTAGCAGTCCGTTAAGAGCTTCCAACATCTTCTCCTACCTGGGCATGTCGCTGGCTGCAATAGCTTCTGGTCCTTGAATAAGTTGTAATTCTTCACCATGTTCTCAGCCCTGTTTAGAAAGGAGCTGGTTAATAAAAGAAAAGCCTTTTTCAAAACAAGACACTTTTAGACATTTTAAAACCAACCTAGACAGTTTTTCTTCTGCCAGTCGCTCCCGAACACACAGTTCCCGCTCTCTCTCTGGAACAAAAGACAAGCCATGTTATCCAATTGCGGACAGTGTGCACCTATGACAGCTTTTTATTCTGACCAGTAAATGGCCCATGGGGAGAGCAGCATGCAACCTGCATAGTATGTGAAGTCCCTTTGCTTCTATGAACAGTGTCCTTGGCTTATTATAAAAGGATAAACAAGATCCATAACGGAAAACACACGCAAGCACAGTAGTGTCACTGCATCCATGTTTAGGCACCATGAAACTATTAGTTGAATATATCATCTATTCAGGTGCATTCCAAGTTACATATGACTTGACCCTCATTCATTCCAAATGTGCTGCTACATCATGCATGCAAGAAATGTGGGGGGTTGCAGGTGGTGCTGTGGTCTAAACCACCGAGCCTCATGGGCTTGCCAGTTACAAGGTCAGCAGTTTGAATTTGCAAGGCGAGGTGAACTCCCGCTGCTCTGCCACAGCTCCTGCCAACCTAGCAGTTCGAAAGCATACCGATGCAAGTAATAGTATAGTATAGTGTATTTTAAATTGGGTTTCAGAGTTTTAAGGGGTTTTTGAATGTTTTATGTAGCTTTGTAGTAGTTTTATGTAGTTTTTCCATTTCATTGTCCTGCATGGGACAATGACAATAAAGATATCGTATTGTATATCATATAAATAGGTACTGCTGCAGTGGGAAGGTAAACAGTGTTTCCGTGCGCCCTGGCTTCTGTCGTGGTGTTGCACCAGAAGTGGTTTAGCCATGCTGGCCACATGACCCGGAAAGTTATCTGTGGACAAACACTGGCTCTCTTGGCCTGAAAGTGGAGAAGAGCGCTGCACCCCAGTCAAATTCGACTGGACTTAACCGTCCAGGGGACCTTTACCTTCCAAGAACTGTATTAACGTTTCCTTCATGTCACCGAAAGAATGCATCCCACTCCCCATTGAAGACACGTCTGGAGCAGGAATCCAAACCCCCACATCCCATTGCTGCATTCGTTCTTACGTTCTAGCCGGTGTTCCCTCTCTTTTATGGCTCGCTCCCTCTCTTGTAGCTGCTGCTCTTTCAGTTTCAGCTCATTCACTGGAGTTCCAGAAAGTCTTTCTACTTTATCTTGCTCTCCTGATCGTCGCCCTCTTCTCTCCAAGTTTCTCCCTTGCTCTTCCAATACCAGGCTGGCTATCAGAGGGTTCTGCAGAATTTCTTCAACTGAAGGCCGACAGTAATCCTTGAAACCAGGGAGACTTATTATAGTCACTGTGCAGAAATATTATGTTTAATAAGCCATTTAAAGTTTTTTTCAGGCAGCAGCACATTTGGGGGATCAAATTATGTAAACAGTACTTGTCTGGATTGGGACTGACTGCAGCCACCTCTGCTGCATCAAAAACTAATATGGAAGGGTCATAAACACTTCCTTCTTTGGGGAAATGATAGGCAATAGGCCAAGAATGCGGACAGAAGCTTCCACCAGCAGCTCGTTGGACACCACCCTTCGTACCCTTGAGAAATCACCCTTACCTTTAGGTGCAGCATCTTTGTGATGAGTTCATTCAGCTGATCTGAATAACGGTATGGGATCCGCCTGAACTTCCCTTCCCTTATCTTTTCTGCCAACTCCTTTTGGTTAAAGGCTGTGAATGGAGGCCTAGAAAGAGTGAACAAACATGCTCTTCCACTTCACCGCAGCATCAACTTGAAATGAATTCTTATTTATTTGTTCTTTCTAGAATGTTTTGGTGCCCATGTTTTGATTTAGTTGCTTCTTCTCAAGAGCATTCTATACTGTGAAATGAGCTTAAATGCTGCCAAATGCCTGCCTAGAAACTTTTAGCTGGTACTATACTTACGACAACGCACACAACTCGTAGAGAAGACATCCTAAAGACCAGATGTCAGATTTCTCATTGTAGGACATGCGATTTATTTGTTCCTAACAGGGGGGGAAACAGAATATATTAGTACAGAATATACTAATAATTACTTTGCAAATTAGATGAAATGTGGCCACAAAATTGGTTACCAGTATGCATTCTGGAACATTACTTAGGTGTTAAGCATTAAAAAACACATAGTAAGTAGCATTCCATGATGGCAATAACACTTTTAGTGCTAACTCATACTTGCTGCTTACTGTATTTTAGGACCGTCAACTTGTCCACCTTTTGACTTGACTGTGTCAATATAACATTGAAAGAGGAAAGTCACATTGGAATTCAAACCTGTCTCCAGCAGTTGGTGTTAAGAGGGTTAAGGTTCACTTTTCTTAGTGAAATTTACCATTATTTTTTTCCCCTTTTCTAGAAATACATTCTTTCTTAAAATTAATAACAATGAATGATACGAAACCAATTAAACTGAGCAGTTTCTAAGCTGCAATTCACTTAAGACTCCCCTTAGGAAGCATATATTAGTATGTTAACATTTAAATATTAAGAAAAGATTGAAGGCTCCAAAATCTGTTAAGGAAGCACATGCAATTAAATTTCCATGACTTTATGAGTTGACATGTTTTAAGCCCCCTGTTGATTTTAAGTAGGTTTTGCATTTTTTAAAATTACCTGCTTTTAACTTTTCTTATGGACAATTCCAGTGTTGTTCTATTATTTGTAAACTACACAGTTTTTTATGATCAAGCTGTATATAAATATTGTAAAACAATTGTGTCAATATTTACAAGTTTTACCATAATTTTCAAGCTAAACACAACATTTAAACCAGTGTAATTTATTTAATTCTTCTCTATTAAATATTTCAGTTGTTATTTCTGCTCTCTGAAAGATAGTCTGGAGATATTTTATACAGTATACAGCATGGCAAACTTTTACTTGTATTTAGTAATCAAAACAAAACAAAACATGCTATATTAGATACCAATTAATTTAAGTCACTGCTGCTGAAAGGTAAGTTAGATCTGGCAATCACAAAGCAAAAATGCTCAAAATCCAAAGCAGTTGCTTTCATCTTGGGACACTTACTGGAGACATATAATATGGTGTGCCAACAAATGTTTTTGCAAAACTGGTATCATGGTGAAGTATCCTGGCCAGGCCAAAGTCACCAAGCTTCACATTCTTCTTGCCATCAAGGAAGATATTTGCTGGCTTTAGGTCCCGATGAAGCACAGTGTGGCCTCCATCACTCCGCCTGTGACACTCCTTCAAAGCCAAGGTCAGCTGGGTGAGGACGCGAAGGACAAAGTTTTCTTCCACATAATGTCTTTTGAAAGAGGAAACAACTGGTTATTTTGAGTACCTTTAAGCCAAAATCCATTCTCTCTCTCAGCCCATTTTCAAATATTCCATTACTTTGGTAAAGAAACTCAAAACATGGGTCTATGCAGATAGAATAGGGGTGAAGCTAAGTAGCTTGAGTCCCCAGGGGCCAAAACTGCACCCCTTTTCAACAGGTGTTCCCCAAGTGCAACAATTTTCCCATACTGTAGAAGTGAATGGTTGCCATTCATTTCTTTGGATAATGTGTTTTGGATATATGTGTTTTGGTCACAAGCATACATGAAAGTAACTGAAAGCTAACTATAATCCCCTGAAAGAATCCCACAAATAATTGCCTTGTCTTATTATCTAAATCCCATTTGTCCTTGGTATTATCTCCCTGTTCCCTTGTGCTGTTTTGAGGCAGAAATGTCCCAATTATGCTAACAGTTAAGAAAAGGAGACACTCTTGTTTCTCATTGCCACATTGCTGAACCTCTGAAGACCTCCAGTACACAGAGCATTTGGAAGAGAGACAGTCTTATCTAAATCTGCATGCATGCCAGACAAGGAATCTCTCCTGCAAGTCATTATCTTCTTCAAACTTCCACACAAGTGAGAAAAATCCCCGCCTCTTTCCCCAAGTCCAAGAGGCAGACTCTTGTCTCACTTGCACAGCTGTTAGAGTACATCAGAATCTAAAGTTGCTGTTTATCTTCTACAAACCTGCATCCAACAGAGGCATGACTGCTGCTCCAGGCCCTCTGACAAAGAATTTGGGAGACAGCTTTTTCTAATATTACTCATCCAAGCATGGATCGGGTAAAACTGCAGGTTTTATTTTTATTTTCCCAATGCCAAACTGTAGCTATCTCAAAGAGTTTAAGTATAAAGGATATTCTATCTCTGGGCAACTACTTGAAAGCCCCCATAATCATTTCATTACTTGCTAGCAGACTAAACTTTTCACCAGTTTTTTTAAACACAGGAAAATGCAGCGCCAAAACAGGATTCCAGCTCAACAAATTAGACATTTTATTTATTTAATTTTATAAAGCCAAGTGTAAGACATTCCAACTTTTAGGCTATTTTACAGAGGGACATGGGTTACTTATGAGCAAACTGTAAATTGTATTTTTTAAGTCTTACGTCAAAGATTTTGATGCATTTCAAATTTAGTATATCATGTTATGTAGGATTATTACACCTGTATTGTAGTGTTCACTACTGACAAGGGTGATATCCACGGTTAAGGCCTCTCTCACTGTATATTTCTTTAGCTGCCAGGTCATTTATCTAGAACAGCCAAGTTAATGTTTTAAAATGCACAGGACATTGTCCTAATTTCCTTGATACTCTCTTGTAGATTTCCTATTCTAAAGGGGGAAAAACAAACTGAAGTAATAAAAAATAAATAAAAGAATCCACAGGAATATTCCTCCTGAGGATTACAGGGAATAAAGACAACATTTACTAAGTATGTAATTACTTAGGAAAGTGTGCGTGCATGTCCAAGCAAACTGTCATTTCCCCACAAGCAGGCAGTTTGTGTAGTAAGTAATCTTATTTCGAATCCCCGCGACGGGGTGAGCTCCCGTTGCTCAGCCCCTGCTCCTGCCAACCTAGCAGTTCGAAAGCACATCAAATTGCAAATAGATAAATAGGTATCGGTCCGGCAGGAAGGTAAACAGCATTTCCGTGCGCTGCTCTGGTTCGCCAGAAGCGGCTTAGTCATGCTGGCCACATGACCCAGAAGCTGTACGCCAGCTCCCTCGGCCTGTAAAGTGAGATGAGCGCCGCAACCCCAGAGTTGTCCACGACTGGACCTAACGGTCAGGGGTCCCTTTACCTTTTTAAAGCAAACTACTTGGTTGCCTGTATGAGTTAACATCTTGCCAAGTGGAAAATAAAATTTCATCAGTGTGGTAAAAATTGGCATCTCTAATCAGCAATAATCTTGCACCCTCAATGATAGTTGGCTCAAAAATTAAAACTCAATTTCTGGTTGCTGGCTTAAAATACCTGTGACCTCTCATAACTAATTTAATAACCTACAGCACAAGATAATGTCATGATAATCCAGAAGTTTTACATACCTTTCTTTTGTACATTTTGCAATCAGAGTTGCCAGGTCTCCACCTTCACAGTATTCCATCACAATATAAAGTGTTGTATTTGTCCTGTCAATTATACGGTCATAATACCGGACAATATTCGGATGTTTTAGTTCACGAAGCAAGTTCACTTCGGAAACAAGCATTTGTTTTTCAGATTCTGTCATAGATCCATAGTCAAGTTCTTTCCAGACCAAGACCTGAAAAAGGAGCAAGCCATCTCTAGACAATAAACATATAAAAAACTTGAAAAATACAATGATTTTAAAAGCTCAATGGACTAGCATCTTACTTTAAACCAATACAGTGGTGCCCCGCAAGACGAATGCCTTGCAAGACGAATGCCTCGCAAGACGAAAGGGTTTTGGGTTTTTTGAGTTGCTTCGCAAGACGAATTTCCCTATGGGCTTGCTTCGCAAGACGAAAACATCTTGCAAGTTTGTTTCCTTTTTCTTAAAACCATTAATACCCAAGGTGCATTGCTTCACAAGACGAAAAAATTCGCAAGACGAAAAAACTCACAGAACGAATTAATTTCGTCTTGCGAGGCACCACTGTATAAATCTCACCCCCGCACCCAACAGCAGCAAACCTGACCTCATCTCTCCACTGCTTCCACAGCAAGAGATTCACACCTCATTTTATTAGTGCAAGGATCACTTGTGGTGGCTTTGTAATTTGAGATTTTGCTCATGGTAAATCTTCCCATGCCAAACATACTAATAAACAAAAGCTGCAACTTCCTTCTAAACGTCTAGCCAACCTAATGCACAACTGCAGAATTAAGAGCACAACACAGTACAATGCTCTAATGAGGTTGGGGAATCCTTTCATGTGCCAGAACCAATCTGACGCTTTTGCTAGCATATGTATATGGTGTCTCAGGTCCCATGCCCAGAAGTCCAGGTAGAAAAAGAGTGTTTCTGAAGCAGAGATGCAGCAACTAAGACCTTAGTCCAGTTCCTGCACAAGAGTATTAGAAGTCAGAGACCACATTGCTTCCAACAGAAGGAAACATCCAGAAACCCCACAATAGCAACTAACAATCAAGGAAAATAAAGTAGTGAGCTATAGAGCCACCTCTACTTCAGGGAGCATCCCTAGAAAGCAGCATCTTGTCCCTCTTCACCTCACCCACAAATACAAAGACTGGGGCCACACATTTGGCTTTTAGGGGAGGGAGGCATGGAAGAAAAGTAGCAGGAACGCAGCCTGCATGCAAGGCCTGTGTTGTGGTGCAGCAGTAAAAACAGGAAAGGGAGGGGGAGCTCAGAGAAATGGTTTTTAGCACCAGGGCTGAGCTCTAACACTAAAGTCTGTTTCTGATTCCAAGCTTTGTTTTGCATCAAGCTTTCTTTGGTGGTATCCCTATGCATATGTTTTAAGACAGGGATAGTGAATTTGTGGCCTTCAGCTTTCCTGAGACTCCAGTTGCCTTCAGCTCCAGGCTACATGAGCACTGATAAGGCTATCAGTTCATCACAAGGGCTGCATGCCACCTTCAGTGCCAGAGACAGCATATCTCTGAATACCAGTCACTGGGGAACAATAGCAGGAGTGGGCTTGATTACTGGCTTCCCTGAGGCATCCCACTGGCCACTATGAGAGAAGGACGCTGGATGAAACCCCCAGCAGAGAAAGGAGTAGCCGGAGCAACTGCAGAGCAGATAAAACTTCTTCCTGCACTGTATTTGCTGCTCCTACTGCTATGTTTGCATAAGAGAGCTGCTGGACCATTCTTGGAAAACGATACCCCTGCTCTAATTTACAGCAGCTGGCCTTGACACTGAAATTCTGGGTGTAAGGAGAGACCTATCTGATGACATATAACTAAATAAATTAATCATCATCATCATCAGTGTTTTTTTCTGGGGGGATGCAGAGCTACGCATACCCCTAAACTTTTTGTACTTTTCTCCATTTACTATATCTATTTTTCCCGATTTGAACTATAAAATGGTGATTTTCTTGAGTCAAAATGAGAGTACCCCTAAACATTTTTTTTTAGAAAAAACCACTGATAATAACACTAATAATATAATATGGCTTTTGGCCTTATCCAGTAGGGCTCTTCTCATGCTCGGAGAGAATCATGGGATTTGTAACACGACAACATCTGGGGAAGCACAGCGTTCCCACCCGGGCCCAGGTCCTGCCCTTCCGCAGGGCTTCAGAAGGGCTCCCACAATCCTCCGGGTTTCCCACAATCCTCCGGGGCGCTCCCCCCCCCCCCTCGCAGCCTCTACTCACCTTGCCGTCCGACCTCCGCCGCACCTTCTGGCACCTGCCGTAGGAACCGGCGCCGATAGTGAGAAGCACCTCGTAGTCCTCCGGGCGGCTCGGCATCGCTCCGAGCTCCGCGGCGGCCAAACGACCCAAACACAGAGGAACACGCAGCCGTCCCCCAGCGCAAAAGACGTTTAAAAGACGCCGCGCCTGCCGCCGATTGGTCTGCCGTTGCCCACGCCCGCCCGCCCTCTTTCCAATTGGCTCGCGCGGCCGCCGAAGTCACGTGCCTCCCAACGGCTGCTCCTCTGCCCGGTCGCCAGGCAACCGCAGCTGCCGCTCGAGGGCGGCGCGAGAAAACTTGGGGCTGAGGTATTTTGGGTACGCGGCTTGGGCACGCGGCGGAAGCGGATCCCAAGTTGCGCTTTGATCGTGCCCTGCCAGTCAAAAGACGTCATCAGGCAGGCGACGAGAATGTATTTTTACCAAACCGAACAAACCCAAGAGTTGAACATAAGTCATTACAGTATTTTTGGTTCCATATCGCAGGCATTCGGCTCTTCAGGTGACGTAGTGGCTACCAGGGACAGGATGGAATATAACTATATATTTATCATACTCCGAGTAGACCCGCTGAAATGAATGAGAATGTCTGCTAATTTCCATGGAGCTGCTCTGAGCAGGACCCTGAAGACCCAGGGAAGGCGAAACCCTTTTCTTTTTCAATGACACCCTTAGCCTCTCATGGAAAGACAAAATCAAGTGCATGTAGCAGAACATAAGAACTGAGTCAGGGTACAGTGGACAGTGGGAGTTTATATCATTGTATCTTAGTATATTCTGCCACAACCACCCCCTCTCTCTCCACCGCCCTCATTTGCCTTTGGGGTGAATATAAACTGCTCTTAAATAATTATAATGAGCTGTCATTTATTGTTCCATTTTTAAATTGTTTACGATCTTCCTTGCATTAGCCAAAATAGATATTCCCACTTTCCAGATAGGGGAATGAAGGCTGGGAGAGAGTCTCATGCTACACCAACTGAACTATGTGTCACGGCTTTGCAATTTGTCCACAATCAGACACAACACCGTTCATGAGACTGAAAATGGCTTTTAATTCCCAATTTCAGTTCCTAATTTCTTATGGAATTCATAAGAAATTATGAGCTGAAGTTTTGCATTTAAGCAGACCTGGCTTAGATGCAAAGCTTAGAATTGCAGTAAGAAGAAGGACAATGCACTGGGAAACAAACCAAGTATTTGGCAGTTTGCAGCTAAGTGGTTACATCTCTGAAGACTCCTTGCACTTTTTGGTATCATTGCAATCATCAGAGGATGGGATTTTAGCCACTTAACCTTGTTGTTGTTTAGTCGTGTCCGACTCTTCGTGACCCCATGGACCAGAGCATGCCAGGCACTCCTGTCTTCCACTGCCTCCCGCAGTTTGGTCAGACTCATGTTCGTAGCTTCGAGAACACTGTCCAACCATCTCGTCCTCTGTCGTCCCCTTCTCCTTGTGCCCTCCATCTTTCCCAACATCAGGGTCTTTTCCAGGGAGTCTTCTCTTCTCATGAGGTGGCCAAAGTATTGGAGCCCCAGCTTCAGGATCTGTCCTTCCAGTGAGCACTCAGGGCTGATTTCCTTAAGAATGGATGCGTTTGATCTTCTTGCAGTCTATGGGACTCTCAAGAGTCTCCTCCAGCACCACAATTCAAAATCCACTGAACCTTGGATTGCTGCTAATATACTATGGTAGGTTTTCAATCATTGCAAGTTGATATCCCAAAAGTAAGCCGTTGTATATATCCTGCAAAGAGGGCACAAGAAAAAAAGGAAGAATGCCAGAGCAGGTTCTGAAGGAACAAGATCCATGTCATATCTAATTATTTTCTCACCTTGGCTCTGAACATGGAAATTATGTTGATATCACTGATTCAGATTTTAAAATTGTTTACAACCCTATCTTAAACATTCTTACCAGAAAGAATGTTCTATTGGGGAATATTTGGGAGTGGTCTGTAAGGTGGTTGGTCATACTGACTTCAGTCAAACAGATTTACTGTATTTACTCGAGTCTAATGCGCCATCAAATCTAATGTGCATCTCAGTTTTCAGAACCTTGAAACCAAAAAAATCATTTCCTGGCGAATGTAAATGTGCCATCAAATCTAATGCACACCTGATTTTTCACAACGTAATTTGGCCAGAAAAGGTGAGCATTAAATGTGAGTAAATACGGCAAATTCAATCACTTTGGGACTTAATTGTGAATTGAGGTGAAAATCTGAAAAACTGATCTCTTGAAAAATAATGTTAATGGAACCTTTGCTGGTTTAATATTGGATGTTGTGCTGCAACATTTCCATTAGATGGCACTTGGCCATCACTTCAGATATTGAGGGAAAACAGCAAAATTTACACTTTCAGGATTTACAGATTTATTGTGGCATGAATTTTTGTGAACTCATTTTGTTGGATGTACTGGGTGCCCTTACACATGTGTGAATATCTCACCTACACAGAGTGGAAAGTGAGGTCAGAATGACATGAAATATAAAAGGCACAGATGATCTGTGACATTCTATGGAAAAGCTAAAAGCACAAAAGATGAATGCACAGTGAGTCATTTACAACAGAAGTCATAAGTCTTAAAACCTGTCTTTTCAACTGCTTTGCTGTTTTAACACCTTTGGCCATGTTAGCAATTGTTGTGCAATTGATTGAAGTTGTGAATGGGTTACTGTGCTTATATCTAACAGTTTTCAAACTTTTATTTACCATGGTCCATTTGAGATCTCAGTGTATAACAACTTTCTTTGTTTTACAAATCAATGCATGTATTTAACTTATTTAAGTAACTATACTTTAGTCTTTCTAATTCAATGGATGAAGAAAAAGAAAACAGCAACATTCCATTACGCCCCTTCAGCACTGGCATCATTATCAAAGCCAGCATCAAATTTGCAGACGCTAGGCCAGGCTACTGAGAAAGGCCTCTTTTAACTGGACTCTAGGCAGTGTTGGTCTGTTTGATAACCCAGACATGCTTAAAACAGCCTTGATATATTGTCCTATTAAAAAATCAAATAGAGAACTAGGTATGGATATTATTGACTGCTTCACAGCCTTTTTGTGGTCCACCTGAATGAGACTCATGCTCCAGAGTTTGAAAACCTCTACATTGGCATGGTACAGAAATATCACAAACCTTTTTTAGCTCCTTGCTAATTACCATTCACCCCTTTGAATGCATGTGTATATTATATTTGCCAAAGGCAGTGGGGGAGGGTCCTAATCCACAAAAAACTGCTACCACAATCAGGATTGCAATCTTATACACACCTGGGGGTAAGTTTCTTTGAACTTATTGAAGCTTACCACTGATGAGACATGCATAGGATTGCAGTGCAAATCTGTTTAGTCTTTAAGATGCTATAAGATCCTGAGCTATTTGTCTTCTGGAAATGATCCATAAGGCAAGATTAAATACATATGAAAGCTTCACATTTCATAGCTGAATAGCTTTGTGTACTGATTGAGTTAAAATGCTTTTCCAGTAAAAAAAATAATACATAGCATACTTTCTGCCATGCTGCAGCTTTAACATGTTTGTGTTTGTATTATTAACATACATCATAAATGGTCAAATTTAATTAAATATATACTAACAAATATCAGTGATTCTCTTAAAAATTATTTTTCCAAACAGAAAATGTCTGTATCACATTTGCTGTTAAATTTATCACAATTTGTTTCCAGGAGAATGAAAGTTCATAATAACATATATCAGAATAAATTAGATAGTGACATATCTCAGTCTCAGCCAAACAATACTGCTGTGTCTCCTTCCTGAATTATGTATGGGGTTTGTGTGTCTCCTTGTTGCAGCATTCCCAGAAACTATGTGAAAATATTTGTGAAATGTAGCCTTGAATTCATAATGGCCTGATTCAGACAATTTCCCAAAGCCTGGACCCATGCCATGAAGTATTTTTTTAAAAAAACAAAAATTCGCAAACCATGATTAGAGCTTTCCCTCCAGGCAGAATCAGAAACCCTTGCTGAATCCCACTGGGGAAGGCAGAGCCATAACTACGGGAGGGATATTGAGGTTTTTTTGCCCTGGGTGAAGCCTCCAGAGGAGCATCATTGAGGCTCCCAGCCTGTATGTGCATGGGTGGGTGTGCCAAATTGGATCTTTGACCTGGGTGAAAGGGTCAACCTGGGGAAGGGCTGCAGCTCACTGCTAGCACATGTGATAGGAATTTTGAGGTCTTAAGGTAAAGGTAAAGGTACCCCTGCCCATACGGGCCAGTCTTGCCAGACTCTAGGGTTGTGCGCTCATCTCACTCTATAGGCCGGGAGCTGTCTGCAGACACTTCCGGGTCACGTGGACAGTGTGACAAGCTGCATCTAGCGAGCCAGCGCAGCACACGGAACGCCGTTTACCTTCCCGCTGGTAAGCGGTCCCTATTTATCTACTTGCACCCGAGGGTGCTTTCGAACTGCTAGGTTGGCAGGCGCTGGGATCGAACGACGGGAGTGCACCCCGCCACGGGGATTCGAACCGCCAACCATGCGATCGGCAAGTCCTAGGCGCTGAGGTTTTACCCACAGCGCCACCCGCGTCCCTTTTGAGGTCTTAGATATATGGAAATGTTCATAAATTTACTAACCAAGCACGTACATAGATCAGCACAGGAAGACCAACCTGGAACCATTTTGATTCCTAAACTGAGCAAATGTTTTCTCTGCAAGGTCAAAGTGGGAAACCTCCCCATTGTCTCTTTCCTCACAAATCCTGTCTTAAGGGCACATTTAAGATATGAATAGGGTGTGAGCCTGTGACCCGGCCCAGGGACTAAGTATTTATCATTACAAAAGACTAGCCAGGCTACACAGGCAATCCAATCAAGTAACCTGCCAAACAGGAGATAAACAACAACAGGAGAAAAACAACATTCAAATTTCTGTTTTAAGACCGCCTTTTTGTGATGTAGGTATGATGTATCTGAGGGGTGGTCTTAGGTTACACCCCTTCTGTGATGTATGTATGATGTTTCTGGGGGTGGTCTTGATCTACAGGATGGGAATTTCAAAAGTCTTTATAAGGCCTTGTATGCCATTTTTCTGGGTCCCTCCTCTCTCCTGCGGGTGAGGGGAGCACCCTGTTGCAACAGATCAATAAAGATAAAGCTTACTAGCTGCTTTGCTTCTCAATATTCTCTGGTTGGAATCTGTTATTCTCTCCTACCAATAGGGAACCTATGTAAGGACTCTATGGGCTCTTGGATACCCCATAAGGGGAAAGGGCAATTTTTGTTTACAACAGACATCTGCTTTGCATGCAGAAAGTCCCAGGTTCAGTATCTTCAGGTAGAGCTGTGACTGGTTCAGCTGAAACCATGGAGAGCCCCTGCTCTAGATGGCTCAATGGTCTGACTCAGTATAAGGCAGATTTCTATGTTCTATTAGGTTCAATAAGTTGCATTCCAAAACAAGGGTCCTTCAGAGTGCAGCTTCAATTATGCTAAAGGATGCTCTTGCAATGTTTTTATGAAGCCGGGAAGGCTGTAATTCTACACATGGGTATGCATAAGGTTGTGTTATCTGTGCGTTGCTATTATTGCCTGCAGCTGTGGTCCTGAACACATTTTCCTGGAAGTAAGCTCTTACTGGATGAAGGCCTTTATGTTAATCATTCTTATAGGTTAACACCTCCACACACCCATGCTCAGCTGGCTGAAGTATGGTGCTGACAACATTAAGGTTGCAGGCAGTGCTATTTTGGGGGGGGGAAAGGTGCCAGAGCTCACTGGGAATGCCTCCCTTGTTCTCTTAATAATGGCAATAGCACCCACCTGAGAGGTGCCGGGACTGAGTTCTGGCTGGAAAAAACCCTGGTTGCAGGTTCGATCCCTGTAAGGGGCAGCTGCATATTCCTGCAATGCAGGGGGTTGGAAAAAATGAGCTTCAGGATCCCTTCCAATTCTATGATTGTATGAGATCTCTCTCTCTCTCTCTCTCTCTCTCTCTCTCTCTCTCTCTCTGTGTGTGTGTGTGTGTGTGTGTGTGTGAGAGAGAGAGAGAGAGAGAGAGAGAGAGAGAGAGAGAGATTGGGATATAAGGTTATAATTCTGTTGTTTAAATGCTTTCAGACAAAAGTTGTTCCAACCACAGATCACATGCTTGGGCAGAAATCCTAAATACACATACTAGGAAATGAAATTTGCTTCAAAGTAATTCCTTTAGGAGTGGCATGTTGAAGCAGTAATTGCACCAAGACCCAGAGCATGGCCATAGCAATTTGTTCAGACCTTAACTGCCACTCAGTTAAAAATAGTTTTCAATTTCACAATGTTGAGAACGTGAAACGCACATTTCAGATTGTCTTTGAGAGGAAGAACTTAAAAGGTTTCTTGGTTACTGTTGCATTGCTGCAGCTGGGTAATGGGTGAATCATTGACAATTCTGGTTATAGTGACCTTACAGAAAGGAGGATTCTCTTACATTATTAGCATCATAAATAAGCAGTGCCATTAGACAATGGAATTACAAAAACAAAACTTTACCACATATACCTGTCAGGTTAGATTAAATTGTAATTGTCAACTTTAAATATATAGCTTTAAACGTCTCCCATGCAACAGAATCTCAAGTGTGATTACTCAAAAGTAAGCCCTATCTGAGTTCAATCTGACTTCTTTCCTTGCAGGTGTGCTTTGTATTGCAATCTGAACTCATAAAAAAAAAACATGATTTATCATGATGGGAATGAGTCATGGCAAGTCTTAGCGTCACACACTCCCCACCCTTCCAGTAGATATTTGAAAGTTTTCAGTCCCATTTTTATTAAGCATAGCTTGTCTTTTATTTGAACCTGACAAACTGTGGTTAGCCTTAACCATAGTTTGTTCATAAAGACTAGCCACAATTTAGAATTTGAACAGAAAGCTAAGCTGCCACTGATATAAAATAATAGAAGTGAAAGCTTTTGATCTTACTGGAGGAGGAGAGGGAGTGGAGAGGTGCACAACCCCAAGGCTCACTTGGATTAATTCCCGCTCACAATAAATCACAGTTTAGCACAACGTCTGAACACAGCTGCTTTGTCATTCTGCTTGTATCTCTCCATTTATATGGTTCAGTCAAACCTTTATCACTGGACATTGCAACTTCAGTTTTATAAACTGGTAATTATTAGCTGCAAGGTAGTTGCTAGCTCAGTTGGTAGAGCATAAAACTCTTAATTTCAGGGTTGTGGGTTCAAGCCTCACATTGGGTGAAATATTCTTGTGTTGCAGAGCGTTGGATCAGATGACCCTGGTGGTCCCTCCCAGCCTTACGATTCTATGAAATCTATGTGCTTTTTTAGACTGCAGAAGAGGGTTCAGTGGGGTTGGAATTCTTAAAACATGGTCATTGCAACCATTGTTACTGCAGGTTAATGTGCAGAAATAATGTTTTATTTCCTTGTGAAAATCTTCACTGTGCTGTGCTTGGCTGGGGCTGATGGGAGCAGTTGCAGCACAAAACAAGCCACATGAAGTCCCAAAATGAGCTGTACTCTTGTCCTCAGGTTCCTTCTAAGAGCAGACAGCTTTGGGGCTGTCGTTTGGAACAAATCTAGTTTATTATCCTTTGCAGATCCTACCAGGCAGATTCACATAGCATAGAAGAAGTAACTTGCAAATACTGTAAGTACCCTTATATAAGAATTTGTTGATGTGTAAAGCCTAGGACTGCCAAATGACAGGCTGGGGGGGATGCCAGGCTACTCTGATACATTTACAAGTGTGTACAAGTGTGTAGAAATCGGCCTCCGAAACTTTTCACAGCCTGAAAATAAACGTTATCTCCGTCTGGTGTCTGTACATAAGACTTCTGTTAAAGATTCTTCAGTGCATATTTAACCCTAATAAATATACAGGCTTGCCAACAGCAAGTTATACTAATGACATTTTCGGGGGGGGATGTTTTCAAGAGTATTTTTTAGAGGTTGTAGAGCTGCAAAAATGGCAAGACAAAACAATGTAGGTTCATACCAATTTATCAGGCAATAGCATTGTGCACCTCATTTGAGCAAAAATGTCAAGAGAGCTGGGAAGATAAATTTTTTGCTTTCAGAAGTTGATTAAGATATGCGAGCTGTTGTCCCCAGTGCTTTGAAGCCCGCCTACCAGAACTTTAACTGGGAAAAGGAGGAAGTAAATGAAACAGATAAAAAGCACAAAGCAGGTTTTTTTAAAAAAATAGCATGAGGAAAAAAGATTAGAAACCTACACAGAAGCAAACAGAGGAGACATTTCTCTTAACAATCAGCATGTAGGTTTTTGTTTGTTTATTCTCTGACCAGTTTTTCTTGTTTCATCCTCTATTTCCAGGTACAGTAATCTCAAAAAACACATATAGGATAACAATCCCATTTAAACCAGTAGAGTAGGCTTCCCCAGCCACCTGCCTCACCCCAAGGATCCCAGACAAAGAGTTGTTTAAAACCAACATCATGATGATTTGAATAACACGATCCAGCCATCCTCTTAACTCCATTTTCTATGATGCACTGCTTCAGATCCATTTACATCCACTTCCGTCTTCATAATCTCCCACAAGGGCTATCGTCCATTGTTAAAGCACATGTCTCAAATTTCTGTTTTGCCCTGGTAATGTTGGGGTGGGGGGGTGGGATGTCTCTCTGAGACTTTAGTTTCAGTACATTTCCGAGCACAATTCAAAGTGTTGGTGCTGACCTTTAAAGCCTGTTATAGGAATTCTAAGGTCTCATATATATAAATCGTATGTTCATAAACTTACAAGGCAATCACATACAAAGTATATAAATAATAGTACAGGAGAGCAATCCTGAAGCCATTTTGACTCTTCCAGTGACCTCAAATATTCTCTGCAGTGAGGAAGGAAATAGGAAAGCCTCCTCATTTCCCCTTTGCTCAAATCCTGTCGTAAGGGCATGCTTGTGTATAAATAGGGTGAGCTTGTGACCTGGATTCAGGAACTAAGTATTTAGCATCTCAAAAGGAATGGCCAGGCTGCCCAGGTGGAGCAATCAGTGACCATTGTCATGTGTCCTGAGAAACAGGATTTCTGTGGTAGAGTGCCCTCTGTGATGTATTTCTGTTGGAGACTGCCTCCTTCTGTGATGTATGTATGATGTTTTGGGGGTGGTCTTGAGCTACAGGGTGGGCAATTTCAAAAGTCTATATAAGCACTTGCACACCATTGTTCGGGGTTCCTCTGCTCCCTCCCTGTGGGGGACCCTGTTGCAACAGTTTAATAAAGACCAGGCTTATTAGCTGCTTTGCTTCTCAATATTCTCTGGTTGGCCTCTGTCATTTTCTCCTACCAATAGGGAACCTACTCTGTACGGGCTCTTGGATACCCCATAAGGGAAAAGGAGCAGTTGTTTTTTTTCTTATAACAGTTCTAAATGGCCTCAGCCCAGTATACCTGAAGGAGTGTCTCCACCCTCATCATTCAGCCCAGACACTGAGGTCCTTCTCTGAGGGTCTTCTACTGGTTCCCTTATTACAAGAAGCGAGGTTACAGGGAACCAGGCAGAAGGCCTTCTTGGTAGTCGTGTCCGCCCTGTAGAACACCCTCCCTTCAGATGTCAAGGAGATTAAGAACTACATAACTTTTATAAGACAGTTGAAGGCAGCCCTATATTGCGATGTTTTTCATTTTTGATGTATTATTATGTTTTATATATGCTGTAAGCTGCCCAGAGGGGCTGGGGAAACCCGGCCAGATGGACGGGGAAATAATAATAATATAAATAATAAAAAAATATAATTATTATAATTATTATTGTAACAACAATAGCCAAGCCTTTTTTTGGTCTGAGGGCCACATTAATCTTTGGTCAGCCCTCCAGGGGCCACATGCCAGTAATGAGCATGGCCAAAAGGGCACAGGCACCCCACACTCTCACACAAACACAATCGTATGCCTCGTACAGGAGAAATATAAATGCAGGGCACACCTACTCTCAGTGGATCTATGCAGATCAGGTCACCCTCTCCTCTCATCAATCGCCATTTTGTGCGCTGTGATCTTACATGATTTCACACAACGTTTTCCCCCTGGGGAAAAAATAACACATTTTGGGATGCCACGCAAGATCATGGCCCCCTGAAAAGCACTTTTTCAAGGGGGATCATGGTGCAAAATCGCCTGAGATCATGGGACCAAAAATGGCTGCCATCTTCCCGCAAGAGAAAAAATGGGAGGTCCCGTTTTTTTCTGGGACGCTTATGGGGTATGGTATTTTTGAAGTGCTGCAAGATTCAACAGCAGCAGTGAACCCAGACTGGTGCCCCCATCCTCGTGCATCAGCTGTTGGGGGCGGGGAGAGTTGAATTCTGCATTGTTCTGGTGCACAAGCGGTGCAATGGCTACACATCACTAGGACTAACCCTGGAAAATCACGGTTCTAAATGCAGGGAACCTATATGGATACAAAAGACCACACATGGGAGGTATTTGCCATGAGTTTCCACAGTCTCTCTCCCCCCGCCCCATGTTTATATTAGCGTAACTGTAGGGCCTGAAGAAAAATCCCGTCAAAATGGGTTTCTTACTTTTTCAAAAAAATGGAAACAATGGGGTGGTTCACAAACACCAATGAAAAACTGCCAGGTAGCCAGCCTTCTCTGCTCTCATTAATGCTGGAGGCCGCGAGGAAGAAACATTATTAGATTAGGGTGACCTCCAGTCTGCAGAGCATAACTTAATCATAACATTTCTGTGAAAATCATTACAAGGGATGGCAGGCAAATGAAGTCAGGCTAATTAGAACGTTGCCAGGACACTTAGCGCTGCATAGCACACACACATGCTTAAAAACTCAACAGCAAATTTACAGGGGGTGGGTTGGAGGAACTTGTTCTAAACCACAGAGCTCTGGAAAATATTAGTTCTTACCTTCTTTTAAGCTAAGGAGAGACAAAGAAGATTTTTGTCGCAACAAATAAAGTGGTAGGACGGTGTCAGGAGTCAGGCATAGGTCAGCAATAAAGCACCCAATGTTAGTGATGCTAATACTTTATTCAAAGAAAGAAAACCTGCTCAGTCCTAGTGCTCACAGCAACCCATCCAGGAGGTCTTGCCCCATTGAATCAGTTGCGAGGAATGAAGGTCCCTGCCTTCCCACTGCTCCCTAAGGCTCCAGTGTGGTGTAGTGGTTAAGAGCGGTAGACTTGTAATCTGGTGAACCAGGTTCACTTCCTCGCTCCTCCACATGCAGCTGCTGGGTGACCTTGGGCTAGTCACACTTCTTTGAAGTCTCTCAGCCCCACTCACCTCACAGAGTGTTTGTTGTGGGGGAGGAAGGGAAAGGAGAATGTTAGCCGCTTTGAGACTCCTTAGGGTAGTGATAAATCAGGATATCAAATCCAAACTCCTCTTCTTCTCTCTCAGTTCTTCAGAAGGCTAAGGTTCTGTTGTCCTATATCTTGTGGCTCTGCCCTCGTCTCCCTCTGACCGCACATTGTTGTCCCATCACCAGTCCCCTGGCTCTGAGCCTTCTTCTCTCCCTCCACTCCTCAGCATCCAGCCACTCCATGACAGATAGAGCCGTTATTGGTGCCAATGGCTTGCGGCCATCTCACTCCAGCTGCTACTGGTTCTAGTAGTGCTCCAAAAAGTACAAACAGGCTCTTCACTAGGTGCCTAGCTCTGCTGTCCATCACCATTCCAAACAAATTGGTGGATAAATTCATGCAGTGGCAGACCTTGGGTTCTCAAATTTCAGTGCCATAGGATCGCTGCCTTTAGAATCTTATAGCTGCTATTCTGTTTTATCATAATGAGAGCTTGATGATGGATTGCAACAATGGAATCCTAAGGCTGGACAACACCAGCAAGATCTATTGCCTGCATGCCTCTAGAGCGCAGCCAAGAAATGGGTGCCTGGATTCTACCTGCCTGCCACAGCACAACCTGGTTTCAGCCATAAGTCTCCATGTCTTGAGGACCTAGTTCCAGAAGTTGCTGTACGATTCCCATCACCCCTGGCTGAGTCTGATGAGAGTTGAAATCCAAAAGAACAGGAGAGCCACAAGTTCTCCAGCTCTTCTTTAGCTTGTACAGTGCAAAGGTCTGGGGCTCAACGACAAGTGGCAGCAGTTCATTCCTCATCTCCTGAGCCATAATAAACTTAGCTTGAAACCAGTGTTACAATTTTGGGTTAATACATTCTTCAGCCAATTCCACAGCCTATGGAGTATGTCTAATTAATTTAATCATCACCCTTAGCAAGAGAGCATATTAGCTGCATGACCTCTCAGGATATCAGGATTAGCAGATTGCATAGAGGAGTTGCAGGGCACCGAGGAAATTGAATTAGCAAATGCTAACGAAGCTGGGGACTTTCCACACTCGTGAGCATTAGGGGGTTCTGTGCCTTGGGGATCAGGGACACCAGGCGTATTCTTTGCCAGATTGTGCAATGTGGGTACTTCCTTAGGGATGGGGAGTAAATCTGCATTTGAGTTTTGTATTTATTGAGCAGCTTGTGATTCAAATGACCTAATTAACACACATACACACACAAAAATTCAAATGAAAATGCATACTGTTCCAGGAATCAATTGGCAGTTTCAGATTCAGCTTAATAAAGGATTTTAGTGCACCTGATTCTGCCTAGCATAAAAATTCTATTCTGATTTATGCCCACTGAATGAAGGTAGGTTAACTCTTAAATTTCCCCCGCCCTCCTGGATCTCAGAGGCATGCCAATAATCTGCAGTAGTGTTTTGACACCATTGCACTGCTACTAGGGCAGGCTGTCTTCAGCAAAAACCCATATTGTGGCAGGACAGCAGCAAGGAGAAATGGGCAGAGATGGAGATGAGAGCTGAGGTGAAACTTTATCCTTGCCTACAGCTACTTCCTACCCCTGCATCAATGTAATGTCGTACCTTGCAAAAGAGGTGCTATAAGTTAAAACCCTTCACACCATATACTGAAAGCACCTCAATACTGCTTTAACAGTCATGGTTTCCCCCCAAATAATTATGGGATCAGTAGTTTGCTAAGGGTGCTGACGGTTGTTAGGAGACAAGTCCTCCTCTCCCAGAGCGATAATTCCTGGAGTGGTTTAGAGCTGGGATAGCTCAGTCAGTAGAGTATGAGACTCTTAATCTCAGGGTTGTGGGTTTGAGCCTCACATTGAGCGAAAGAGTCCTGCATTGCAGGGGGTTGGACTTGATGACCCTTGTGGTCCCTTCCAACTCTAACAATCTGTGGTTCTATGGTTTAACAAGAAATACCTCTTCCCAGGCAACTTGGAATTGGCCCATGGGCCTGAATCTAGGGCACCATGAGGTGCCTCTGCAGCTGCCTCAGATGGCTGGGGGAGCATAAAAAATTAAGATGCTAATTAGCAAAAAGACGCAATGTTTTCTGATGGTTTTTTTATTATTTTAAATAAGACATTTTAACCGAGCACATTCCAAATTAAGATGATGACAGGAACTTGCTCATCACAGCCCAGGAAAGGAGGAAAAGTTGCTGGTACAGCAGCGGATATTGGAAAACAGCAGCACAGAGATTCAAGAAAAAGTTATAAATTGGAGGGTTGGGGAGGGAAACTCCGAAAGCACTACTTCCAACCTGAAATATGAAATGGGAGAACGTTCAGTGCAGCCCTGAGGGCTACTAATATACAGAGAGGTTTATTACGGTCATCAGCTGTGTCCCATTTATATAAAATCCAGTACTGTAATTATATTATCTTGTCTGTGCACCGAAAGCATGCCACCCACTGTTCAGTGTTGTTGTGTTGTGGGCATGGCTCCAAAGGTTTTCTGGCTGCCAAGTATGTTCAAGGTATGCAAGAGGTGCAAGGTCATGCATTGGCTCAATATATTGGACTTTGACTATCGGAAAGTTGAACTGTGGCTACAAGGCAAAAAATAAATAAATGCTAGTACAGTGTTATCATTTTGTTCTCCAGTGCAGTGATTGGAGTTCTCTATAATCGTGAATCTTTTTGAGAGTCAAATTTAACATTGTTTGACCCAAGCATCTCTAAGAGCAACTTAAATGTTCTAGCTGCACAGCACCATCCTGGGATTTGCTACTTGTACACAGTCAATCGTGACACAATGCTCATTTATTAATTTTATTTATAAAAATACTGATAGACCATTATTCTTTTTTTAAAAAAAAAAAACAAACCAAAACAAACCATAGTGGCTTACAACTGTTGTACATAAAACTATATAAAATGTTAAAATCAGAAATCAGCTAACTGTTGTGTTCTTAGTTGCCTGGATAAGCCCGAAGGCATAGAAAACTTTTCAGTGGGCATTTAAAAGTTGGAACGAAAGGTGCTTGCTGAATCTCTGTTGTCAGAGTATTCCACAATACCGAGCCAATGAAACTTAAATGCTTAGTTTTGTTGTTGTTGTCAAATGAGCCTCACCAACTTGGGGAACAACCCATGATGCTCCTCTGTGACTGAGCTGGAATGTAAGGGTTCAGATGGTCCATTGAGGTACCCTGGACCTAAGTTGTTCAGGGCTTTGTAAATTACTACAAGGACCTTGAACCTGCTTTGGTAATAGATGGGCAGGCAGCACGCAGTTTTAACAATGGGGTCACATGCTCTGACGCCCCCATTGGCCACAGTCTGGCTGCCACATTCTGCACCATCTGAAGCATCCAAATCAGGCCCAAGGTCCCACAGAGAGCGCATGGCAGTAATCCAGCCTGTTGGGAACTATTATACATTATTATGAGACAGACAGAACAGCCACAGTTGGGCTTATCTGCTATGAAACGAACAAGTTTACAATTGTGTTTGAAGCTGGCCATAAGATGAAGTCTCATAAAGATGAAAATGGAGAATGCATCTCCTCCACATTCTAATTTCACCCTCTCTCCCCACAGCAGGTAATGAAATTATCTGCGAAGTTTCATGGTAATAAAAGGTTCTTATTTAATTAGCTCTATCTAGAGATGTGATATGCCTCCTGCCCTCCCCCCACCCCTCTTGATGTCAAGAGAGAGGCTGGTGTTTTCAAGGTTGACGTGTATTATATAAAAACAGCAGAAATGAACAAATCCAGACACTCTGGTGCCTTCGGCTGAAGCAGTTCTCTAAGAATGAGCCAGCCAAAGTTGAGCACATTGAAGATTTCAGATGTCGTATTGCAACTTCTGAGCATTGGCCAGGCTTGCTGGGGCTGATGGGATTTGGAGTCCAGAGACACAAGGAGAGCACAGTTCATCACCCCACAATGTAAATAATAAAGCAAATTTGCATCTATCTGTTGACTTCACATAATTGATTCTTCTCCAACTAGCTATGGCAAGGGCATGATGCTTCATTTTTAAAATTAAAATGGCCCTGGAAGTACAGCTATTTCATTTTCTGCTCCTTTATTTCCTTTCCAAGTAACAGTTGAAGAAGGAAAAAAGATATTAACATGTTAATCTTCAGAAAATAAAAGGTCAGCTTCAATATCCCGAAACCATCTGGGATCCATGTTTTCAAGATCCAAGTGTTCTTGCCAAAGCACAGGGTATGTCAGCTTCTGGTGTCAGTTACCCTGCTTTGACTTTTCTTCTAGTTCAGCTGATACTGGAGTGGGGGGCAGCTGTTCAGGGCTAAACCATGAATAACTTTTCCTGTTCAGCTTTAGGGAGCCAGCCCTAGAGGGCTGGACTCAGGCGTAGGTCCACAACAGAAACAATAAATCACCCAAGGCCCAGTGCAGTCAAATCTTTATTAAAGGAAACAGACCACAGCTCAGAGCTAATAGTCTCAGCAACACTTTCTAGGCAGTCTTGCCCAAAGGAAGCAGTTGCAAGGTTCCCACCTTCCCAGTGTCCACTAGGACTCCTCATCTTCTGGGTCTTTTCCATGCAGTCTCAGGCTGTGTCTGCACACAACCACCCTTCTTCTCTCTGCTTGTTTCATTTCTCTGTGAGTTCTAGGAGACTAGAGAGGAGAGGAGCTGGTCACAGCAGGAGGGGGAGACTCACTGGATTCTTCAGCAGCCTGCCTCATCTCTGTCTCCTGGCCCCTCTCCCCTCTAGCCTGAGTCTGAACTGCTCTCTGCCACAGCCTCTTCCTGCTCACTAAACCCTGTTGCCTCTCAGCTTCCACCGCCACCACCTCGGAGTCTGCTGTCTCTTTTCCCTCTGACCATTCATCATTGTCCCACCCAGTGCCGAATTTACATATAAGCTAAACAAGCTATAGCTTAGGGGGCCCCTCTCTTGGGCCCCCCCAAAAAAATTTAAGGGGGAAAACTGGATGTACATTTCCAAAATATAAGATAAAAACAAATAAAATAAAACCTACATACAGCAGCACCAGTGTTTCCCTTTTTAAGCTCAGCAGAGAGAAAGATGGGGACAAAACTGGAGTTAATTCGGTCTGCCTGTTATTGGCTCTGACTATTGTGGGTCTCTCCGCCTTCCACCCAATGGGCACCAGCCATTGCTGCCTCCTTAGAATACAGAAGGGAAACAAATCTGTATGCTCCCCTTTCTACGATATGGGGCTGGGCTGGGCATGCACTCCCTCCTGTACAACCCCTTTTCCCCATTGAGAAATAGAACATCTCAGAATGGGAATCAAGGGAGCTTGTATTTCTTCATTCCAGATAGTGTAGAGGTATTTGCCATAACCCCCAAATTGCAACTCTTCTGAGCATGCTCAAATATGACTCCAATACTGTTATGGTAAGTGTAGCACTGATGTCAACTGCAATTTATCTCCTTTTGCAGACACCTTTAACATTGTACAGAGGGGGCCTTATAGAAAATATGGAAAGACACTTATGCATTATATTTGTAGCTGGTGTGCCCAGAGCAAAAACAGAACACCTCATGCCATATTCCACGCATTGTGGTCAACTCATGTTTTCATACACTCTGAAGATTTTAAAAAGCAGAAGAAAACAGCTATAGGAAAAAGCCATCTTCTGACTGAGGCTTCCAGACTGTTTGACAGCTTGACCACCCTTTATCTGTTTACAGAAAAGGATGAGGAAATCAGCTGGCAGCTCCAATATTGGGCAATATACAAATATTTAAATGTTGAATCCAGAATGAAAAAGAACTTGTACCTTGCACCATTCGCCAGGACAACCACGGTGTTGAGTCTGTGTAATGTAATGGTTAAAGTGTTTGAATAGGTCTTGGGAAACCACAGCGTTCAACTCTCCATTCGGCCAAATAGCTCACTGGGTGAACTTTGGCCATACAGTCTCTCGATCCAATGCCTTTTATTGGAGGAAAGGTGGAGTGTAAACACAATAATCTACTCTATATTTTGAGAAGTTGTTTGTGTATCAGATGAGGGAGCAGATTTTCATCTAGCTTTGAACAGAGTTGGATGCTGGTCTGAATCAAGGTGGTGGAATGGACCTTTCAAAACTGCATTGATTTTAACCACAGATTTCAAAATTGCCCTGATGGCTTGGTTTCCTGGAATTTCATCAGCAATGCCTAGTATAACATTGCTAGTAAATACCGTAAATAAGCAAGCAATCTGGATGTAATCCCCAATGACCCCATAATTCCTATTGCTTATTATTTTTTTAAAGACAACTGTTACACAGTTTACAAAAATAAAGAGAATTGTAAAAAGAAAGAAAGAAAGTAACCCTCAGTTTGAGTCTTGGAATTGGCACTTGATAGTATTGTATGGCATTTTCACATGCTACATATATCTCGTTTTTGAAACCACATGCAGCCTAATTGAAAATGAGCTTCTTTATCGTTTGCAGCTTTACATTTAACTTCTGAATAAAACATAGATGATAAAAATAGATGAATGTGCTACCTAAACTCCTTAAATGCATACTTGCATAAACAGCAAGAAGCATGTGACTCTGTTAAGTCAGCGTTGGTGCTAATTATTCCGCCTGGTCTCCTGACTTTGCTGCATGTACCTTTAACGAACACTCAAGTTTTGCATTAGGTTTGTCCTTCCTATCACATCAAAAAGGCTGAGCTAAAAGACTTAATGCTTTAAAATATTTAACATTTCAACCACTTATTCTCCATGTATTCTTCTACCTTGCACTGGATGCCGCCATCATTCATTAAATAAGAATCTCACCCTCTCTTGTTGAGGGTAATAACACCCAGAAGCCCCACTCCAAAATAGGCACATTGGTCATTTCCATACAGTTTATTGAGCATTAATCCTGATATGTTTACACAAACTTTGTAGGGAGGTTCAGCAGCACCTGATATTTATTAAGCATGCCTTTGGATTAGCTGGCGGGGAGATTATATGATGTTCTGAGAGCCAGTGTAGTGTGTGGTTAAGAGCAGTGGACTCGTAATCTGGTGAACCGGGTTCGCTTCCCTTCTCCACTTGCAGCTGCTGGGTGACCTTGGACTAGTCACACTTATTTGAAGTCTCTCAGCCCCACTCACCTTACAGAGTGTTTGTTGTGGGGGAAGAAGGGAAAGGAGATTGTTAGCCGCTTTGAGACTCCTTAGGTAAAGTTAAAGGGACCCCTGACCATTAGGTCCAGTCATGACCGACTCTGGGGTTGCAGCGCTCATCTCACTTTATTGGCCAAGGAAGTCAGTGTACAGCTTCCGGGTCATGTGGCCAGCATGACTATGCCGCTTCTGGCGAACCAGAGCAGCACAGGGAAACGCCATTTACCTTCCCGTCGGAGCGGTACCTATTTATCTACTTACACTTTGACGTGCTTTCAAACTGCTAGGTTGGCAGGAGCAGGGACCGAGGAACGGGAGCTCACCCCGTCGCGGGGATTCGAACTGCCGACCTTCTGATCGGCAAGTCCTAGGCTCTGTGGTTTAACCCACAGCGCCACCCGCGTCCCTTTTGAGACTCCTTAGGGCAGTGATAAACTCTTCTTCCGTCCAGTAAGTGTTATCCCACACATTCCAGATGCAATGTCCCATTGCTTTCCTAATTTCAAAGTGTCTGAATTTTTTTTTTGGGGGGGGGAAGCAAGTTTGTTGTGCAAGTGTGCCAAAACAGCTTTAGTTGTGCAACCTGATTTTGTTGGTGCTGTGACTGAATCTCACCCAAAAATAACAACAGTGCAGAATCCCCCCTGCTCTGTTACAACCAGGACACCTATTTGCAGAGCTTTGAGGGAATGGCTCAAGGATACAACTGGCTACAAAGGAACACAACAAATTTCTCAGACTGTCAAGATATAAATATGCCCCCCCCCCTTTGTTTCGTTTGGCACATCTATGCACTTAGAATTGCATTGCATCTACAGTAGACCAGCTATTCAGGGGTTGCAGACCTGGTCTCTCAAAAAATGGGTGGCAGTAAAAGGGAAACAGGGACGCGGGTGGCGCTGTGGGTAAAAGCCTCAGCGCCTAGGGCTTGCCGATCGAAAGGTCGGCGGTTCGAATCCCCGCGGCGCGGTGCGCTCCCGTCGTTCGGTCCCAGCGCCTGCCAACCTAGCAGTTCGAAAGCACCCCCGGGTGCAAGTAGATAAATAGGGACCGCTTACTAGCGGGAAGGTAAACGGCGTTTCCGTGTGCGGCTCTGGCTCGCCAGAGCAGCGATGTCACGCTGGCCACGTGACCCGGAATGTCTGCAGACAGCGCTGGCTCCCGGCCTATAGAGTGAGATGAGCGCACAACCCTAGAGTCTGGCAAGACTGGCCCGTACGGGCAGGGGTACCTTTAAAAGGGAAACAGGAAATTAAGCAGCATTGCCATTGACCTATTGTTGCTGTTTTGGTATTATGGTAACTCACGAGTGCTAATCCTTCTTTCTAGTCCATGAGGAGTGACAGTGATCAGCATGGGAGTTTCCCTGTCCCCTTCCTGAACCTGTTATTTTAGAACACTGATCATCTACAAACATGTTTGAGTACACACCCAGCAAAACCTTTAGCAGTGGTGTAAAAACGAAAGTGAATGCCCCTCCTAGTAGCTTTCTCCATTTCTGATGTACAGTGGTACCTTGCTTCTCAAATGCCTTGGTACTCGGACAACTTGGAACCCAAACACTGCAAACCCGGAAGTGTGTGTTCCGGTTTGCAGACTTTTTTCGGAAGCTGAACGTGCTCCGTTTTGAGTGTTACACTTCCAATTTGAGTGCCACACTTCCGTTTTGAGTGTTATGCTTAGGTCTGTCTGTTTTTGCTATTTATTTTGTGTGGGGGTTTTTTGCGGGGTGTGTGTGTGACTGTGTGGAACCCAGTTCAGCTACTGACTGATTGTGTGACTGCAGTACATTGTTTATTGCTTTCATTTTATGGATCAATGGTCTCATTAGATAGTAAAATTCATGTTAAATTGCTCTTTTAGGGGTTGTTTTTACAAGTCTGGAATGGATTAATCCATTTTGTATTATTTTCTATGGGAAAGTGTGCCTTGGTTTTGGAACACTTTGGTTTTAGAACGCTTTGGTTTTGGGCTTCCGGAGTGGATTAAGTTTGAGAACCAAGGTACCACTGTACTTAGATCTAGACTGGCTTGTAGAGTCTGGCAAATGCTTTCCAACATACTCCTTTGCAACCTCTAACCTCATTTCCACTGTGGTCTTTGCTATTTTTCCAATGCCATTCTGGTACTCAAGTCAACAAATTTGTGTTAGTTTCTGGCCAAGGTACATTACATAATTCACATGACCAGAATCAGTGCATCACATTCTCTCTGCCCACATGTTGGAGCTGGGGAATCCAAAGAGCATGCTAATAGATTACCCAAAAGACCAAGCACAAAGAGTCCTGAGAGGTATAAACTTTATTGATTTATATCCAATCAGCATGTTATGATATGATCACACCTGCTCATACAGCTGACATTCTTATAGCCAAAAGACAGATTCCCCCCCCCCTTTTAAAAATACATATTTTCCCCCTAGCAGGAAGGAACTTTACAAACATTATTTATATTAGGAATTAAAAACAATGGCTTTTGTCAAGGACGTGCAGAACAGGGCTGGTCAGCACTGGATCTTGTAGTGCTTTAAACTTCATTCCCCCTACCCTCGTTTTGATTTTAAAAAATAACACTTTCATCATCAGCACAAAGAACACAAATCCAAACCCAAACAAAATCCAGAGGTGAAACAAAGAGGTAGACAGTAACCACAAGGCACAGTTCTTTGGACTGCGCAATGTGCTTCGGCTCGCTCCTAAGAGTTCCATTTGTTTCTACTTTCCTATTACGGCCACTTTGCTTAAAACATTGACACCGCTTGACTAAGGATTCAGACTAATGGCGCCTCCGTGCAAACAACCAGGGCTTCCACCAGGTTTGCGTAGGACTCAACCTCGGATGGTGTTTTTATAGCACGCCCTGCCCAGCCACGTGCAAATCTGAGCTACAGTGGCAACTCACAAAAAGGGTCGTGCCATTGCACAATCACGGCTATAGAGGCAACCGCCCTTTGCGCCTGCAAATGAGTGTCTCTACAGTAGTTCTGCCAGCTTACAAAGCCACACCTTCTCCCTGTGGGGTTGCTTTTAACCTGAACCAGGCCTTAGTGTTACTAGAGCGCTGCATCACAGGACAGTAAGTCCATGGCACCCTGTATTGCTTATTTTAAGCTAAACGTTCTTTAAAGTGGTTGCATACATTTCAAACAAACAAACAAAGATACGTTATGGCAGCAGCCTCCTTCTTTCCCTTAAGCAACTCTGAAATGTTCATACCTTTATATTGGTCGCTAGATCTCTGCAAACATTTATGCAGTTATTACCGTGACTGAGTTAAAATGGCAGGTGACAATCCAGTCCCTTCTTGCAGAAAAAGACGAGTCTCTATGCTATTCCTGAGAGCTATAAATAGAACTATTCCAGCTGGAAGCAGAATTAACAAACCATATATTTAGCTAACACGCATACAAACTTGCAGCAAGAACAATTAACACAACCAATTCAATGTTTTATGGGAAACAAAATGAACCCGGCACATTATTTCCCTTTCTTGTCTATTAGCAACTGTAACATGGAAAACAGAAACTCCAAACCCAATAATGCCATATATTTGCCTGCGAAGAGGAAAGCATTTTTGGTATCTGCGGAAGTATAAAAAAAGAAGAATGTTGATTGGTTATTTATTTTGATAAATAAAAATCAACTCAAAGCACAAAATCCAAATGTGACCAGTCCTTTAACAGACTTACACCATGGTGCCTGTAATCATTCCAATCACATATGGCATAAAATAAAAGGGGAAGAAAAACAGTTACACAAAACTAAAGAATATGGCATCCCAAACCCCATCATCTTCATCACCATCAAGGAGGAAATTCAATGCAAGGTTGTACTGGACATTTAAGAAGTATAACAATAAAATGCATAGACTTTCTCAAAGCCACCATATGTTTAAGGAATTTTCGCAGACAGGTATACAACAGGACAACCTACAAGTTTTGTACAAGAGTAACAAAAGCAATTCACAACTAATTGTGATGACCTTGCAGTTTAATCTTCCAACTCCCTCCTTGCAAAACCAAGCATGTAACTCTGCAAAACATGCTATTTCATACGTTCATTTTCATGTGGCTCCCCTCCCCCTGCAACCTCTCGCCAGTATGGTAGCTTCAGCTGTAAGCTTCACTGTGTCTGTTTTGGGGAGAAACAGAAATCCACAGCCAAAGGCCAAGTGTCAGTGCCATTCCTTCATACCAACCTGTACGCTGAGAAGTCCAGAAAGAAATTCATTAACTTTGGTCCCAAGTGCATGTAACATTTTGTCTAGAGGAAATTCTCAAAGCTTTAACTGCTGCCCCACACAGCTGTTTGGTATCCTTGTTTTCTACGGACAGATGGGATGATGCACTGAACAGTCAAGAGGACGGAAGGCAGCTTTGGGGCACAGAACACCAAGTGCTGCAGCGTTAGGATATAATAAGGGGGTCCCCATTCAAATGAAAAGAAGCTGTGGAGTAGATGTTAGTAGGTTAGGCATGGTTTGCATAATTGTATTAGACTGGCCCAGTTCACAGACTCATGCTCTATCTCTCAATGAGCCATCACTTAACATTACTTCGCATTGCAATGCTTTTCCATAAAAGCAGTTCGCACATTCAGTTGTGAGTCATATGCTGAACAAACCAAGTTTCAAAAACACACGTTTGCAGAGCAGACCTGACATCCCTCATATTTTGGCTGGATTTCAAAGGAGTATGGTCTTGCTTCCTGAACACCACAAAACCTTTGGATCTTTAAAGTAAGGTTTACAATTGTAACAAGTTCTTGCTAAAAACAGCATAATGAGTAAACGTTAAGAAAGCTTGCAGAACAGTGACTATCAACTCAAAGAGTGGGGAGGAAGGGATCTGTGTGAATGGCACGCATCACTTTAAAGCGGTTAAGGCCGTGATGGTTTCTTGTTAATAAATGGTTAGCCTTCAAAACGCTTACAATCTTCTTCAGTTGATGTTTTACACTACCTAGTTAACATACTGATGCAAATTTGCAAGGCTAAGAATAGGTTCAACTGAATCTCCAACACCCACATCAAACCTGAGAAAGCATCGTAATTTTTATCCTTGTGTTTTCTACTGTTCCATAATGCTTAAATGGAACTGTCTCATGTAAAACCGTTAGATTTGTTAAAACAATGTTCCGTTGGGCATATTATTCTACACAAACTATTCTGGATAGAAAATAAATATGCAGGCCATAGTAAAACAAGCTTTGTAAGTGGGTATTTGACATCCACCATTCAGGCTTTGCCAAAGAAGCCCTCATTATCGTGGACTGCTCTCCCCAGGGAGGTTCGGCTGGTGCCTTCATTATACACCTTTTGGCGCCAGATGAAAGCGTTCCTCTTCAAGCAGGCCTTTGGCCAACTAACATCTGATGCCCTTTTAAGTGTGCTGTGGGAGGGAGGGATTAAGTGTTTGTTTTTGTTCTTATTTTTATCATGTACTTGGTGTTCTTTATGTTGTAATTCAACAGATGAAAGGCAGTATACAAATTTAATAAATAATAAAATAATTATTGTTCAGAGTCAATTCTAACATTACATCCTCCAGTCACGCTGCTGAAAAATGCATGTATGTGTGTTATGAGAGTCACAATTGCCAGGTGAGTTTTGCATGATGACCCCAACGCATCAAGTTATGTCCCATGGCTGCTAATGCCCATAAGATGGCATACAAGTATGGTAAGCTTCAGCATGGGATGAGCTGGCTCTACACTGTTTTTCAGAGAGAAAGCAAGGGTGCCTATTGGAAGTAGTTCAAGGCAAATTAGTGGTCCCTTCCCAATCTTCAGCTATTCTGATACAATTATATAAATGCACCTCTTTCATTGTATGCATACATAAGAGGAACATGAATTGTAAGGTGAGCTAGCTGCTGCAAAGATGGAACTGCGAGGTGCTCATCTAGATGACTCGAACAAATGGATTAAAGTTACAAAAAAGGAGACTCCGACTAAACATGTCTGATGTTTTATTATGTTTTTAAATGTGTTGGAAGCTGCCCAGGGTAGCTGGGGCAACTCAGATGGGTGGGACTTAAATAACAAAATTATTATTATTATTAGGAAGAACTTTCTGATGGTAAGAGCTGTTTAACAGTGGAACGGACTCCCTTGGAAGTTGGTGGACTTCACTGGAGGTTTTTAAGCAGAGGTTGGATGGCCATCGGTAGTGTGATCTAGTTGAAATTCCTGCATTGCAGGGGATTGGAACTGATGACCCCCGGGGTCTCTTCCAACTCTACAATTTGGATACAGAATTGTAAGATACTGTCTTATGTGGGATTAGGTGATGCAAAAGATGTTGAGGAAGTTCATTATATTCCAAGAGGCAATGAATCCCCTGTCTCCTCTTTGTAAGAGACAGACAACCCAGGACAATGTCCACTAATGAGAACAAAAGAGCCTGCTGCAAGAGGCCAATGGCAGCATCCTCTTCTCAGAGTGGCCAACCAGATGCCTATGTTGAAGCCTCACTCACTAGGAAATGCTGTATTAAATGGAAGGCTCAAGCCACCATTAACACAGGGTGTTTTCAACTGAACTACTGTACTCAAAAACAGACGGGACCAACCTACTGCATATATACAGCGTTTCATGTATATACACACACACATGTAAAAAATGTTCTGTTAACTAACTTTCCATTCTTCTGTATTCCCCAAATGTACTCTGGATTTGGTTCTGCTGAATTCAATGCAGCCATAGCAGAACAAACAGGAAGTCTGATGAAGCAGCACAACGCATACCTAGCATTTAGATGCAAGCATGGGCATAGCCAAGAGGGGGCAGGGGGAGAAGATGCACCCCCATCAAGTAAAACAATAGAAATACTTAACTGACCAATCATGTCGGTTCTGCCTCCCCTAACAAAAGTCCTGCCCCCCAAAAAATCCTGGCTTGCCCATGGATGCAAGTCTTCATTTTCAGTATAATCATGCCCTTCCTAAAATAGGTCGCATGTCCAAATAAATTATACACTAAAACAGCAGCTGCTGCTTTGCATCCCAGTTCAAGATGTTTGTCATTCAGGATCGAAGCCACATACACCATTACCAGAAATGAACTCCGTAACAAATGAAGCAAACTGCTTGCTATAACTCAACAAGGCAAGGAGGATTAAAAACCAAAGAACTCTGGCCACTCCCACCCCCCCAAAGGCTTCCTTCTGCAAGAAGTGCTTTACTTAAAATGGATTTAATTTTTATGTTTTATCCTTAAGTTTGCATGAAGTTCAAAAAGCAGTTCTGAACGACAAACCCACTTTTTGCCTTGTATCTGCGGTGGTCTCATTCCAGTGAAATGTACCGGAGTTATCTTCTAGAATGAATGGCGGATGTTGCCATGCTAAAATGCATTTCATTATTTAAAAACACTATTCGCCTGTATTCAGTAAGGTGACATTTCATTCCCAGAGCTAGGGGAAATTCATCTCTTCCCATTCCCCCTCTTCCCTACTCAAAGCAAAAGAAAAAAGGATGATGCTGTGGTTTTATATTTTTATTTTGTATACTACTCACCAAAATTGGTTCTCATGTGATTTTTTTTGGGGGGGGGGGGAACCAGGAGAATATATACCTCAAACTTAGCACAGACAACTACTGTTGGCTTGGCTTGGCTCTTAGAAAAACTTACAGTCCATAAAAAGACAACATTCTGTCATTCAAGCTTCGTTTGCACGTCTGTATGTGGAAATTAGGAACTGTTTCCTAGGAATGGTTCTTTTTAAATATATCTTCATATAGTGATACAGACAGGATGCCAAACGTTCCAAGAGTGATAGGTAACAAATATCTTTCCTTCAAAACCATTATAAAACTGTAACATTATAACCTGAAATCCTGCTTTTGTGCCAGTCTGCCTCTTAAATTAAAATTCCCTTTCTATGACAGTGACACTTTTCAGCAAGATGGCAGATTTCATAACGCTCTTCATGGTTCAGAGAATTTTTACATTAGTTCAGGATGGTAAAGCAAACGTTTTACCCAGTGACTAGACATACTGTTTATTTTATTTTTCCTATAAGCAAAGAATTGTGGCGCTTGGCATAAACTCTCACATGGATGTTCCAGGTACTGTTGTGTCAAATGGAAATAAAAGCCTCTATAAAGATTAAAAACAACACCCACCCATATCATCTGGGCTAGACTGTGGCAACAGGTACACACTTCAGGGATGGCAATCCACAGACCTTTCTGAACTGCTAACAGCTATCAAGAATCCAATCTGTCATGGACAGCATCTAAATTCCTTTCAAGCTATGCTCTTTTCTATCACTGTATTGCGTTTTCAAAATTGTTTTGCAAAAAAGAAAAAAAAAGAAAAAAAGATCCCAATTTACAAAATGCATTGTAAAACCAAAACGGGAAGCAGGTTATGTGATGTGCCATATGTGAAGTACCTTTACAAGAGGATGCTCTCAAGAGATTTGAAGACAGAAAACATGGTAAGAACAGATGAGTCAATGAGGTATGCACAATTTCTTCAATACTTCATGACACAGTTAATGCCTTTTGCAGAGCGCTTTTCCTTTTCTAGCTTTCCCATACAAGATCTCACTGAGATATTTTTTTTCAGAAGAAGAAGAAGAGAGAGAGGTCTCTACTAAACAGGTAACATGGGGCAGTCACAATACCATAACCAGGTCTGCAGAGTACATTAAACAGATCCAGCATGATTAATTACAATACAACTTGAGCTTGTGCAGATGAGGGATCTCTACCACAAGACTTGCAGTACAGGCTACTGGAGAGAAAGTTGCTGAAGATTCCGAGTTTTTACTACAATGCTGAATACTACCTGCGGTGAAAGCAATCTTGCTGCAGATGTTCACCTGTGGTGGTTGTATAATTGTATCTCCTGTTCAAACACCGAATTTGCTGACGTGGATGTGCGAGGAAGACACACCCTTTAAAAATATGGACAGTTCTTAAAATACATCATTAGGTTGCTGTGTTACTGATTCTCTCTCCTAGCGGAGTTTAAAATTCCCGAAGGGGGAGAAAGTCCATCCAGTAATGTTCCTTTATCCTGGTATATTCACATTTGAACATAACATGATGCACTCTGTCAAGTACCAAGTTCCTCTTGTTCTTAGGTCCCATTCATTCACCTTTTAAAATAGGCATTGATAAAAATACTGAAGAATGCAGTACCACATACCACCTGACAAAAACGCAAACAACTGTACGAGTATTAGCCACAAATTGCTAAGGGTCATCTCCCGGGAAACAATTTCTGTCTGTCCCTGCAAAGGGGGGAACGCTCCTGGAAGAGAAGGAACAGTCTGTTAGTTGCATATTCCAGCTGCCTTTTCAGAGTGTTGCCACATCATGGATAGAACAAGAACTCGGTGCAATGCAGATGTAGAACAGCACCTTATTCATCAAGATACAGGTTACTCAACAAGCCAGACTTTAAAAATCCTTCTCATAACATAATTAAGTTTTGCTAGTGTGTTTTCTTCTTCTTTGCAGTAGGAGAAAAGGCAGAATTGGATCTACAGGATTTTGGATTTGTTTAGCTTCTTAATGTAAAGGTAAAGGGACCCCTGACCATTAGGTCCAGTCGTGACTGACTCTGGGGCTGCGGCGCTCATCTCGCTTTATTGGCCGAGGGAGCCGGCATACAGCTTCTGGGTCATGTGGCCAGCATGATTAAGCTGCTTATGGCGAACCAGAGCAGTGCACGGAAACGCCGTTTACCTTCCCGCCGGAGCGGTTCCTATTTATCTACTTGCACTTTGATGTGCTTTCGAACTGCTAGGTTGGCAGGAGCAGGGACCAAGCAACGGGAGCTCACCCCGTCGTGGGGATTCAAACTGCCAACCTTCTGATCGGCAAGCCCTAGGCTCTGTGGTTTAACCCACAGCGCCACCCGCGTCCCTGTTCTTCTTCTTAGGCCCTCCTTAATTTTCCTGAATTTCAAGTGAAATTAAGGAAGCAACGGCTGCGCCATTTCTGCAAAGAGACAGCATGAGAATGGCTTGGCAGATTTGTATACACATTAATATACTGGATGTGTGGCGTATGTAGTAATTAGAAACATAGAACTGTAGAGTTGGAAAGGATCCAAAGGGCAGGTTAAGCTATTTATTTGTAAAGGAACCTCCAGCTACAGATGGTATCAGATTTCCCTAATATGCACAGGGTGGGGAGCTGATTACTTGGATCTTCCTAGAGAAAAAGGGCTCAATCAGTTAGGCCAGGCTTCTTCAAACTCGGCCCTCCAGATGTTTTTGGCCTACAACTCCCATGATCCCTAGCTAGCAGGACCTGTCGTCAGGGATGATGGGAATTGTAGTCTCAAAACATCTGGAGGGCCGAGTCTGAGGAAGCCTGGGTTAGGCTTTCAGAATGAGATTGTAAACATTTGTTAAGAACTACCTTGGGCAGCATGATAGCAGCATATGAAGTTAAAATAATGCGTGCGTTTTAAAATGCTTCAGTGCTCACTGGGGAATCTTCCTCCACTTCAGCATTACCACTGTTTACAAGTTATGCTTTCCCCTCTTCACATGTCAGAACACGCCCTCCAGCTACTGTGGAAGGAGAATTTTCCAGTTGCCCTTCCCAAAGGCTCGTGCCGCTCTGTATCTAGACTCGTATGCAATAGCATCACGAAGTGCAGCAAGACAGTAAGAGAATATGTAACGCCAACTTTTGCATTACCCGCATGGCTGATCCCATGCCTGCAATCTTAAAATTCATGCTGCAACAAAAGCCCTACTGAATTCAATGAGGCTTACTTCTGAGTAGACACGTAAAGGACTGGGCTGAAAGTGGCACATTCAATACTTTTTTAAAAGAGTCATTTCTATATATTTTATTTATTAACAGGCACATAATAAAGCCAACATTATATAAAAAAAGAAAAAGTTCCGCAAAATTCAGGCACGTTAGAAATGTAATGCCCAAGACCTGAGATGATAACTAGAGAGGGGGTTGCTTGGGGAAAACCCAGGAAAATTGGGAGAAACCATAGGGCTTTCCCAATTTTTCCATTTTGGGGGTGGGGGCGGAGGTAGAACAAGAAAACAAACCAACAGAAAAATTGGGAGAAAATGTCCACCTTCACATCTCTAATGATAGTGGGCAGCTTAATCCTGGGCTTCTAATTAGTTGACCATTAAGTGAAAACATGCTTGAAAGGAGCTGAGTATTAAAAATGCTTGCTTTTTATCTTAAGAAAGTGTTACCTGTTTTGTAAAAGTGTGACAAAAGATCCTCCTTTTCAATGAACCGTTGATATAACCAAATGGTGAGGGCTGCAGGCTCAACAGGTACATCTTTAATTGGAAAAATCCTGCATTTCAAAGACAGACAGAACAGTACACTAGACATATGAAATAATTTCCCATTTGTAAGGTGAATCAGGTGAACTCTGGAACAGGACCTGGCATATTCTCCACTATTTATTCATTCTATTCACAGAAGAACTGTTTGCATAACCCATTACACTTTTTTAAAAAGTGACCCAATTGTTGGACTCATCTCTTGCAACAATCTTTAGGGACACACGTCAAATACCTTAGATTCAGGTAGGTAGCTGTGTTGGTCTGACGCAGACGAAATAAAAAATAATAATAAATTGTCCAGTAGCACCTTAAAGGTAAAGGTACCCCTGCCCGTACGGGCCAGTCGTGTCCGACTCTAGGGTTGTGCGCCCATCTCACTTAAGAGGCCGGGGGCCAGCGCTGTCCGAAGACACTTCCGGGTCACGTGGCCAGCGTGACAAGCTGCATCTGGCGAGCCAGCGCAGCACACGGAAACGCAGTTTACCTTCCCGCTAGTAAGCGGTCCCTATTTATCTACTTGCACCCGGGGGTGCTTTCGAACTGCTAGGTTGGCAGGTGCTGGGACCGAGCAGCAGGAGCGCACCCCGCCGCGGGGATTCGAACCGCCGACCTGACGATCGGCAAGCCCTAGGCACTGAGGTTTTACCCACAGCGTCACCCGCGTCCCTAGAGACCAATTAAGCACCTTAGAGACCAATTAAGTTTCTAGGTATAAGCTTTCGTGTGCATGCACACTTCTTCAGATACACTTCTTTTCAAATACCTTAATTAAAGGTAAAGGTAAAGGGACCCCTGACCATTAGGTCCAGTCGTGACCAACTCTGGGGTTGCAGCGCTCATCTTGCTTTATTGGCCGAGGGAGTACAGCTTCCAGGTCATGTGGCCAGCATGACTAAGCTGCTTCTGGCAAACCAGAGCAACGCACGGAAATGCCATTTACCTTCCTGCCAGAGCGGTACCTATTTATCTACTTGCACTTTGATGTGCTTTCGAACTGCTAGGTTGGCAGGAGCAGGGACTGAGCAACGGGAGCTCACCCCGTCGCGGGGATTTGAACTGCCAACCTTCTGATTGGCAAGTCCTAGGCTCTGTGGTTTAACCCACAGCGCCACCCGCGTCCCTATACCTTAATTAGTCAAATGCAATCAATCCAAGGGCGTGTCTAAGCAAAAAAAGAAAGAAAAAGTCCTCACCTGTTGGTAAAAGACTATTAAAGAGGAGGCAAAACAGTTCTCCCTAGGAAGGAAGATGCAGTCATTGCAGCCACTAAGGAAGCTCTCCTTGTCAACGCACCCATTTTTATTTTTATTTTGCAAAATGCAGACTCTGAAAGTTCTTATATTCAAACATTGGTTCCCTGTACCAAACCAGTCCGATTCATATTTCACAATGAGGAGCGTCCATCAAGTATATTTATCCTGGCACATTTCTTCTCCAACTTTCCTCTGCTCCTTTCTCAAGGCCAGTTCCCATTGTATCTTCAACCTTTATCATTCTATTCATATGTAAATAAAACATGTCTGCACATATGCAGTGCCTTCTGTTCCTGAACTCCTTCTAGTTCCCTGGATTCAGAATTTCAATCTAGTAAACAAAGTACGGACAACTAGTATGGCCCTATATTTTGGAAAACAAGCCTCCTCGGGAGAAACTGGCAACTCTCTCAGGCTCCCGGCTTGTTCACCGGTGTCCTCCCTGGCTGCAATCCCCACAAGTCCAGGGTAGATCTCAATAGGCGACATTTCCCAGCGTGGAAGATGCACACCCCCTTCTCCCCCTTGCTTCCCTAGCAGGGAAAGAAGATAGCCAGAAAGTCCTTTAAGGTAAAGATACCCCTGCCCGTACGGGCCACTCATGTCCGACTCTAGGGTTGTGCGCCCATCTCACTTAAGAGGCCGGGGGCCAGCGCTGTTCAGAGACACTTCCGGGTCACGTGGCCAGCGTGAAGAAGCTGCTCTGGCGAGCCGGCACCAGCGCAGCACACGGAAACACCGTTTACCTTCCCGCTATAAAGCGGTACCTATTTATCTACTTGCACTTAATTGTGCTTTCGAACTGCTAGGTGGGCAGGAGCTGGGACGGAAGACGGGAGCTCACCCCACCGCGGGGATTCGAACCGCCGACCATACGATCGGCAGGTCCTAGGCACTGAGGTTTTACCCACAGCGCCACCCGTGTCCACCTTTACATCTTGTTTATTTCTGACTTTGCAGCACTACAGAAAACATGTCCGAACAGTTCAGTGTTCAGCAAGCAAGTGGCAAAGACTTCCTTCACATACGCAACAGGAAGGTCTCATATTACACACTTCACAAAGACTTTTCCAGCCTGTGAACTTCCGGGAAGATTCTTTCCCACAGCTAGCCTCATCATGTGATGTAAACATCGAGCTGGTTTGCAGCTGCGTTGCATTCATATCGTAACATCGTATATCCCTGCCACCTGCCGCAAATGAGAGCGTTTGGGGGGCAATTCTGCACCAAACAGGAGTTTTCCTTAATGTCAGAACCGCATCATTTATGCCACAACAGCCAGGGTCAGTCCTCAAAGGAAGAGCATCCTTTAGTGCCATCACCATAGCACTTAACCCTATGCCCCAAATATTCCAGAACACAAGATCAAACTGCACCCCCCTCAAGCCTTCATTATACATATCATAATAGGATGGCTAGCTAGAGGAACATCATTTCATTGCCCCATCACAAAAAGTTAATTTACTGAATGGAAAATTTCACGCTCACTTCAACCACCAAATATTTATCTTACTCATTTCACCAATAAATTCCCATTCACATCATCACAGCCTCTCTTTTTCTCCAGGATCTTGCTATTGCGTTTTAGCTTCAACAAGCCTGGAAGATATCGAAAGGTCAAGAAAGTAGCTGCTCTCCACTCTCATTAGCGAGCTCTTTAACGTAAGTGCCTTTTGGCTTCTCTTATGTAAGACTGCTGTGCACTGGCCTTCAAGTTAAAGGCATGAAATGACTAGTTGAGTTTAGTCTCCAAAAAGAAAGTCTTTCATAATAGGATTCTGTTTGCTATTCCACCTTTCATTCGCTCTTCCTACACTGTTATGTTTTCATTACCTTCAGCAGATTTCTGAGTGCTATTTAAACTCTAATTCACAACACTGAAAAGATTTGCAGGAACAGGCTGCAGCTGTGTGTGCAATGTTTTATACAATACACATTCTCAAGGGAGACCTGGGAGGTGACTGAATAGGATTATGAAGTGCCAGGTCTCAGCTCTGTTCAAATGTTCTTCTCCACCCAAGCATTTCCACCACTGATCTGTCATCCTGGTCTCCTGGATTCACAATTGCATGCATACCAGTAGATTCGACTTGACCATTGGTCTTAGCTCTCTCCCTTAATGCTTCAAGTGGAAGGTTCACCTTTTTAATGTTTAAAAACTGCTGCATGGCTTTCAATTGTCACCATATAAAGTACAAAACTGCTCCAGGGGTTACATGGGAGGGTAAAATGTTCCTTGATAGTATCACAGGCAACTGAAACTGTGCACAGCTGGCTTCTGCTGAAATTATGCAGAACATTTTCTACGGAGCTGAACTCTGGAACGGTAAGTGGACTGAAGAAAAAGGGGAACATGCATTTCTAAAATAAATATGATAAACCCACTTGACTATTTTTGTATCGAATATAATAACCCTCCTTAAACCCTTCTCTCCTTCCGCTGTGTGCCAGCTTCAGCCTGAAGATCTTGGCTTGTTCTAAAGCAGAGTTTTGCATCACACAAAAAGTGGGGGAATCTGGCTTAATGCAGGTCAGGATCTTCATGGCGAAGCCAGAGTGTGATGGAAGCAGCAAAGGGGTAAGGGGGGAGTACTTGTTACTGGATTCATAAACCAGACAGGAATGGCTGTCCAAACTGGACCCGAGAAAGAAAGAGCAGAAGAAAACAGTAAATGCTGACCCTTCTCCTCTTCCAAATATATTTCTCCCAAGTTATTTCAGGCAACTCAACAGAGAAGCAACTTAGTGGCCAGACTTAGTGATAGGTCACTGTGGAAAGGTGGGCTCAACCCCCACTCTCTAGCCTGCACTCAGTGGTCTGTTAGTTGTAGGCTTTATGCATTAAAACTAAATTTAATTGGCCCCCACTATTCAGTAATTTTTCCAAAGCCTCTATCAACTTGCTTTGTGTCACTATCAGAGGACCACTTTATGCTGTGTGTGGCAAATCCAGGGTAGATACATTGAAAGCGAGTCTTGTAGTAAACACTACTATTGTTTGCATCTAAACGCATGGTGGACATATGGCAGGTGAACGCAAGACTAACCAGACTTCTTTGGCAAATGTGCATGACTGATGTCTGACGTCACACCTGATGAGCAGGTCTTGGTGATACACCTGTTCATCCATGATCAAAGCATGGATCCGCATGGTTTATTGCAGACTGACCTGGCATTCAGCATTCTTCATTACAGATGTCATGGGCAGACCCAGTAAATGTTTGCCACATTTGCAAGAGCCACATTGTATGATGTTATGTAAGATCGCCATGGATGGATGGATAGGGTCTCTATGTCTAATTATTAGCCAAGTGAGAAACAACTTCCTTGCTTTGGTTTTCAAAAGACACATTTGACCACAACTGAAGTACTGGCTTTAATTCAAGGAGTATGCTGTTATAGTCTGACTTTCTTATGCTTGTTGTTGTTTAGTCGTTTAGTCGTGTCCGACTCTTCGTGACCCCATGGACCAGAGCACGCCAGGCACTCCTGTCTTTCACTGCCTCCCGCAGTTTGGTCAGACTCATGTTTGTAGCTTCCAGAACGCTGTCCAACCATCTCGTCCTCTGTTGTCCCCTTCTCCTTGTGCCCTCAATCTTTCCCAACATCAGGGTCTTTTCCAGGGAGTCTTCTCTTCTCATGAGGTGGCCAAAGTATTGGAGCCTCAGCTTCAGGATCTGTCCTTCCAGTGAGCACTCAAGGCTGATTTCCTTAAGAATGGATAGGTTTGATCTTCTTACAGTCCATGGGACTCTCAAGAGTCTCCTCCAGCACCATAATTCAAAAGCATCAATTCTTCGGCGATCAGCCTTCTTTAGGGTCCAGCTCTCACTTCCATACATCACTACTGGGAAAACCATGGCTTTAACTATACGGACCTTTGTTGGTAAGGTGATGTCTCTGCTTTTTAAGATGCTGTCTAGGTTTGCCATCGCCTTTCTCCCAAGGAGCAGGTGTCTTTTAATTTTGTGACTGCTGTCACCATCTGCAGTGATCATGGAGCCCAAGAAAGTAAAATCTCTCACTGCCTCCATTTCTTCCCCTTCTATTTGCCAGGAGGTGATGGGCCCAGTGGCCATGATCTTCGTTTTTTTGATGTTGAGCTTCAGACCATATTTTGCGCTCTCCTCTTTCACCCTCATTAAAAGGTTCTTTAACTCCTCCTCACTTTCTGCCATCAAGGTTGTGTCATCTGCATATCTGAGGTTGTTGATATTTCTTCCGGCAATCTTAATTCCGGCTTGGGATTCATCCAGCCCAGCCTTTCGCATGATGAATTCTGCATATGCTATTGATGAATTCTTTCTTATGCTATTGGGAGGTAAAAAACCTCACTTTTCCCCAGAAACTTCTATCTACAAGCATACCTTATTGAAAATAATTTGCTTGTCCAAAAATGAAGAAAGCAATGTGAAAAATTTATTTCAAGCCAGTCATATTCAAAAATACAAGTACCTAATGTATTTTTCCCAGGTCTCAATTTAAAATTAACAGAAGACAAACATATTTGTCCTACCTGTAATGTACATGTGTAATTGTTGGTCGCCTGTAGCCAAGAATCCAGGTCTGGATGTCTAGGGGTTCAGCTTTGGGATATGCAATGGTTGTATCTATCACCCACTGAAGACCTTTTGATTTACTTTCTAAGAAAGGGGATTATAGAACAAAGAAAGGAAACAGAAAGAGTATGATTTTCAATTCTTAGTATCATACTTCTGTTCTAATACAGTACATCACGCCAACTCATTTGATAATAATCTGCATTCTATGATTTGATGAAATACCACCATACTACACAATGCCAAAGCAGGCAGGAACATGTTCAGCTCTTACTTCTCCAATTAGAGAATTGGCAGAAAACTCCCTTATATTCCAAATCATAATATACAAAAATGGCTATCCTTGACCATGACGTCATACATTTCAATTATTTAAATTCTGGTTATCCAAAGACCCCACTTCATCTCCCTCCCTCCCCAATCCCTCTCACCCTGTTCTCACAAAAAAAAATAAATCTACCTTGTATCTTCCATATAGCCCTAGGAAGGAATAATTCAAGGTGTATTATTAGCACTGCTGCTTGCTTTAAAGAACTTCTTATTGAAATACATTGATGTTTCTATGGCTGTATGTACATTAGTAGGATTATTCAGATATACAATGTGAGGATGTTTTAATAACAACATAGAATCATAGGATTATAGTTGGAAGGGACCCTGAGGATCATCTAGTCCAGCCCCCTGCAATGCAGGAATATGCAGCTGTCCCATACGGGGATCAAACCTGCATCCTTGCCATTATCAGCACCATGCCCTAACCACCATGATTTAAATTATCAATAAGCATTAAAGGTACACCATTAAATTTCTGGCATTCTGTCAACAAGTGAGATGCTAATTAAGCCAAGCACTTAAAAAGCTTAACCTAGTGCCATGTTCGGTGTAGGAGCACTTTCTCCCTGGGCAGAGGAAATGACATACGCCTGATACACCGCTGAAGCCTGCAAGTGCTTGCAACCTCTGGTCTCAACAGGCTTAGTACACAAATCTGTTTTCAATACCAGGATCAGCATGGAATGTATGAAGTAGCATCAAAGAAGACATGGCAACCTACTAATATATTTGTTTTGGCGCAAGTTCTCATCGCCTAGAGACCTTTCTTCTCTTAGTTACTCATTCTCTTTCAAGCTTTCAAAAGCTTCTTCATCACACTTTCTCAACGCATACAGAGCCCTTTTCAAAATATTTTTTTAGCAAACAAAATAGCGGCTATTATTTAATAACTCTTTAACACAACAATATATAGATACACACTTTAATTTATAGCCCATTTACATTAACACTTCATTACTATTTAAGTAGAAGTTTTAAATCACAGGAAACCATATATTCACAATCAATGACTAGAGGATATTCTCAACGCCAAGGAAAAAACCATCATCATACCTAAGAAAGGAAGCCTTCATGGAAACAAGAACCAAAGTACTGTATGCCAAACTGGTTTATGATGACAAAACTACCATGAAAATAATTGAGAGAAAGAGAGCAACTGAGATAAAGTTAAGCATGTTTTATTTTCACCCAAATTAATTGGCTAACATATTTGAAAGGTTTATATGTTGCCTCTCAGCTAAATAGCATTCAAGGTATCTTAGCCACAAAATAACTCAACCACCATAAAAAATACAAAACAGGAGGAGAATAAAATACAGGTGGCAACCATTGTGCGTGGGGGCTTCCATGCTGGCCCCCGCATGTGTCAGCAGAGCGCACAAATGCCCTCGCTGCTGCCCTGTTCTGTCCACCATTCTGCCCTCTTCCAGGTCCAAAAGGACCCCTTCATTGGCAGTTGTGTGTCAACTGGACACACACAAAGTTATCACCACCTGTAGCGCGCAGACATAAAATTACGGACAAAAGCGGCCGTTAAAATACAGTCATACCTCGGGTTACAGATGCTTCAGGTTGTGTTTTTTCGGGTTAAAGGTAAAGGTACCCCTGCCCATACGGGCCAGTCTTGACAGACTCTGGGGTTGTGCGCCCATCTCACTCAAGAGGCCGGGGGCCAGCGCTGTCCGGAGACACTTCCGGGTCACGTGGCCAGCGTGACAAAGCTGCATCTGGCGAGCCAGCGCAGCACACGGAAACACCGTTTACCTTCCCGCCAGTAAGCGGTCCCTATTTATCTACTTGCACCTGGGGGTGCTTTCGAACTACTAGGTTGGCAGGCGCTGGGACCGAGCAACGGGAACGCACCCCGCCACGGGGATTCGAACCGCCGACCTTTCGATCGGCAAGCCCTAGGCGCTGAGGCTTTTACCCACAGCGCCACCCGTGTCCCGTGGTTTTTCGGGTTACGGACTGCCAAAACCTGGAAGTACCGGAACGGGTTACTTCCGGGTTGCGCTGGTTGCGCATAAGTGCCGAATTGCAACCCGCGCGTGCGCAGACGCACCGCTGCGGGTTGCGAACGTGCATCCCACACGGATCACGTTCGCAACCCGAGCGTCCACTGTAATATAATCATGTGTCACATTTTAACTGTATGCTTTATTCTCTACATAGTGCACTGGCCCGTAACTCTGTGACATGTATGCCTTTCAAAGGCATACTTCTTATGCATATAATGGACTGCTGAGAAACCTTAAGCCAAAGGACAGGTTGATTTGTTTCAATAAATATGTGTAATGCATTATGATTTCTGCCAAGAGTGACAACATTGCAACAGGAAAGAGATGGTTCCCAAACCCCTTCCTTACATTCTTGACACATAGATCTCAAGCAGCCAAGCTATTTTGATCTTTCCAATTAGAATACTTTTGTTCTGCATTAGAAGACACTGAGAGTTTCTTTTCAGCAAATGGTCCAATTACCCTGGTGTGCTGGACTTAGCAGCCAGCTACATCAACTTTTCCCTCCAGGGACTGCTTGTTTTGTTTCAGGTTTCATCCTGGCTTCCACTTCTTCCATGCTATATATGTTGATATTCAAATACCCTGGAAAATTAAACCCGTAATTCCCCCAAGGATCATCTGCATACATTGGAAGCCAGTATAGGCTACCTTGCATCGCAGAAAGAAATTACAGCATGAAGAAAGTAGCTCTCATTGCTCTCTCCATTTCTGTTCTTAAAACCAGAAGATAGAAAAGGAGATGTTGCAAGCAGCACTAGCTCCAACCCACACGTACACACTTGCAAACAGTTGAGGGAGCCGCTATAAAAGCAATGTGCCCTGACCAATGACCTGATCTGCACACTCTGTCTCTGCCAGAGGCGAAAGGGGAAGAGTGAGAGAGAGAGCACACATGCACAAGCTCCACAGCCACACTGTATTACTGTACTTCCCCAACTAGAGAAGCAAAAAGAACTGTTCTTCCACGCTCTTCCTCTTTTCTGAAAACAGAGGACTATCTGTGTCCTAGTGTGCAGTGATGGGGACCACGAACGTAAGACGCTGGCTCATACAGAGTCAGACCATTTGTCCATCTAGCTCAGTGCTGTCTATGAGACCAGTGGCATGTCAAGGCTGGACCACAGGCAATGAGTGGCATGGAGAGTCAGGACTCCATGACCACCAGTACCTGAGGGCAATCCAGAAAGCTGGACCAGGGAACAAGCCAGGGGTCTGGACCAGCAAACAAGACCACAGAGGGAAGTTGTGATAGAATCAGGTAGACCTTGTGGTTTGGAAAAGAGTCAGCTGAAAAACAAAGTGCTTTATACCCCTTCCTGCCTGGGCCAGCCTAAGAGAGAAGATTCTTCCCTGATCTGGTGCTGCACATGGCTCAATGCATGGGGAAAATGGGCGGCAGCTCTTTACACAGCAGCTTTCTGGTGTTGATAACAAGATTTTTTCGTGCCCTAGCTGAAAGATGCTAAAGACACAACCAAGGGTCTTCTTTGTGCAGATGCTTCACCACTGAGCCATGACCATTCCCTCAAAGGCTGCATCTGCTTGCATGAGGTAATTCTTATGCTCTGAGGGCCAGGGGTGCCCTGAATTCAGTCTTGCAAGGTCTTTTTAAAAGGTCAGATTGCCCACCAGTTTATTTTACAATTACAAAGCATACTTTTTTGATTATTTAATTTCTATGCCGTTTAATATATTAAAAAATACCTCTAAGCGGTGTACAAAAAACTGAAGCAACAACAATTAAAACAAAATACAGTGGTGCCTCGCAAGACGAAATTAATTCGTTCCGCAAGTCTCTTCGTCTTGCGGTTTTTTCGTCTTGCGATGCACGGTTTCCCATAGGAATGCATTGAAAATCAATTAATGCGTTCCTAGGGAAACCGCCTTCAGACCAGGTCCGGGGACAGTCTGTCCCCGGACCTCTTCTGAAGGCTGGGGGGGGGGGGGACAAGGGCTTTTCTTCCCACCCCCAGCATTTTAAAAAACCCTGGGACAGCGGAGGACTTCTCCGCTGTCCGGGCGATCTTAAAATGCTGGCGGGCGGCATTTTAAAATCGCCCCGACAGCGGAGGACTTCTCCGCTGTCCGGGGCGATTTAAAAGCCCCTGGGAAGGCAGGCAGGGGGGACAAAGACTTTCGCCCCCTGCCCGCCTTCAGAAGGTGTTCCCGCCCCCCGCCCCGCTTCGGAACAGCGTTCCGAAGTGGGGCGGCTGGGGCAGGTGATCCCGCGCCCCCTCCCCGCTTCGGAACAGCGTTCCGAAGTGGGGCGGCTGGGGCAGGTGATCCCGCCCCCCCTCCCCGCTTCGGAACAGCGTTCCGAAGTGGGGCGGCTGGGGCAGGTGATCCCGCCCCCCCTCCCCGCTTCGGAACAGCGTTCCGAAGTGGGGCGGCTGGGGCAGGTGATCCCGCCCCCCCTCCCCGCTTCGGAACAGCGTTCCGAAGTGGGGCGGCTGGGGCAGGTCTTCCCGCCCCCCCGCCCCGCTTCGGAACAGCGTTCCGAAGTGGGGCGGCTGGGGCAGGTGATCCCGCGCCCCCTCCCCGCTTCGGAACAGCGTTCCGAAGTGGGGCGGCTGGGGCAGGTGATCCCGCCCCCCCTCCCCGCTTCGGAACAGCGTTCCGAAGTGGGGCGGCTGGGGCAGGTGATCCCGCCCCCCCTCCCCGCTTCGGAACAGCGTTCCGAAGTGGGGCGGCTGGGGCAGGTGATCCCGCCCCCCCTCCCCGCTTCGGAACAGCGTTCCGAAGTGGGGCGGCTGGGGCAGGTGATCCCGCCCCCCCTCCCCGCTTCGGAACAGCGTTCCGAAGTGGGGCGGCTGGGGCAGGTGATCCCGCCCCCCCTCCCCGCTTCGGAACAGCGTTCCGAAGTGGGGCGGCTGGGGCAGGTGATCCCGCCCCCCCTCCCCGCTTCGGAACAGCGTTCCGAAGTGGGGCGGCTGGGGCAGGTCTTCCCGCCCCCCCTCCCCGCTTCGGAACAGCGTTCCGAAGTGGGGCGGCTGGGGCAGGTCTTCCCGCCCCCCCTCCCCGCTTCGGAACAGCGTTCCGAAGTGGGGCGGCTGGGGCAGGTGATCCCGCCCCCCCCCCTTCGGAACAGCGTTTTAAAATGCTGGGGGTCGGGAGCGAAGCGCTGCCGACCCCAGCATTTTAAAATCTCCCCGTGTCCCGGGAAGGTTTTAAAATGCTGGGGGTCGGGAGAGAAGCGCTGCCGACCCCCAGCATTTTAAAATCTCCAAGGGACAGCAGAGAAGTCTCTGTCCCGAGGAGATTTTAAAATGCTGGGGGTCGGGAGGGAAGCGCTGCCGACCCCCAGCATTTTAAAATCTCCCCGTGTCCCGGGAAGGTTTTAAAATGCTGGGGGTCGGGAGCGAAGCGCTGCCGACCCCCAGCATTTTAAAATCTCCAAGGGACAGCAGAGAAGTCTCTGTCCCGAGGAGATTTTAAAATGCTGGGGGTCGGGAGGGAAGCGCTGCCGACCCCCAGCATTTTAAAATCTCCCCGTGTCCCGGGAAGGTTTTAAAATGCTGGGGGTCGGGAGGGAAGCGCTGCCGACCCCCAGCATTTTAAAATCTCCCCGTGTCCCGGGAAGGTTTTAAAATGCTGGGGGTCGGGAGCGAAGCGCTGCCGACCCCCAGCATTTTTAAATCTCCCCGGGACACGGGGAGATTTTAAAATGCTGGGGTCGGCAGCGCTTCCCTCCCGACCCCCAGCATTTTAAAATCTCCTCGGGACAGAGACTTCTCTGCTGTCCCTTGGAGATTTTAAAATGCTGGGGGTCGGCAGCGAACGCTTCGCTCCCGCCCGCCAGCATTTTAAGATCGCCCGGGGCAGGCGGGGGAAAGGCAGGCGGGGGGGAGCAAAGACTTTTGCCCCCCGCCGGCCTTCAGAAGAGGTCCTCTTCTGAAGGCCGGCTGTGGGCGAAAGTCTTTGCTCCCGACCGCCAGCATTTCCCTATGGGCTTTCGTCTTGCGATGCAAGCCCATAGGGAAATTCGTCTTGCGAAGCGCCTCCAAAACAGAAAACCCTTTCGTCTTGCGGGTTTTCCGTCTTGCGAGGCATTCGTCTTGCGGGGTACCACTGTATTGGAAAAAGACAGTTGTTGTTGTTGTTATATTATTATTATTATTATTATTATTACATATAAATTAATACCAATTCAGTTTCCTCCTAACACACCCTCCCTTTCAGCCTTTGGGTTCTCAGCCAGGGTCCAATCAAACCCTCAACTCACCCATAGAAAGCTCACAACGAGAAGTTGTGGAAACAGTGGATTTTATCCTAGTCTCTCACTCTAGACTTGCTTTTGTCCTCTGCCCCTCACCCTGCCACCGGAGTGGGGGGGGGGTGCGTGCGCATACCCTCCCTGAGCAGAACAGAGACACGCTCTACTGCTGCCCCATGGCTCTCAGCGCCCTCACCTTTCCTTTCTCCTGCCCCTGCTTGCCTCCTCCTCTCAGTGCGCAGGCAGATGTTCCCTTAGCAATCGTGCCCTGAGTGCTGCAGCGGCCCTGCCCACCGTGCTACAGCCTCAGAGGAGAAAGAGGAGAGCAAACGAGCCAGGCAGCACGAGCCAGAATGTGGGCCTGGTGAGGGTGATGGAGTATAGGGCACACGGGCTTCCACCTCGCTACCACTGTCGCCATGATGCTGCCATAAAAAACCTGGACATTTTGCAAAAAAAATTTAAAACCTGCCTGGAATCTTTACCCTAAAAAATGACGACACGTCTGGGGGAAAACGGACATGTGGCACCCCTGCCATAGGTCCCAAATAGAGGTGGGTCACAATGAACCCCTGCCTGCCTCCTCCCAAAACACCAGGGAGGGTCCAAAAAACCCTGGACAAGGCTTAGGCGTAGGTGCTACTCTTGGCCAGCTAAGGCCCAAAATTTGGAGAGATGAATGGAAAGAAGTGGTTCACCAATTATTCCTCCTCAGTCTCAGGTTACAGACGCTTCAGGTTACAGATTCCGCTAACCCAGAAATAGTACCTCGGGTTAAGAACTTTGCTTCAGGATGAGAACAGAAATTGTGCAGCGGCGGCAGCGGGAGGCCCCATTAGCTAAAGTGGTGCTTCAGGTTAAGAACAGTTTCAGGTTAAGAACGGACCTCCAGAACTAATTAAGTTCTTAACCCGAGGTAACACTGTACTTAAAATTAATTTGGGGCCAAAGGAGGGCCAAGGCTGCTCATCACACACACACCCCAATCCTTCCACTTCAGGTCATAACTCACTGTAGGGTATATTATTATTATTATTATTATTATTATTATTATTATTATTATTTACATTTGTATACCGTGCTTTGTCCAAAGATCACAGGGAGGTTCACAATATAAACCAACAAAATGAGAACACAAAATACAGAATAAAACAAAAACAAAAGCAAACCAACAGACCCCCTTATTGTGTCCTTAGGCCTCTGAGCCCAAGACAAACCTGCACTATGGCATCAGAGCTGAGGGAGACAAAAGAGGAAGCTCACCTCCTTGGCCTCCAGCTTTTACCACAAAAGTGCCAGAGTAAAGAGCAGATCAGAGACTAATGCTTCTGAAGAAATCCCAGTTGTGCTACCAGAAGAAATACAATTTTGTAAATACTTCAGAGACTATACCTAAAAAGATTCTTTCTTTTTTTTTTTTTACAGTGTTGCTCCACTCGAGAATACTCTTAGTCTTTGCTTCCTCTGGAAGCAAGTAAATTAGCCCACGGGGATATGAATGGAAACCCTGCAGGCTGCGGCATGTATTTATCTATCACTCTCTACAGGCCCTTCCTTCCCTCTGGGTTCCTTGCAGTCAGGGGCTGCCAAGTGCAATAGCTTGGCCTGGCAGTTCTGAATGTACTCTTCAGTAGGGCGGCTTTCATCCAGTGCCAAGGCAAATTCTCACAACACTCAGAGCAATCAAAGAAACAGAAAAGGAAGAAACGTCTTTTAGCAATACTACCCGTTCGAGGATAACGTTTTGGGCTACACGAATCCCAGCCAAGTAACAAACAAATATATAACACCCATACACACTCTCCATTTAGAAGTTTAGCAACCAGAAAAGTAAGGCATCTTTGTGCCACCAATATAATTGGGAGTCATAGCTTTGGAAGGGAGAGCAGAAAAAGTGTAGTATTTATTAAATACAGCAATAATAGATATATTGCTTGTCTCAGGGAAGCCCATCTGATACTAAACAGTATAGCACAGACTTAGATATCTAAATGGAAGCATTTGATTTAAATAAATTCCTGTGTCTTGATATTAAAAATCTGCCGAAACACTGAATTGACAAAGTGACAGAGCTGCTTGTGGGTTTCGTGGAAGTGAATGTCTGGTCTAATGCTGGACTATAAGACGGATTCGTGGTCTGATCCAGTATGTTTCAAAATCATTTCCCCCTTTGAATATCCAACCTGATGAAAAGATTTTAAAATAATAATAGTTGGTTGAAATAAAAAGATAGGGTCTCACTCAAATCTGTTTCTCATTTTGTGGGACCTAAATGCTTAAAAGCAGGCAGTGTGGGCTGTGCTGGATACCTAGAGCCAGGGTAGGATTCATTGGTTATGCATGCTGACAGACCAGAAAAAGCAAACTCCAGATCTAAAGCGAAGAGCATATTTATCTTCCCACATAAACCAAACAAGACACCCCCTCAGTTGTGAGCTGCAGTAAAGATTACAAAAGGTACTCTACCTGCATTCAATGGGTAAACATCAATTTGACGAATATAAATAAGCCAGCAGATTATCCAATATTTGTCTATCATTACCCAATTTTTATCATTAAAAGCCAGCAATATTTAACACTGCATTTCAAACGAAAGCTCTAAAGTATTAATAAACAAATAGCCGGGCACATCTCAGCCCCATCTGAAACGATTCAGGAAGGCATTGTTATAGCATATTGCTGCTGCCTATAGACCAAAATAGGTAATACAGGTGTTTTAGACTGGATATTCCATTCATTTGTTCTACAGGTGGCAGTAGCACATTGTAGCAGTGACATGAATGTTTCCCTATTAATTTAGATTTCTCAAACACTGTGCCCACTTCTCACTCATAAACTTATCTTATTTCCTACTCCTTCACCTCTTGTACTGTTCATCTCTTATACAATCTCTACTTCTCATTCCTGGTTCCTCTTCATAGGCTAATGCCAGCCTTAAGTAACTTAGAAATATTGGGCTGGTGCTCTTTGCAGGATTACAACATAAACAAAAGGTACTATGGTTATACAGAACAACTAGGGCTGGGTTCATACAGGTAAACTATTTTAAATCAATTAAGCCTGGCCAAAACTGGAATTAGGCACAAAGCAGCATGTTCGAGGGTGAGGAGGCATCTATGCATCCATCTGTGTGCAGTATATAACCAACTCACAAATTTAAACTGGGTCAGCTATTGCACACAAAAGAAAACACTTCTTTAAAATGACATCAGAGTTCTATCATATGAGGTCATAATTCAATAAATAACACATGCCGATCTATGTAAATGAGATTTATTCATTATCTACATTAATAAAAACTTTCATCAGTTATCAGCAAGTAGTGCATTCCAACAATTTTTTGCAAACTATTTCATTCCATTACACCTCTGTCACTGAACACTTAATTGCTCAGGTTCAATGTTAAGGTATTTGCAAGCCCATTTTGGTCCAATGAGGATGTTACTAATGAGACTTTCTAACACATCAGGAATAATGCATAAACACTCCAATAGCAGGTTTACAACAATCAGTAATCACAATCTTTAGCAGAAATGTGCTCCTGAAAATTGACTCTGCAATGTGATCATTTTAAAGAGCCCAAATGAATTGTGACACACAAAGGCATCTCTTTAAAAAATGGACAACAACTGGAAACTGCTTATACTGCCAAAGTCCAGTATTCTGATAAAGTTTCTGTTAGTCCACATTAAAAAAACAAGATAAACCTTGAAGCAGTGGTGTGTGAAAACCAAACTTACATATAATCAGACACTATAATCTTGTAAAATGAAGTCCAGGTGAAAAACAGAAAACTCTCACCCTGAGGAATACCAAAGAATTTGCTATGTATGCACCACGTTCTTGACGAGATTTAGGATATCCTGTAGAGTTATATAAAACAACGAAAGGAAGGACTGTAGACAGGACACTGCTGGCAAGACCAATGAAACTGCCAAGCAGCTACAATATGCTTCATCAAATACTGAGCAAGACCAACTGTCAATGTCAAGGTCTCAAGAGAGAAGAAACCACATTTGGTGTGCCAGAAGCTGGCCATTGAACAAAGAACTGAACGCAAATGAATGAATATGCCTTTTCCCTTGTAAACTCGCATTCCTACAGATACCTAAATTCAGCTGAGTCTCAGATCTTAAGTAATTTCACTTACATGGTGAACATAAATTGCTTGTTAAATTCTGCTGTATCTCCAAAAAGTCAGAGACTGTTTTGCAAAGCAAAATACAGAGAAAGCTCCCCCAGTTTCTCATATTAATTTTGAACACAGCTGAATTTTGGAAAGCATACCTCTATAAAGCCCCGTAAAAACAATGCTACAAATTCAACACACCTTCACTCTGAAACAAGTAATGTAGAAAAATAATGTGGAAATTCTTTTTCCGATGACAAGGCCACACACAAGTAACACCCAGGCTACATTACTATAATGTGCTGTACAGGAATTGCCAAAACACAATCATTATAAGCTCAATTGGTGGAAAAAGGAAAGTTGGATGTTGCCAGTATGTGGATAGTTGTAACTCAAATAATGTACAAGTATAGCAAGAGCGAAATATATCATGTTTATTAAATTCCTACCCCCGTTTTCTTCTGGAAATTCAAAATAAGTAGCAGCACAAAGGTACAAATAATCTAGGCAATATCAAACAGCATGATAAAATATCATAATAATGGAATCAGCAAACACAACAGATGATCAGTTCAGTTTTCCCCAAATACTTCTTTAAAGAGCCAAGTTTTCATCAGCTGCTGACACTACGCAGGCCTCTCTAGGGAAGAACATTCTACTACAGCATCAGCACAACCAAAAGGGCCCAGTTCATGAAGAACCCATCTAAGAGAAGGTGGCAGTCCTTTAGATGCACTAGGTTATGAGTGATGGAATAGAGGAGGTAAAGAAACACAGCCAAAAGACTTCCTTTGTTCTTAACACAGTAAAGCAGCTGGGGGGAGAAACAGCAACAATAACTGAAGACACAAAGCTAATTAACGGATGTGTTGCACCCAGAGAAGCCTGGCTGCAAAGTTGGCTGGGGGGGGGGGGTTGCTTTGCAATTGGGTGGGACAAAATAACGTTCCTTCAGCCCATGTTTCTTCTTCACCCCTGGCCCAGAATTAATTTGTTCATACAAAGATGCCCAGGCAGTGTTATTAAACCGATAGCCAATGGAAAAGAAATTTCTCTTTTTAGGGGAGTAACGGAAACTTATTTTTAAAGAAGTTGTTTCCATGGGATAAAAGTCGGTGCTTTTCATTTTCTAGCCCACAGGCTCCATGGTGGAGATCACTCCTGTAAGGTAGGAGGAAAGGACTGCAGTAGAAGTGTTTTAAATGCAGCCTACAGCAAAGAACTTTGAATTCTGAAACGCTGCAGGTGAGAGCTATATATTCTCCTTCCGGCAATCAGACTTATAATAGACGCACAACAGGGGGAAAGTCAACAATATAGAAGTAGTAATTTGCACTTCAGTCTCTAACACACTCACAACTTCCCCTCCTACACTAATAGGTGTATACAGTACTCTTATGATCCCAGAACAGTTAAATGTATGTGGTTAGATAATCCAAGGAGCACCAAGGCATTTCTTTAAAAAGGAAAAAATAAGCATTTATTAATTCTGGGATGACTTGAATTTGCTATAGCTTGGAAGTGCTATATATTTTTGGATGGTCCAAAAATCCAATTCTATTTTTTTACATTAAAAAATATTTTTATGTAAAACATAAAACCTGACACTCATTTTGACCTGATGCTGATTCTGAGATCCCAATCAGCTGCCAACTGGTTCTATAAAAAGTTAAAATGACCCATACCTGCTTCTGGAGCATCGCCACCTGCCAGAGTTCCATTTTCTTGCTGAGCTATCAGGTTTTTCAATATAACTTGTGTGGCCCCCAGTCTTGGCAGTGTAACGTGTGTAAGAAATGGCAAATTGTTTTTCTTGGCAAATGCCTGACTGGTCTCTCTTCTTTTTCGAAGAAAACCACCTTCTGGAAACAATACAATCCACTTCCGATCGCGGCTCCTATAATGTTTTTCTAGATGTTCTTGGAGAAGCAAAAGCTGCTGGTCACGATAAGCTTTTCCCTAAAAGGCAAATGATAAATAGGGACACGTAAGTACAACTTTCTAAGAAAGTTTATTTTCATAATGCTGTTGTTTACTTAAAAGAAATAATAATCCCAAAACAAATTATCTCACTTGGCTGAATTTAGAGTTGGGAGAGAATTCCTACCCACCCCTATTTCCATGTAAACACTCTTGTCACATACTATCAGAAAGATAATATAATCCCCTCCACATTGCCTGTGACAGCCTTCCCCAATGAGGTACCCTCCAGATATTTTGGACATCCAGAAGACACCAGATTGGAGAATCCTGGTCTAGAGCCTCCAGGCTGCCCAACTCACAACTGCAGGGTTGTTTCTTCATTGAAATCCGAACATATAGAGAAACATGATATAGCATTGATGAAGTTTTTTTTTAAAAAAAAAAATTCTAGTTTTCATTTAAATACAATTCAATAGTTTAACATTACTTCTAACATTTCCAATCTTGACTTCCTTCCTCCTCTTCCTGCAGTTCCTTAAATTTATAATTTCATCCATATTCTAAATTAACTTATTCTTTTATTCATCTGTTTTAAAAGAATATATAAATTGCAGGTTATTACAATAATCCTGCCAATGTCTTTTCTCTGTTTATAATTTGTTAGATATTCAATAAAACATTTCCATTCTTTTATTTTTAAAAAAATGTCATCTTGATTTCTTATTCTTCTGATAAGTTTCACAATTTCTGCGTAATCCCTAAGTTTTTGTATCCATTCATCTCTCATCAGGACTTAATTGATGGAAGTTTGTTTATTTATATCACATCTCAGAGGATGATGATGGGGTCAATGCTAGCCATTTCTTACAGACATGTATTCCACAAGAAACACAACCTTTTACTTCATACTTCCCTCTTCACCAGCTATACAACACTCCCAGATCCACCAATTCCAGTCAAATGGCTAGATCAAGCAGCTGAATTTTACTGACCTGTAACTTATGTCAGTCAAAAGGTCCTATCAGTAAAACCCACACCAAATTAGGTGCAATTAGGCTTGAAAGAATATTGTACCTGAGGAGGAAGTGCTAGGATGCCTTAATAGCCCCAGAGACTCTATAGCATAGATAGGAAACCTGTGGCCCTCGACATGTCATTGGACCCTAACGCACATTATCCCTGATCACTAGCCATGCTGACTGGGGTGGATGGGAGTTGAGTCCACTATGTGGAGGGTCACAGGTTTCCCACATCTGCTCTATAGAAAGTATTGACTAGTTTCCAGGAATGAAGAGGCAGGCTCAATTGCCCTGAAGACATTTCTTTACATTCCATTTCAACTACTATATATTTAGGTATTGCCATATGTTTCCTGCATTCTCTCTTCTCTCCTCCCCAGTTCTCTTTTAGCTACCTGAACAATTTTGGGGAACAAGTAGGATAAATGTACTCCTAAATAATATATTATCTTTGAAACATTAATTTGGGGATAAACAGTTGGTTTTGTGCCAAGGTACACTGTGGAAATGTTTTTATACACTATGACTACCTAGCATAGTCGATGAAATGGGTGACCACTTTGAAATCAGATGATGCTACTGATACAGTTTAAAAAAACAAAACAAACAAAAAAATCCATTACCTGTCTTATAAAGAAGTCTCCATGAATTAGAGATACAATGCCAAAGTTTGTATATTTAAAAATATAATCCATCAGCCACATCATCTTACGAACAACCTGGGGAAGTTCAGACAAGAACCTGTCAGTGCACTCCAAAGTAACACAACAAATAAACAAGCCAATGTACAAAGTAAAACATGGTAACCCTTCAGAACACATTAGCTAGCAGAAAACCATTTTCCTTACTAAGAAGTCTGAATATAAATGCCATCGAGAATAACACTGTACAGATGTAACCACTAAAAGACTATTACCTTTCAACAAAGTCTTATTTGCAAAAACATACTCTCCCAGAATTCTACTCCCACTCAATCCAGCATCTTCACTGTTTTCATTTCACAGAGGGGAAAAATACAGATTTGATCTCTATTTGTTAAACATCTTGGGTAAATCATTTGATTCTTTGGAAAAAAAATCTGTCACTTCCAATTAATCTGTATTAACAAGCTTTTACAATGACTTTCATATGCACTTTTTAAAAATTAGTTTAAATAGTCCTTACTTTCAACTGAATACATTCCTTGAATTGGTTTAATTGAACAGATGGGCTTGCTTTCTTGCAAGGGAGAGCAAGAGAATATAAAGGAAAAATCTAAGATGGGCTTCTCATGATAAGCTATACAAGAACAGCACCTATTCAATGAATTATCTATTGTATTCTTTGTACTGTTCTGTTTCAGAAGGAGAATATCTACACTATTTAATTTTAAAAGATCTCTGCGGGTATACAATGAAGTAGGGAGTTTTGAAATATGAAGACACTGGCAGAAAATAATCAAATTTTTCCTACCATCATATTACCTTAAACAGTGTTATGTATGCATTCCGTCCACCATACTTGGAACATTACAAATTTCCTACACAGAAAGCACGGTCAAGAGAAGAAAAGCCATGAAGACCATGTAAGTTGTATGTGTTAATCACATTCACCTATTTGTCTGCACACAAGTTAAGTGTGGGGAAGTGTAGGGAACACCAGCTTCTCAACATAAAAATATGCAGTGAAAACAGATGCATTCAAGGAACTTTTCACACTTCTTCCTGTATGAAGATACTTTTTATGTAGGCAGTTTCTATCTAGGAAATTTGTAGTGTTTACATAGTTCTCAGAATGTAAACCTTCTGGATAGAAAATTCAGGTTCCCCCTTAATCCAGTTACCCAACAAACATCCAACCATTCAGTCTCAAATTAATCTGGAATGCTGGCAATCAGAGCAAACAATATTGGGCAAGATCTGTATTCTGGAACCTTTTCATACCAACGACACATCTTTCACTCAAATGTACATTCAGGGACCCACTTAATGGGACACTATATATCTGTAAGGTGTTAGTGCTGCTGCTGTGACCCACTTTATGTCAGGTTGCAATGCACAAATGGACCCCAAACTAGCAGCCAGTGGGCCAGAGAAACAAAAGGTCCTAACCCTATATGCTTTATTGGCATTGAGTGAATGGCTAGTATTTAATCAAGGAATGGGTTCATCTATTTTGGTTTAAACTTTGCCATACCAGTATATTATATTAGTTATATTAAAAGCTACAGATGGGCGAATTGACCCATTATAATTCAGAATCAGGCAGCCAGGTTACCAGTCCAGGGTTATAAACTCAGGCAAACTATTTCCTGTTTTACAATCTTCTGAAGCACCTCTGAATTTTCGCATATGCACATCACCAAAGCAGATCTTGGAAACAAAAGTGTGAATTTGGCATTCTTTTTCCACCCCACGAATCACAAGGCATCCTTCTCATGTGGGCTTCATTTACAATAATGAGTAGATCAACATGGAACCACAGGCAGAGACAGCAGCTATGGAACAAGCCAAACAAGCAGATGCAGTGACAATGCCCATTCCTATTTGTTGAAAGACTCAGTATGCTGCTGTCGTCAATGTGGAGACTGCTTCTGCCAGTTGTTGTTCCCAATTCCAGAATGTAAGTGTATTTATTTCTTTTGGGGGTGGGTGGGACGGTTAACTGCAGAGGCGCTAGACTCCTTCACTTATTTTTATTATTTAAAATAGTAACAATGACAATGGACTGGATGGAAAGTTTGCATTCTCATCCAATGTATTATTTATTTTTTAAAAACTCGAAAAGAGTGCCTAATTAAGCAACTTTAAGACAGAAATAACCAATTTTTGCTTCATTATTAGAAGTTTGTTTGGTTTTTGTTATACTTCCTTTCCTGCCTTTTTGTACTTAAAATAATTTAAAGTCAGGAAATATAAACATATCATGTTTCAGCAATTATCAAAAATAATAAACACTGTTTCTGTAGATAACCAGCTTTACTTTATTGTGCATTAAACTAGCATGATGGTATGAATATTGCAGTGTGGGTTTTCATGCTTGTTTTGAAAAATAGTTCATTATGGACTTCAATGAGGACTTCTTCAAAAATGGCTCTTTGATGAAGGCTCGGTCCTTTCTCCTTCTTCTCATCTTCCTGCTCCACATCTACTGCTTCTGTTGTTGCTGTATGATACATGTGCTGGGAAGCCCCAACTGAGTTTTTAAGGGTCCACTGGCTGCATCTTTGGTATCCGTGACTGGTTCAAATATGAACATTGTCTGTTGGCAGATTATTTATGCTGCCAGTTACAATCCTTCCAGCTGTGCTGAACAGACTCTCAGAGTGGATACTGGTGGGAGGGCTAGCAAGGGAGTCCAAAGAAACAGTGTGTGCTGAGCGCCACAAATGCCACTTGTGTTCCTGATAAAAGCATATAGGTCCTTAGGGCTTTGTTAAATTCTGGCACACCCTCCCCCTCACAAGTTCCTGCCTTGTCGCTGCTGCAGCTTCATGTCTGGTATAAGGTGAAGAATCATTTTCATTTACGAGTCCCAGACAATCCACCTGGGACTTCTGCAAGACGAACGAGGGATCAGTCTCAGTGTCTCTGGATGTTGCTGAGATTTGTTCCATAACCTTTGAAAAATTGCTACTCAGTGCATCAGATACTTTATGCTGTACCTTACAAACACCTACTGCGTTTCGAGACAAGCCATCAGTTTCTCCCACCAAATACTCATTCATCCTACCTAACTTGTTTTAAACGGGACCTTCCTCCCTAAATAGTTAATGAATCTTGGGGTAAGGTAACCAGCAGTCCACCAGATAATCTCCCCCTGAACTGCCTTGATATGCCTATTGGTCAGAAGGCTGCTTGTGAGAAAGGTCCTTTATTATTTGAATGAAGTGAAGGTTGGAAGGGGGGGAAAAACCACCATTGATTTGGGTTGTTTGCAGAGGTACAATACTACTACTGCAGCTTGCAGGACATCCTGCGCTAGGCAGCACAGTGGTAAGTTGTTGTGGTGGTCTCAATCTTTCAGTCTTGTTTGTGAAGATACCGTTTGTTTGCATTAATCACTAATACTCCTTGCAGTTTTATGTGTGGTCTGCCCTTCAAAACCATGTTTTAGCAGTGAGGTATGTTGGATCCTACCATCATACAGTGTCTTCATAATGTTTGTTGCACTGTCTGCTTTGAAATCTAGGCTGGGGAATCAGCACTCAACTGAATGACTGCTGTCAGTTTGCATGCAACACTGACTGCAGCATGTACACAGCCAAATCCAGGTTATGTTTAGAACCACCTGTTGTGTCACCAGACTGCCCATATCTGCAACTGTAAACCAATGAGTAGTAACAAGACATGTAGTCTTGTACTCATTAGCTATTGCAAATATCTATGGTAAGATGTACGGTCCCACCAATGCCATCTTCAAAGTTTGTACTGGGAGCATCTTGTAACAGCAGCTGAAAGTGCAAAAACTGCTGTTTGAAAAAGTAGTTCCTTCCAGACAACTTCTCTTGAGGGACACAGTGATGGATAAATACTCCAAAATACAGCTTATCAAGAAGGGATAATGGTACCCTCCCATGGTGATTAACTCTACAAGCCACATAGACCATAGAACTGTAGGGTTGGAAGGGACCACGAGGTGAAATTATTGAGTTCCACTGTCCTGGGGTCATTGGGGTACCAGGTTTGCTTCCTAGCTAGCATTTGATGCAGACTGAACTGAATTCCGCATGCTACAATTTTGTGTGGAGATGGTGTTGGGGAGGACAACAGGCAGGAATTTATGCAGGTACTGCAAAAGGCTGAACACAGAGAGAATGCATTGCCTTTCTCATCTCCTTCACAGTGCCACCCAGAACCTGAGTCAAGTCGTGCTTTACTTACAAAAAAGAAAAAAGAAACTTTATATTTGATACGGGGGGGGGGGGGTGTCAGTAGTAACTAGCTGGAGGAGAAAAGAATGCCCAACCACGAGCAAGAAAGAAATGATGCAAATCAACATGTCTGATTCTCCAAAGTGATTGATGCTTGTATAGTTTCTGATCCAAACTTTTAAACTGCTTTGCTACACTTTGTCAAAAGAATCAAAGTGGTAAAAGGAAAATTTCTTTGAACATGCACAACATGGGATATTTTCATCTCCTTCGGTAACTAAAGGGTTACAATAGGCAAAATCTGAGCTTGCTATAAGATGGAGTTCCACGCAGATGACAGAGGCACAGAAAAGAGAGTTTAGCTTGTAATAAATTTCACTGGCTTCAAGTTGGGGTTCATTATGCAAACAGGAATTATGAACCTGCTGGGTTTACCATTTGAACAGACTAATTAAGAATTCTGGTATCATCACAATTACATGCACACACGCAAACTACTGGAAGCAATTTCATTTTTGGACTGATGTTCAGAACAATTTATTTTAACCCACATTCATTTGATTAAAAAACAAACAAAACAGATGGATGGCATGTATTCACTTTTATAGCCTTGCACTAACTAGAAATAAAACACTAAATCAAATGCTTCCCATTTCAACCATCTTGGAGTAAAGACCATAAATATTTCTAAACAAATATTGTTTGCAGGCCATATCACATTTTCAGAACTGAAGATAATGGGAAATGCATAATTCTCATTTTATCACCTGAACATAGCAGTCAAGGTTTATGAGCATTTTATTATGAAAACTAATGCAATGCAGTGCATTTTTATTCAGCAAGCATTGTCTACAGTACATGAAGGCAAAATTAAAAGGATGTTTGCTATCCTTGAATGCCCCCTGCTTTGCTTTCCATTCCTGGGTAACATTCACTGTGCAACTTCAACTCCTTTCCTCTCCAGAAGTGGACATGGGGAAGCATCTCTTACTTTGTGCCTTTCCTCAGTCACTTACTTTGATCTGCTTTCCTGGGCCACTTGGATTGCTAAATGATTCCTGCCCTGCAAACAACTCTGGTGTCTGTATGCCCTGCTTCTATAGCACAGCCACCTGGGGGATCTGGGCCACTCTGCAGGGGAAGGAGGGCAGCTAGATCCATTAAATGGATGTGAATTTGAGTCTCAGGGCTAGGTACCAGACTTGGCAGTGGTCTCCAGTGCTATGATTCGGAGCATATTCTCAATATGGCCTACCCAGTATGAAACAGCGGTGAATACAAAAATAGCATACCGTGCCTTTGTCCTGAAGGCACATCATTAGGGTGCAAATGTCTCCTGTTGCTTGATGGTTCACCAACATCACAGCTTCATCTTCTGAGATGGTTTTAATATCATCTCCCCATTCTATGACTATTTTGAAAAAAAGGGAAAGGAAAGACTTATTTAAAACCACATATTTCTAAAAGTTAAAAATTCTTTTAAAATGTCATTACAAGCAAGTTTAATTGGTGTGTGTGTGTGTGTGTGTGTGTGTGTGTGTGTGTGTGTATATATGAGTTAAGCAAAATTATTTTCTTCAGCACAATAGAAACAGTCAATTTCATTCAAAAGGCATTCTAGCAGACCACATTAATCTATAAACTTAGAACAAACATAAAGAACCCAAAAATCTGCAGCAGTAAGATAAAACTGAATTGCAGTTCCCGAATTAAACATCAGAAAGAACACATTCACTAATCAATACATTGGTAATTAAGTAAGGATGACAATATTGGTTACAGAGCGTACTATCTTTAAGGGTGGGAATCGTCATGAAATTGACACAGGCACTTTAAACGTGTCAATTCAAAAACAGGAATCTGTATTCTGACACCTGAAGATTTTAAATGCACTAGATAGCAAAAAGGATATCAGGCATTGCTTGGTGTTGCAAGAGGAGAACAAATCAGTGACCCTTGGCCTTGTAGGCGCTCCTCTTTTCCTCTAAAGTGGACTAGTTCAGAAGCTTTTCACTTCTGTTTCTACTTGTTAATGTAAAGTATGTTTGATTTAAAATAAGCCAGCTTCAAACCATGGATTATGAAGTGACGTTGTTCAAACAAACTGTGGTTAATGTTAACCATAGTTTAAGGCAGAGGTGGGGAAACAATGATTCTCCAGATGTTGTTGGCCTCCAACTCCCATCACTCCAGCCAGTGTGGCCAAGTAACAGAGGTGATGGAAGTTGTAGTCTTGCAACATCTGGAAGGCCACAAGTTTCCCAGTCCTGGTTTAAGAGTTTGGATGCAATGTTGGATGTGGTTAATGAAAACCAGCAGCTCATTGCAGTCATGCCAGAAAAGCAAAGGGCAGCAGGTAAAAGGTCCCCCCCCCCCAAAGGAACTATTAATGCAGGCAGGAAAACAAAACTCTCAATAGTATAATTCCCACACTTCTTGGGGACAAGACAGCAGTAGCATCACAAATAATTTATCAGCTATATCTAATGCACAGGCTGTGCTCACTCTTGGAAAGGTGGGGACCCACCATTGTTTTCCATTCTTTTGTAATCACAATGATCAATTTAGTATTAAAGTACTGTAAACAAACAAAATACAGCAAGCCCACAACTTACGCTCCATTAACTTGTGCACATTCCGCATTATGAGCTTGGCAAAAAATAATAAATTTAAATAAGGGGGTGGGGTAGAAAGGGGACGGGCATCCGTGAAAAAAGACTTTAACGATCTCACCTGCCACTGAACCCAATGTGTTTTGAGCATGCGTGAATTTGGTTTTAGGTACTATTCCCAGAATGCAACCCCCGCATAGGTTATGGGTAGTGATATGAGGTGAGAAAATTCTCTGGAGAAAATTCTCAAGAATGGGAATATTCTCGAGAATATTCTCTGCTAGAAAATTCTCTGGAGAGTATTTTCCACAAACTGTAAATTCTAATGTAAGAACCAGTTTCACAACCCACATTAAAAAAAATCTAGTAAATAATAAGTCAAGCTATGATATTGCCAGTGTTAAGTAATGGATAATTATTTTTTTGATCCAGTTACATTACTGGGCATTGTGTCATTCACCATTGGCAGTTCTGAAATGTGAGCTACAGAAAACATTTTTTAATTTTAGTTTTAGTTTTTAAAATGCTATTCATTTAATTTGATGAACATTTGAATTTGTATGTATTTCAACTATATGTAATAGCATTTTTTCCTATTTTGGTGTGACCTTATTCTTAGCGATTCTATACCCTTGGCCATACAGTGTGGTTTTTTTTACACAAAGTAGCTTTAATGCTTTATACACTTAAACTAACAGCATGTGAGGTGGCCTTGATTTAAACAGCTGATGTTTCTATATTTTTATTTAGTGCCAGTAACTGGATTTTGCAGTGCCATTCAATGGTACAAGGTGCCATTTACCAGAGAATGACATACTGAAATGTATTATCATATAATGATAAGATATTTAATGTTAATGGCTTCTTTTTTATATGTATGCTATTATATGTATTTTTATATGTATGTTTTGTTTATCAAGCTGTGTTTTAGTCACCAAAACAGTTATTAAGTGCTAGAGCTATTAGAAGCACAAGATAGCCTGTTACGGTTTTTGGTAGCTGTAATAGGCTATCTTGAACAAGTTTACCCATGAATAAACATGCATATTAACTAATTATATCATTTTCAATGCATTAAAATTATATCATTTTCAATGCATTAAAATGAAAATTCTCCTATTTTAAATGAAAATTCTCTAATATTCTCATTAATCGAGAATATTCTCCAAAAGATTATTCTTGAGAATTTAACATCACTAGTTGTGGGTTTATGGTACTGCAATGTTCTGCATATATTTGCCCTTGAAACTAGCCTGAAAAGCATAGATGGTCCAGAATGCTGTGGCAGATAAACATGTTTAAGCAATATTGCAAAACACCTGAGAACACTTCATAACCTGGGAATTTGGCGAGCACCTCTATCTGCCTATTGTCATCACTATCAAAGGACCAGATTAAGTGAAGTAAAGGAATGTGGTGTTTGGAGCAGGGCCCCCAGTGGTGACTCAGGGCTGTGGAATGACCTCCAACAGAAATTCTGATTGTATACTTCCCTTTCGGCTTTCTGTCAGTTATGTAAAGCTCATTTATTTAGGAAAGCTTGGGGGCATGAGGAATTGATGGCTTTTAAAAAAGTCACTCCTGAGTTTTACTCTGTAGGAAAGCTTGGATTGCTGCACTGCTTTTTCTGCGTTTATAGATATGATGTTCCCGTAAATGTTGATTGTTGGTTGCCTTAAGCAGTTCTAGAAAGGTGGGCTTAAAAACAGTAGTTTAACAAACAAACCAAAACCAAGTACCAGAAATTTGCTGTGTGTGTTGCAGCAAAAGCCAGAGACACTATTGTGGCACCTTAAAAGCCAAGACAATGATGGCAGGCCAGAAAAGGGGTTCTCAAATGTTCTATCCTCAAGCCACTTAGTATGCTTACAGAGGCCCACCAGACAGAAAATGGGAGATACAGGGGAGAAGCCAGTCGCAAAACAGTGGCAGAGCTTGGCATAATCAGCTGGCAATTACCGTCACCACTTTCTACCAATAGCTAATCCATATCTGATTACTGCTCAATTCTTTGCTGCGGCATTTGCCTTGTGGCAAACTATTTCACAGCTTAGCTTTCCTTAAGAAGTTCTTCCTTTTATGGAATCAACCCAAAGATTATGGCATGGCTTGCAGGCTATGGCACTGAGGCCCAGTTAAAAGTGGTCTGTGGCCAGTGTCTGAAAAAAGTGGGTTAAGTTTTGTGGACTAGAATCCACTCCACCAGATCAAAACCTAGTGCTGGCAAGGCCCTAAGCAACAGGACAGAATCAATAGTGCTTGTGACCTGTACAGAAACGAATGAATTATATTTAATCTGGCTGGGTTTAAAGTTTGCCATGGCTCTGTGGTCAAACCCTCCCTTCCACAATGTCATGCTCGCAAGCGACCCTTTAGCCTTCAGACCGCTGGAGCAAGGAAAACAAACATAGTTTGAGAGGTGGTTTTTGTGCTTCTTTCCATGCATAAAGGCTTAAAAAACAAACAAACTGCTCAATCTATCAATCACCAGGAGTGCAGCAACTAAACAAGAACATTGATGTGCTCCCCTGTGAAATGACCAAGGAGCATCCAGAGGTAAACTGTTTAAAGGGCTACTGAACAAGAACAAGCACTTCCATTACAAATTGTTCCTATTGCCGGACATTTGAAGACTGCACCTACAATCAAGTAATAAATTACAGTACACCAAAGAGAGGGAGGGAGGGAGGGAGGGAGTAATGTCTACTGCATGGCAAAGTATTTCAGTTTCTGTTTATTTGTAACCATAGACCCGAGGGCAGGCAACCATAGCTCTGAGTTTAGGTGGTTCACAACAGAGGCGTAATATAAACAGATCCATGAACCAAAAAAGCGAGATGAGAACATATTCAGATATTAATGATTTAAAATACACATAGGCAAAGTGAGGAAGGCCGCTCTCATTCCTTGCCAGGTGCAATAATGGTGCTTCTACCTTCCTCTCCCTCCTGCAATTTCTGGGTTATTACTTGCACTCAAAGTGGAGAGCTAAACTTGGAGAGAGGACTGGAGGTCCATTATTAGATCTCCCATGGTTCTCACCCCCCCAAAACCCAAAGCAGCAAGGAGGCTGGCCCAAAATATTTTGTCACCTGAGGCAAACCACAAAATGGTGTTTCCTTCCACCAGGGGAGAAGGGATGAATGAAGATCTACATCAGGAACAAGGGTTGGGAGGAGACCAGCACTGCTTCCTATTTGCTAAGAGGTCGCTGTAGAGGTGGAATGGGGGGTGGCAGGTGATACGTTCCTTAGAGACCAGATCTTCTGCCCCTGTGGATGCTGCCACCTGAGGCAGTTGCCTCACGTTGCCTCATGGGTGGGCCAGCCCTGAAGTGGGGAAATGGAGCTGCAGGATAGCAACTTTTAAAATTATTCCCCCCTGCATATACCTACGGGCTCCCTCCCATCTCATTACAGCTCAGCTGCTTAGAGTGCGGTGCTGTTAATGCCAAGGCTGCAGGTTCGATCCCCATATGGGACAGCTGCATATTCCTGCATTGCAGGGGGCTGGACTAGATGATCCTCAGGGTCCTTTCCAACTCTACAATTTTATGGTTCTATGATCAGTAGTGTGAATAGCAATGGGAGCATTCGATCCCCCTTCCTCCGTGCAGCAACCCTGGAACAATTACTCCATCTTGCCTCATTTGAAAACTAATCTTTGTGAAGTTCTCAGTCGAAAAACAGTTATTCACTCAACTCATTTGTAACTCTATACTCCAGGTAGGGCAAACTCCAGCCTTTATCAGTAACTATTTCTGAAACCTCCCTCCCTGTATCATGTTATAAATGTTAATGGTTCTGCCTTGGGCAGTTTTTGTGCTACTTCTGCCTAGTTTGACTTTCTTCCTCCCACCAACCTTCAAGCTCCATAAGTCAAAGTCCTCCTATTTTATTACAAATGTAGGCTGAGGGCTTGAGGAATGCCTTTCATTCCTACCTGCCTTGAATTGTATGACATCTCTAGTCTCTTCTCTCTTGCAGAGAGGAAATAAGAGCACAGCTTGCAGCCAGCTTCCACAAGGCTCCCTTGCTCTTGAGTCTAATTCACTGTGCACACAGAAAAATAAGCTCCCAAGAGGAAACTCGCTTAACCATGTGTTTCAACAAATAATTTCTTCAATTAAATGTGCTCTTATTCATCGGTTTAAATTTCTCCTGCTTTGTCCTGAGGAATGAATTAGACTGTGCAGCAAGCAAATGTTTATAATCCTTTTTTAAAAAAGAGAAGCCCAGTAGTTTGAACATGCTATGGAGGCAGGAGTTCATATCCAACTGCAATGAACAGTTTTTTTAAAAAAACAACCTAGCTACCCAACAACCCTGATTGCTCAGTGAAAGTCGCAACATGTTTAAAACCAAAGCATGAAAGTAAAATAAAAAGTAAAGGTACCCCTGCCCGTACTGGCCAGTCTTGCCAGACTCTAGGGTTGTGTGCCCATCTCACTCAAGGGGCCGGGGGCCAGCGCTGTCCGAAGACACTTCCGGGTCACGTGGCCAGCGTGACAAGCTGCATCTGGCGAGCCAGCGCAGCACACAGAACGCCGTTTACATTCCCGCCAGTAAGCGGTCCCTATTTATCTACTTGCACCCGGGGGTGCTTTCGAACTGCTAGGTTGGCAGGCGCTGGGACCGAGCAACGGGAGCGCACCCCGCTGCGGGGATTCGAACCGCCGACCTTTCGATCGGCAAGCCCTAGGCGCTGAGGCTTTTACCCACAGCGCCACCCACGTCCCTCCGCAGCGCCACCCGCATCAATGTTACAATTCTTTGTATGAACAACAAAGACTTTCGTGGGACCTTAAAGGCTAATGGTTATATTACTTATTCAGCATATAATTAGAAGTATGTAAAATATATTGATTTTTAAAAGGATTTAGGTTTGAGTAATGGAGCAGCTTAATGCATGCTACTTATTACAGTGCATATAATACAAACTGACCCATTTTGCACTCCACATTAAACTAGAATTTATATGCTGCTTGAATGTAAAAAAAAAGCCTCAAAGCCGTTAGCTAATGGTTTACTATGTATGCACCTATCTGGCCTGTTTGTCTTCTCTTCATATTCAATTTAAAACAAAATACAAAAAAACCCAAAAACGATCTGAACCAGAGATTGTGGTTTTGTTTCATTTTTGGATTACCGATTGCGATTTATTAGAACAAATTTTGGCAAGAAATCATGATTTGTTGGAAGCAGAATGATTATGATCCCTTGGTGTGGACATCAAAGGGATTGTGACTTGTTTTCTACCAGTGCCCAGCTAACATGAACGGGGAGGAGCAAAATAATGGTAAGTCATTGTTTACGTTTGTCACTGTGATGGCAATAACACTAAATGAGAACGTAATGAAAATACAGAACACAAAATAAAAACCCGAACCAGATCTTTCACAACGTCTCCAAGAAGTCCACATTTGTATGACACAACCAAAGGAACTGAGAAGATTTCCTTAATTCAAGTGGACTTTGCCTCCCTGGACTTGGTCTACATGTGATCTGAGAGCTGCATTGCAAAATTTGGAGAAGATGAAAACTAAAGGAGAATTATGTTCCAATTCATGTATTAGTGAGGGAGATGTGAATTATATCAGTTCACTTAAAAACACAGACCATGCAAAATTCTATTCTAGCCCAAGATTTATGTTTTAATAATAATGATAACAACAACAACAACAACAACAACAACAACAACAACAATTTATTTATACCCCACCCTCCCCGGCCAAGACCGGGCTCAGGACTGCTAACACTGAATATAAATACAGTAAAAACAGTAAAAAACAACAATAGTTGATTAAAATAGAAGTTAGAATACAGTTTAAAATGCAGCTTAATATGCAGCCTCGTTTTAGTGGTAGCCCATAGATCAAAGCCATAAGGGGAGAAAATATTCACTGGGGCCAACTATCCATGCTGGTCATACATGGGCCAGCAAAAAGAGCTGAGGGAAAATTTATATACAAATCCCATAGAAGGGGTTCCATTAAAAAAAAATAAAAATGGGGAGGGGGGTGTTTAGACTGAGTCCAGCCCAAAGGCCAGGTGGAACAGCTCCGTCTTCCGTCTTGCAGGCCCTGCGGAAAGAAGTAAAATCCCGCAGGGCCCTGATCTCTTGCGGTACGACGTTCCACCAGGCCGGGGCCAAAGCTGAAAAGGTCCTGGCCCTAGTTGGGGCCAATCTAACCTCCTTGGGGCTCGGGACCTCCAAAGTGTTGTTATTTATGGACCTTAAGGTTCTCCGCGGGGCATACCAGGAGAGGCGGTCCCGTAGGTACAAGGGTCCTAAGCCACACAGGGCTTTAAAGGTCAAAACCAGCACCTTAAACCTGACCTTGTACTTCACTGGGAGCCAGTGCAGCTGGTAAAGCACTGGATGAATGTGATCCCGCGGCAAGGACCCTGTAAGGAGTCTCGCCGCGGCATTCTGCACCCGCTGGTTTCTGGGTCAGCTTCAAGGGCAGCCCCGTGTAGAGTGAATTACAGTAATCAAGCCGTAATTACCGTATTGTGGATTTTAACACTGTATAAACACAATTCTGAAAAGCATTTTAAATAAAAATAAAAATAAAGACATACTATATAAATTCTGAAAGAAATACTGTCTGCTGCTTTGGTTGAAATCAAACCAAAAAGGCAAAAACACAGCACTTTGGAAGCCTCAATGGTCATCTGATCATCAGTGCTTGCAGAATCTAGTGCACAGGGCTTTGCAGGCATTTGCCAAACAGCTGAATAATGGTGCCTGCAAACCCCTTTTGGCCAAAGCCTGTCTTTACCTGTCCCCACCTGACATCATAAATTACATAAGGTACAAGCCAAGTAGGCGTAACTTGATCAACACAGTCTGGTACACCTTATTATACCTGATCTAGGGCAGAACATTTTTAAATGCTTTAATCCAAGTTGTTCTATGATGTCTAACAATTTTAAAAAAATAATAATATTAAGATGTTCCATGTAAAAAAAGGCTTGAACAATTGAAAAGTTCAGTGATATACAAGCAGCTAGTTATTTAAAAGCTTAGTTGCGGAACAAAGTTTACTTTAGCCTTGACTTTGAACTGCTTCTAACCACATCTTGCTATTGGTATACCAACCTTTGGCATGGCCCAAGTTCTGGCTGCTCATTAACACTTGGGTTGCCTGACAAAATCCTGAATGAAATAGGTCAGAGGTCAGTTTCTAGTCTCCCCAAATCATTCGCCTTTTAACTGAATATAGCTGTAAACGATGAACTTTCAAAGAAGCAGCAAAATACATATAACTGGGAATGCAAGAGAGGGCAATGACGTTTTAAAAAATAATCTCCTTTTTCAGCCACTTCCTATCTGCTTTACACAGTTCTCTTCACTTCCGCATCTGCATAGGCCAGGGGAAGCCCACATGGTACCCTCCATATCTTGTTGTACTCCAACTCACATTAGCTCCAGCAAGCAGGGCCACTCACCAGGGATGATGGGAGTTGTAGTCCAACATCAGAAGAGCACCATGTTGGCTTATCCTGATGCAGGCATTCCTCTCTCCTAATGTTCTACTTTGCAAATGGGGCAGATCAGCTCTCCTAGTGTGGGTGGCAGTATCTTAAATAAGCTGTTTCTATTTCTGTTCAGTGATAAATAGTGTGATGAATTTGGTTAGACCAAATCAGCAAAACGTACATAATATGTAATTTGCAGGATATGGCTTTCCAGGGTGCAGAACTTTGGTTGATTTGAAATTAGCAGACCAAAAAAACCCCCTGAAACTGTAGATACCTTAAATTTTGTATTTGTCTGGTTCACTGCTACATCCCAAGTCAGTCCATAATAAGACCCATTCATGATTTGACTATGGATGAAGAGGCTGATCTGATGTATATTACCGAAATGTGGATAGGGGGATCCTCACGCGACCCAGTTATGTCTACTTGGGTACTTTGGCCACAGTGACCCACACACTGGTAACTTCCAGGACTATACTGGAATACAGACTACTGGAATTCACTCTAAGTAGGGCTGCCCTTAACACTGGTCTGAAACCAAAGCTAGTGCAGAACAAAGCAGATAAACTGCTGATCGGGCTACCTGCCGTGAGCATTTTCCACCACTTCTGAAAGAACTGAACTGGGCAGTGGGCACCGAGTTGCTGCTGAGACAAGTTTAAGGTTTTCTTGTCAACTTACAAAGTAAACAACTTGGAAGCTGGACACCCTCAACCTGTATATTGAGACCTGTCTGGTTGTGTCAAAGCATGCTGAGGTCCCATCTTGCAACAACTAGGAAATGACCCTTTCAGTTTTGTTACCCAGTTTATGGAATCACCTCCACTCTGGAATAAGGTAAGCACCAACTTTTGATCAGCTTTTGAAGAATGCTAAAAAGACTTCCTAGTCTATGGCCAGTTTGGATGCAAACAGCAGAAGATTAATTCATTTCACTCTAAAACTGCAACCACACCATACATTTAAAGCATGCCTCTACCTGGGGGGCGGGCGGGTTGAGAACTGTAGTTTAAGGTGCTGAGAAATACAGTTCTGAGAGAAATAAACTACAGTTCCCAGAATTTGGAGGGGTAGGTGCTTTAAGTATATGGTGGGTTCAAAGCCCAAGCCCGCCTCAATCGCATATAAAGCAGAGACCAGATTAGATTTTTAGAGGAAAGGGAACTAAACCCATCACTCAAAGATTACCTCATCACTATAGAGATGTAAGTAGCAAGCGCAGGGTTCAGAGCTGGTTTAAACAAAAGGTTCTGCCACTGTCACATCTAGTTTGGTTACTGACCGTCATTATTCAGGGCTATTTTCAGATTTGCAATGTAACACTGTTAAGTAATATTTGCCCTGTACTGCAGTGTGATCCAAGGGCTTAAGAGGCAGCCTAGAAGAGATTATGTCTTTTTCTCAATGTAATATGAAGAGAACAAGCAAGAGGAGATAACAGGTCCGGATCACAATAATGTAAACCATTCATCCAATAGTCAAGAGATGAAGATAAAAAGGAAAATAACAAAGCACTACTGAATAAAAAGCTAAACCACTGAACGCGATGACAACCTCCACAACAAAGATGAAGAAAACTTTATACAATAACCGTTAAAATAACTCGCCTATCGGAATAACAATGAGATAAAATCAAGTAAGCCCATTCAACATTCAAATCCAAGATGTACTTTTTAACATTGTGACTGCATAAAAGAAGCTTCCAAGCCTAAACCATGTTCTTTCTACAATTGCCTCAAGATATCTCCAGTTTTAATTCAACACATGGCATGTACTCATCATACCAAAACTGAGGAACAGCAAAGGAGGAGTTCAATCTATTATAAAAAGGCAGCAAAATACAAAACTAATTCCACAGCACATTTCAGCCCTGACCTTTCCAGAAGTAAGCAATTTATTCTAAACACAATGATCCATGTCAGCATTTCAACAAATTTATTGAGGACCAGGTCTTCCTGGTAAGAGCTCCCCTGAAAATGTTATGCTTGCTTTTAAAATGTACAGTGGTACCTCTGGTTACAAACTTAATTTGTTCTGGAGGTCCATTCTTAACCTGAAACCGTTCTTAACCTGAGATACCACTTTAGCTAATGGGGCCTCCCGTTGCCGCTGCGCGATTTCTGTTCTCATCCTGAGGTAAAGTTCTTAACCCGCTACTTCCAGGTTAGCGGAGTCTGGAACCTGAAGTGTTTGTAACCAGAGGTGTTTGTAACCCAAGGTACCACTGTAATTGAAATTACCTTCAATCCTTTAAGCCCCCTTGAGTCAGGGGAAAAGGATAAACTGACAATCACAAGTATCAATATTAAAAGGTGTTAGGTATATTTTATCTATTTTAAAGGTAAAGGGTAAAGGGACCCCTGACAGTTAAGTGCAATCGCGAACGACTCTGGGGTTGCAGCGCTTTATAGGCCGAAGGAGCCAGTGTTTGTCCGCAGACAGTTTTTCCGGATCATGTGGCCAGCATGACTAAGCCGCTTCTGACGAAACCAGAGGAGCACACGGAAACGCCGTTTACCTTCCCACCGGAGCGGTACCTATTTATCTACTTGCACTTTTTTTTTGCGTGCTTTCGAACTGCTAGGTTTACAAGAGCTGGGACAGAGCAACGGGAGCTCACCCTGTTACGGGGATTCAAACCGCCTACCTTTCCCCCCCTGTTTTTTTTTTTATTATTAAAGATTTTCTTGTTTTACAGAAGTGTAATGCCTCGTATTTTTCCCATGTAACATTTTTACAAATCTGTTTCATTTGTTGAGACATTAGGGGGAGGAGAAGAAAAAAAGGGGGGGAGGGGGTGGAGGGAGGGAAGATGGGTGGGGTCGGGTGGCGATGTTTCTATTATGCTTAATATATGTAGGGTTTGGTGTCAGCGTTGCTTGTGCTGTTCACTTGTGTTCCTTTGGTGGTGAGAGAGGTTGGGGTTGGCCTAGGGTGTGGTTGTTTGTTTGTGATTGGCTGTGGTAATCTTTGTTTTCGTGTGTGAGTGGGGTGGGTGGGTGTTTTGGATCAGGTTAGCCATATTGATTTGTATGCTGTTTGTGGATCATTGTTGTTGTCTTGTTGGGCTGTGTATGTGATAAAGGGGAGCCATACCGGGCTAAAGGCGTCTTCTTCTGTTTGTCCCTGTGTCAGTTTCAGTTTATTGGTTAATTTTTCTAGTAGGGCTGTTTCCCATACTATTTGGTACCATTGGTCCATGCTTACTCCTGACAGGTCTCTCTAGTGTCTGGATATGGTGTTTCTGGCTGCTGAAAGTAGGTGGGTTATGAGTTCTTTGTGATGTAAATGGGCATTGTTGTCTTGGAAGATGTTTAGTAGGGCCAATTCTGGGGTGGTGTCTAATACTTGCTTAGTTATTTTACATATTTCTCGTATGGCTGTTGTCCAGAATAGTTGGATTTTGGGACACTCCCACCACATGTGGAAGTATGTGCCTGTGGAGGTGCACCCTCTCCAACATTTTGTGAGGTTCCTGGGCGTATTAGCGCTAGTTTTCTTGGTGTTAGGTACCACCTGTAGGTGAGTTATTTTCTTTTCATTGATATGGATTTAAATGGGGGTTTAGACCACATTCCAACCTTTTGATCAGTAAGCCCAAGGCTCAGTTGTTTAGACCACAGCGCCACCCGTGTCCCACACTTATCTATTTTATCTAAGTCTAATAGCTGGAAGACTGCTACAACAAAGTAATCCTCAAAATGTGCCAGGTGTACTGCAAAACAAAAAAACCCCAAACAGCCACATTCAGAAATTAAGCCCCCACCATTCAATGTCCCAGGGATAATGGAAATAAAGTTGAAAAAGCAAAACAGTATATCGGCAATTAGTTATGGCAGCAGTGAACAAAAAATAGGGATTTCAAGTTTTACTATCATGGAAATAGTTTACAATGGGTATCAGAATAGAAAATCCAAACACACTGACTATCCAAACAACAAACCTTTTGTCCAAATTTTAAGCTTCTTTAGGATCAAGCTCAAGATCTAAGTTTAATTGGCATCAACACCTAGAATTATTATTATTATTGCTACTACTACTACTACAACCACTACAGAGAATGTGGGACAGAAATAGAATACTTAATCTAGAAGTAAATTAAGTCAAGCTTAAATCCCTCAATTGCTGTGATTGCCTGCAAATTTAATAAATAATAATAATCATCATCTGCAATACTGATTTCAACCAAATGTTATTTTTATGAATATACACTGTAGCAAGAGAATGCCTTCACGTATATAAGATCTTCAAGCCTCAACAAATCACTGAGGTATAAAAATATTAGGGCAATCAAAAGCCGTATTGGTTTTAATAGTTACAGTTCACTAACTACCGTATTTTTCGCCCTATAGGATGCACTTTTCCCCCTCCAAAAATGAAGGGGAAATGTGTGTGCGTCCTATGGGGCGAATGCAGGCTTTCGCTGAAGCCTGGAGAGCGAGAGGGGTCGGTGCGCACCGACCCCTCTCGCTCTCCAGGCTTCAGGAGAGCCCCACCGTCAGCCCAAGCTCGGAGGACAGCGGGGAGGCGCAGCGCGCCTTTCCCGCTGTCCCCCGACTTGGTTAGAAGGCTGGCGGAGGGCTTCCCCCTCCTCCAGCCTTGCAAGCTCCCAGAGCGATGCCGAAGCTGCACGCAGCTTCGGCATGGCTCTGGGTCCCGTTCTGGGGGCTGGGGGAGGGGGAAGCTCGGGCTTCCCCCTCCTCCAGCCCCGCAAGCTCCCAGAGCGATGCCGAAGCTGCACGCAGCTTTGGCATGGCTCTGGGTCCCGTTCTGGGGGCTGGGGGAAACTCCGCTTTCCCTGCCCCCAGCCTCACAAGCTCCAAGAGCGGAGCCAAAGCTGCACGCAGCTTCGGCATGGCTCTGGATCCTGTTCTGGGGGCTGGCGTCGGGGGAAGCCTGAGCTTCCCCTGCCCCAGCCCCGCGCCTGGGGGGGGGGGGGAATAATTTTTTCCCCTTTATTCCCCCCCCCCAAAATCTAGGTGCGTCCTATGGGCCGGTGCGTCCTATAGGGCGAAAAATACGGTATATAAGGAAATTGTAATGTAAGCACTTTCAGGTGAGGATATTAAAATCTGAGTTAATAATAGATAATGGTAAAGCATTTGGTGTCTCTAATTTATTCTTTAAAATGGAATTCTCCTGTAAAATGAAACAGTGAAAGAGATGTATGATCCGATGAACCTAAAGAGTAAGGCATCATCTAAACTAAGCCTTGACCATATATTTAGAACCACTGTGATATTTTTTCATTATTTGCTAATCTGACCAAAATAGTTCTGACTAGATGACATACAATAACTTATAGCAGTGGAATCAAAACTCCCCATCACTCACTAAAAATGCTGAGGTTCTTGGCCAACCACTTACAATATTTTCCTGCCTTCTGTAATGTGCTGTGGTAGAGCCTGAGACTGTATAATATTCTACTGCTTGTGGTCAACTGTTCCATTTTCACATAAATATTATAAATGCAACCTACAGAATAACAGACATGTTAATAAACTGAAAACCTAAGTTATTCCTCATTATATATGAAAAATTTGCCAGTGTATCATCATTGGCTGTTCTCCTACAAGGTTAGTACAGCAAGGATTTTACCTGCCAAATATTGGAGACCCCTAATGCAAAATGTTTGAAGAAGAACATTCACTACTATGCTGTTATTACTAAATTAATACACTGTATGGGACTAATGAAGGAAGGCACCACTATAATTAATCGCTTAAAAGCTGTTGAACTTTAATTACAGGTGGAGCTCAACTAAGTTTTACTCAGGGTAAAGGTAAAGGGACCCCTGACCATTAGGTCCAGTCGTGACCGACTCTGGGGTTGCGGCGCTCATCTCGATTTATTGGCCGAGGGAGCTGGTGTACAGCTTCCGGGTCATGTGGCCAGCATGATTAAGCTGCTTCTGGCGAACCAGAGCAGTGCACGGAAACGCCGTCTACCTTCCCACTGGAGCGGTACCTATTTATCTACTTGTACTTTGACGTGCTTTTGAACTGCTAGGTTGGCAGGAGCAGGGACTGAGCAACGGGAATTCACCCTGTCGCGGGGATTCGAACCGCCGACCTTCTGATCGGCAAGTCCTAGGCTCTGTGGTTTAACCCACAGCACCACCCACATTCCTTACTCAGAGTAAACCCACTGAAATTAACAGACCTTGTTGTTTAGTCGTTTAGTCATGTCCAACTCTTTGTGACCCCATAGACCAGAGCATGCCAGGCACTCCTGTCTTCCACCGCCTCCCGCAGTTTGGTCAAACTCATGTTAGTAGCAACAGACCTTAGTCATATTCATTAATTTCAATGGGTCTACTTTGAGTGAGACTTGGTTGAATAACACCCGTAAGGCACAAAACACCTATAATCTGTAACTGTTAGACATTTATTTATTTAATAAAATTTATGCACATCAAAGCAGTCTACAGTAAAATCAAGAAAGATTCACAACCCTACTCTAAAACATGCAAAAGTTACAATACAGTGGTGCCCCGAAAGACGAATGCCTCGCAAGACGGAAAACCCGCTAGATGAAAGGGTTTTCCGTTTTGGAGGTGCTTCGCAAAACGAATTTCCTATGGGCTTGCTTCGCAAGACGAAAATGTCTTGCGAGTTCCTGCAGGGTTTTTCCCCTTCCCCCCCTTTTTCCCAAGCCGCTAAGCCGCTTTTCAGCTGATCCGCTAAGCCGCTTATCAGCCGATCCGCTAAGCCGCTTATCAGCTGATCCGCTAAGCCGCTTATCAGCTGATCCGCTAAGCCACTTAACAGCTGATCTGCTAAGCTGCTAATCAGCTGATCCGCTAAACCGCTTATCAGCTGATCCGCTAAGCCGCTAATAGCGCTAATCCGCTAATGGGCTTGCTTCGCAAGACGAAGAGACTCGCGGAACGGATTCTTTTCGTCTTGCGAGGCACCACTGTACTGAAATGGATTAAAATTACCTCAACTCTCTAAGATTCTGGATAGAAAAATAAGAAGAGTTTGGACTTGATACCCTGACTTTCACTCCCCTTAAGGCAGGCATAGGCAAATTCCGGCCCTCCAGATGTTTGGGACTACAATTCCCATCATCCCTAGCTAACAGGACCAGTGATCAGGGATGATGGGAATTGTAGTCCCAAACATCTGGAGAGCCAGAGTTTGCCTACACCTGCCTTAAAGAGTCTCAAAGTCTCCTTTCCTTTCCTCCTGCACAACAAACCCTCTGTGAGCTGAGTGAGGCTGAGAGACTTCAGAGAAGTGTGACTAGCCCAAGGTCACCCAGCAGCTGCATGTGGAGGAGCGGAGATGCGAACCCAGTTCCTCAGATTACGAGTCCACTGCTCTTAACCACTACACCACACTGACTCTCTAAATAGGCTTGTCTAAACAGGTATGTTTTTAACAGGCGCAGAAAAGAGCCCTGTGAAGGCACAGTACTCAAGGGGCAAGGAGTTCTAAAGTGTAGGCTCTGCCACACTTAATGATCAAGTCCTTACAAATGCAGAACATGTATTATGTGACACCTGTAGTGGTGTGAATTCCGCCAATCAAAGTGGTTGGCTGGACATTCTCAGGGTAAGGCGATCTCATGGGCAAACTGGCCCTAAGTTGTTAAGGGCTTTATATACTAATAGTAACACTTTTAACCTGGCCTGGTAGCAAATTGGCAACCAGTGCAGGTCTCTGACCACTGGTGCTACATGCTGACTCCTGTCAGCAATGGTGCTGCAAATGATAACGTTATGCAAGTTACAAAACATTCCACTTTTCTTGGATATGAGAAGCTCTTTCATGCCGATCTAGTTATTTAAATCTACAGCCAAAATTCTATTAAGTTCTATGGTCCATATTATTCTGATAAGAGTGTACAAGATGTACGCTTCATAGAGTCACCTCAGGAAGAACACCCTGGTATGTTTTACTCATAGAGACAAATAATAAAAAGGTTTATTTGCACATTTTCTTCTTTCGTGTCATTTAAGCAGAAGTCCCTTCAGTTGTTTCTAGTCTCCATTCTCACGTACTTCCCATCCCAAAAAGCATGCTGAATTACAATTTTTCAGCCAGAACTCAGCACCTCTCCGGCACCTCTCAGGTGGGCGCTATTGCCATTATAAGAAAGCGAGGGAGGTGTTCATGGTGAGTTCTGGCACCTCTTTTCTCTAGAAAAACAGCACTGAATAAATCCATTATTAATAACATGAGAAATCGTTTGGTCCCAATTGCCAGAAAAGGAAAAAATCATAATCCTTGTCATAACTGAAGTACTTCTTGTTTATTCATATAATAGTGCAAGAAGTGGCAATGGTAGAACACTTTGCTTCCAGTAAGAAATGCTCATCTAACCACAGGACTATAGAAAGCACAGCTTAATTGGTATCACAGTATGAATTCGCTCGCATCATTTTGTTTAGTACAGATTTAATTGGATCCCCTGCAAGAGAGACATAAAAACAATACAGATGCAGTTTGTGCAAAGGAATCCTAAAAATCTGCCAGTCTGGACGCACCCTGACAGAATCAAACAAGTCATAATTTAGTTATTGCCAACTGTCTATAAAAGCTGTGGTTTTAAAGCGGTGCCCATAAAATCCATTAGAACCATTGACCTTACATTTCCTGTGGCAGGCATGGTGTATTGTAGCTGCGGTGAGGCAGAGCAACAGTAGGACTGCCAGCGATGACTCCATGCTTTTCTGGATTTGTTCTGCTCTAGATTAAAAAACCCCAATCTGCACGCAGAAGCTGGCTTTCATGCATACATCACTTAGATTGACAACTGTAGTGTACACTGGATGAATAACCATCCATGCATCTAAGAGAGAAAGCTGCCTATTCACGCTGCATTGCTTTTAACACGACATGCATTCCAATACGCATCCTGTAGCAACCTGCCTGACATAACCTAAATTGAGCTTAATATTTGCGATCAGTTTTTTTAAAAATGCTATCAACAACGCAACCCAAGTAATAATCTACAACATCCACTCCCTTTATATAAAAAGGTGTGGTAGGAAGGAAAGCCAGGAATGAAGAGGCGGCTGAGGATGGGGAAAGAATGCCAGAAAGGGAAGACTTGACATTAGGAATGTAAGCCAACAGAAGATGGGAGAACTGTGAGTTTCAAGGTGATGTATACAGCAGTGAGAGTAAGATAAGGGGAAGGGGGGATTTCTTGCACTAGAAACCCTTTTGCTTTCTAGCTGTCACTAACAGCTGCCCCTTCATAGATCCAGACCCTCCACTTCTATGTGTGGAGGGAGATCTGGATTAGGCCACTGAGCAAGCAAGCAAACAAACACCAAGTAATACAAGTTCACATACATTACCTTCTATTCAATTTAGATAATTATTTGCTTTTGTATTATTATTACATGCTGTTTAATCTGTACTGATCTTGCGTCCATGGCATCAACCGGAAGGGTTTGATCCAAAGAAGTGAAAAGAGACTTCTGAACATGCAAAAGGAGTTTCCCACCTCTCTTCTCTACTGAAGCCCACTTGAAGCCTCTGGAAGTCTGTTTGAGGGACAAGGATCCTCTATGATGTGCAACGAGCTAAGAGGAAAACTGGTGGAATTGCAGAAGTGCCTATTTGCACAAGGCACCTTTGGATACAAACAGAAAGCTGCTTGGGCCTAGAGATCATCTAGTCAAACAAAGTTAATCCTTTGTGTTCGTAACCTGCAACTGACCCTGGGGGAGACAGGTAGACATGGCTGGGAAAGGGAGTGGATTAATTTGGCCTGTGTGTTTCCTTCTGTTCCACCCTCCTCAGTTGTCACTTGAACTCCCTAAGGCTTGTGCTGTCACCATTCATCTTTCTCTTGAGTACAGAGCTAGCCCCCCCCCCCGCGCCCAGTTGAATAAAAAGGGTGCGCACATGCCCTGGGTGAGCCAAGTGACAGAAGGGAAAAGATGAAGAAAAGGGAAGAAGAAACAGAAGGGAAAAGATGCCCAACTAATTCACTCCCTTCTATTCCAGCCCCCCCCCCTTCTTCTCCCAGGCTTCTAAGCAAAAATCAGCGGTATGACTCACTGGGGGCAAGTCAAGTGACAGCGGGGAGTATGGGGGGAAACAGACCTAACAAATAAATCTGTTTCTTTTCCAAGCCATTTTGGATGTCAAACATGTGGGTGCAGACAGCAGGCACAGGTATGCAGTTCCCTTACAATCCAGGTGAGAAGAGAACAATTAACAAGTTGTGCATTCCAGATTCTGTGCAATGCACATCCTCAACTACAGCAATTCCTTTGTGCTACTGGAAGGAATTTTTTTTGTTTTGACTATGGCAGACCAACACGGCTACCCATCTGCAACTGGAGCAATTCCTTTGTTTTTTATTCTGCCCTATTTTGAAGCTCACGGGTTAAACATTTATTTTTATTTTTTTAAAAAGGGGAAATACTCTAAAAAATAAGCTCAATATTATTCCTATTTTGCAGATGGGGAAATATAAGGATGTGAGACAACAACTTGCCCACACCTTTTTCCCTGGTGGGACTCAAGGCAGCTACACACACAGCCTTGAGTGTGGTATCCATTCTAGGAAAGAATGTGAAAGTCCAACATTCTGAAATATAGCTACCCCAAGCTCTAGGATGCTGGATGCTTCTGAAACAAGGGACAATTCTTCAAAATTATGCTGTGGTAAACATCTTTCAGAATTGCAGTAATATCATCTTTATCATTGTGCGGAAACCCTTTTATCTTCTCACCAATTCAACTCAATTGTAACTCCCCTAGGCCAGTGTTTCCCAACCGGTGTTCCGCGGCACACGAGTGTGCCGTCAGACGTTGCCTCGTGTGCCGCGAGATGCCTGGAGGGAGGCGGGCGAGTCGGGCGGCGAGAGGCGGGGCGGCGGCGGCGAGGAGAGGCCGCGCCTCCTGCTGCTGCCTGGCGCTCCTCCTCGCAGCCGGCAGCGCTGCCTGGGCGCCTCCGCGCGACTCTGCCTCGCTGGGTTTGGTCTCCCAGCAGAGACGGGTCACACGCGCCCCTCCCTCCCTCCCTCAGCCTGCGCGGAGGGAGAGCCAGAGAGAGGCATCGCTCCTGTGCGGCGGGAGAAAACTTTCACTTTTGTGCGTCCCTCCCGGCGTGACGCTGCGCGCTGACGTCACGGGGCGGGGCTTTAATGGTGGTGTGCCGCGAGATTTTTTTTCAGTAAACAGGTGTGCCGTTGCCCAAAAACGTTTGGGAAACACTGCCCTAGGCTATAATCCATACACAAAAGCCGAAACGCATGCCAGCAAATTTAAGTTGCAGGTCCCTGCCAGAAAAAGCAAAATCAATAGCTGAAATCCTGATATTCCTCCTTGGGAATCAACTTGTTGCGGAAGAGTTTTCTGTGTGCGGTAACCAAATGCCTCAGTTGTGATCTGTTGTGTACCCTTTCTACAATCCCAGCAACAGTGTCCCCTTTGATAACACATGAAACTAGATGTACCACACCCTCAGTGGATAATATGGTTCGAGTGCAAACTTATTCTTCTCTGTATGGACACGCCTTACTCTTTGGAGATGAGATATTCCATAGAAAACAGGTTTTCATTTTATTTTCCCTCAAAATGAGGTGGTTCTTCCATTTTCCAGTGCTTCATCTAATTCACGTCTACCACTTTCAAATGTTTGTTCTCAGAATTCTGCCAGGGTTCCATAGCCCTTAATTATCTATTTTGTCCATTTATAGATCACTTATTGTTAACAGATTCCAAAGCAGTTTACAATAAGGAAAATCCAAGCAAATAATCAAAATACAATTGTATACATTAAGACCAACTAAAGCTCTAGAACTTTATGAAAGGTGTATATGCCACCTCTCTGCTAATGAATAGGTTACATGGCTCTAAGCCTACCTGAAGCCTGCCTACACAGCAAAGTTTGAAAGAAGAATAGACATACCTCGGGTTACAGCGGCTTCAGGTTGCGTCTTTTTGGGTTGCGGACCGCCGAAACCCGGAAGTACTGGAACGGATTACTTCCGTGTTTCGGAGGTCGTGCATGCGCAGAAACGCTAAGTCACACTTTGCGCAGAAGTGCCGAATCGCAACCTGCGTGCGCAGACGAGGGGTTGCAAACGCTGCGGGTTGCAAACGTGCAGCCCGCACGGATCACGTTCACAACCGGAGTGTCCACCGTAAGGAGTTTCCCTTAGAAATCTAGGAGCCAAATATAATGTATGGATTGCTATGGTAACCTCCCTCCAAAACTGCTGGAGAGACCTGAGCTGTTTCTGAATTTCAGCAGGGACCAAAGTAGCCTTCTGAGTGGCACAGCCCACCTACTCTAGAACTCAACACCAGTAAGACACTTTGTCAAGGGACAATTACATAATCACATCTGTTCGATGTGAATTCCCTTCAATATTATAATCCCAGAAACAGGCAAGAAAAATCCTCTGATGATTTATTCTTCGGTAATTTTACTGCAACACATTTTTTTTAAATAGATTCTAGCTTTAAATATGATTAAGAAAAGCACTGTAATAAATAGGCAAATTATTTTCCTGATCTTCTTTTCCAGCTAGCCCAAAGGCACACATCTTACACAATATGAATAAGTTAAGGTAAATGTGGGTGAAGCTAAAAAAGGCAGAAGTTACCACAAGATATTTTGCATAGGCCACAACTGTAAAACACATTCACTTTCTTTTATAAATTGTTTTAAAGAGACAAAAAGAAAGCCATGCTTAATTTCCCAACTGTGTCATTTCCCACCCACAATTAATCTATCAGAAACTAGGTACAGCCTAGGAAGCCTACTGCAGAAAGAAAAACTGTATACCATGTGTGCATAGTCAAACCACCCTCCCCATGTTAACAGTTTTTGAGTTCCATCTTCTATACATGGTGTCAATAATGGAAAGTTGCTTTTGGGTCTCTTCAGTAGCGGAGGCAGTCAACGTGTTTCCCCAAGGCACTTGTGCTAGCTATACTGCCTAAATAGTTCTTTTAAATCCTGAGAATCAAATAATTCTATTGAAGAAAAGGAGTGTTTCCACCTCGCATGAGAGTTCTGAAAATACAGCATACTCAGAAACAAGGACTAAAAAAGAAACCCAACTGTATTAGGCTTTTCATATTGCATTATTCCATGGCAATTACAAAGTTCACCCTTGGGTGTTTTACTACAACCCAGTCAACACTGTTCCACAACCAGATAGAGGTAAAATTATAAACTACAGTTGCATGCTGCACTGAACTTTGCACTATTTCCCCTATGAACATCCTGTCACCAGAGTCTACGAATTCACTTCCACTTTGTCCCAACACTCCTACTTTGGTCTCTCAGTCTCTTCTCTAGCTGGAATGTTTGCCAAGCCAGTTGTGACCCTCTAAAAAAGAGCAGCCTGGTCTTTTATGCCTCAGTTTATTGGATGCACAAAAGACCAAGTTATCTGTAACCTAATATAATGAGAACAAATTATGACCTATTAATGGACAACAGAAAACGCCAAGTTCTTGTGTGACTCCCAACAAACATCAAAACACTCTTGGCTTACCAACTGCGGCTTGTTTGGAGAGAAACAAACCAAAAGCTCTAGTTCATAGTAAGTCAACACTGAGTTCTGTTGGTCTACCTCCCAGCAGTGTAGAACAGAGCAGGAGCAGTTCAACGGTATGCACTAGTGAACTGCTTGTTTGTAGTAAGTCATAGTTTAGGGCTTACTATGATGGGTGAATGGGCTCAGTATCTATGCTTGGGTTTTCCTTCTCTAATTCTACTTTCTTTCTCCCCTTTTGAAACTCACAAGCAAGTTCTGTCACCAAATGAACTGTTATTTACCTCCTAATTCCTCCTCCTTATTCCAACATGAATCCCTTTGTATCTTCGTAGCACCAATCACCTTTCCTTTATTTGGTGTGTCTTTTTCCAAATTCTCTCAGCATCGCCACATCCCTCCTTCTCATTCTATCTGCCCCGATCTCTTCTATTCTCTATAGATTTAACCACATAGTCGCCACCCAATCTAAATGATGCCTTTGTAATTCAGTGAACCTTTTTCCCTTTCTTGTAATAAACCATGTGCATATACATTTTATGTCTCTAAGTCTTGATCTCATTACCAATTCCTTTAATTGGAGACTCAATTTTCCATGGCACACCATGACTCTTGGTTAAAGATCCAGACATATGGTTCCACCTGTTCATGAATAATCAGTGATGTGTAGATGAGCACATGAGAGAATACCATTCCTATTATGATTTCATCCACTTAGTACTAAGAATAGCTCAAAGCAAAGAGTATAGTTAGTTTCGATATATAGTTTTCTGGGAAGACCCTTCCCAAGAACTGGTCACAGAAAATAAGAAGTCTCAGTTGAACTTCATCCTACCTTACTCTTATATAGTCTGTTGCCCAAATTCCTTTATCTCTAAACCCAACTCCAACACCAGAAGTAACCAAGGACGAAATAAAAATGCCTATGACAATACTGAGAACCTGTTCAGCTTTCCTCACATGTGCACCTCTTTTGGTGTTAAAAATATAGACACACCCACCCTTCAGTTTATTCGTGAAGCGTGCAGACAACGAATAAACACTGCCATGCCTAGTTTGGCCTTAATATTGAAGCCTTATTTTGAAAACAGAAAACAAAGAACAATGCGTTAACAAGATATTTGTGTTTTCTTTTGAGTGTTATTGAAGAGCACACGCTTAGAAACAGCTGAAAGTAGAAATATATAACCAAGCATAAATTGTCTCAAGTACTCTTATAATAGTAGACAAGCCAGCTAATTACTAGGCCACAAAACTATTTCTGGGGGTTTTTCTGCATATGTGGCAAAACCAATTTGTCACCATAAATAGAAAATTTAGGCGAAGAAGCAGTCATCTGAACTCTGCATCACAGTTCCACTCTGTTTTAGCACAAGAATGCAAATAAATGTTGACACCTGCGGAGTTAAAGACAAATGCTTGAGCAAACGCTAACAGATGACATAACTGTAAAGCACATGGCACAAATGTAAAGAAAGAACTGAAATAGTTTTTCTTTTTTAGGGCCACTTTCTAAATCTTCCAGAATATGTGATCTTATGCAAATAAGCACTGGCACTTACCTTCTAAACACTAAGGAGCACATCAAGTCTTTTAAGAACATATTCACAAGTATTATAGGTATATGGAACGCCTGAGGTAATGATAATTGGGGAGGGGAAGGAAACAGGGAATAAGAAATGTACTTCTCCTTTCTTAGCACAAACATCTACAGGAAAAAATGCACTGGCTCCTACAATTTCATATGTTCAACTAATTTCTTCATGTATGGCATAAACAGAATGATATCATCACTTGGTATAGTTTGCATGAGCCAAAACATTAGTGTGAACGAACAATATGTGGTCTCCCAGAGAGGTGATTACAACTACTTTTCTTCTCCTCTGGTCATTCTGCTGCTTTAGCCATGGTTGGCATAATGTGTTGTCGGAATCCATGCTTGCAAGGAGCTGTAATCAAAGTTTGTACTATGGTTTACAGCTTGTGGTTTCTCTAGAGAGCGCTAAACCTTGAGCTCAGGTATGGATGACATGCTAAGCCAAACCATGGTTTAAATCGGCAGAACAACTGTAGGAGCAACGTGGTTAAGTCATGGCGTGCATTATTAGCACGATATGCTAACAAGGACCATATATGAATCCTAAACAAACCTATACAATTCTTAAGTTTGTAAAGGAAAAAAGAGCTAATAGGTCTGTCATAATTTCAATGGCAGATTATGAATATACCTCATGCCGATAATGCCTTTCACGCAACAGGCAGAAGAAAAAACCTTCTCCTGCTGTCAGAAGAAATGAACTAAAAACAAAAGCCTTTCTGAACCACTAACATCATCTAATATCACAGAACCATTGGCCTGAATTTTAACTAAAATTGTCATATTACATCCTCAGAATAATAAATGGGGTCTTTAACCTCATCATTTTTACAGTAAACGTCACATACCTAACACAGTAAAGCATCAAAATCCTCTTTCCTTGCTGGAATAATTTTTCTTCAGTGTGTGTGTGTGTGTGTCTGTGTGTGTGTGTGTGTGTGTGTGTGTGTGTGTGAAGACCTCAGATGGAAACTTTCCATTGTGAATACCATGTAGACTTTTTCTGAATAGGCATCTTTAAAATCTACAGCATGAAAAGAGTATCTGAATAACCTCCCTAACGGGGAGAGCACTTCTGAAGCACTGCGCTACTCAAGAAGCCCCAAAGATGTGGGATGCTTTCCAGTGTAGGGGCCTCAAAAGCACCTTTGAGCCACACTCCAGCTATTTGTACCTTTTGTGAATGTTGCTCGTGAACGACAAAAGACTAACAAAAATACAAACTTGCACCGCATTCACATTCACATTATAGGCCAATTAAAACTTTAGTGAGAACATTCTAAATATGAACAAGAGCTAGAATCATTGGATTCCAACAAAACCTCATCTTAAAGCATATGGGGTTTTTTAAAACAATGTTTTACTCAGAAAAGCCCATGATAGAGTAGAACATGGATTATTATTATTAAAAAGGACAGCTGTTCTTGAAGGCTACTTTGCAGAGAAGTGAGGAAGTTCTTTCTAGATTCTAGTGCTATACTGACAAAGACTCTAATTAAAATATACTGACTAGGAACTACTGGAAATCCCCCCTCAACAAACATACAGGCAATCCTCTTTTTGCATGGGGGTTATGTTCTGGACGCCGAACACATAAGTGGAGGCATAAGCCTATCCCTTCCCTTTTTGTAACGTCTTTATGACTTTGCGGCGGGGGGGGGGGGGTCACTTCTGGTTTCAGCATCATATGTGATCGTTCGCATGTCATTCAGACGCGCCTAAAGCAGTTGTTGCCTGCACTTAGCTCAGGTTCTTTAAAAGTCCTACAGTATTAGTTTCTGTTACTGCTGCGAGGCACTATGATCATGTCTAAGCTCTACAAAATATATACATATATATTAGTAGATAAGAGAACATTTTGCAGCATAGAGGCATGGGAATTTCTGTAGATACTGAGTTATCTACCTCTTTTTTCAAACTGTGAGCATATCAATATCCAAAAGCTACTATTACACACTGTTCTAACAAACAAAAGCAAGCCAAGAACAGTCCTCATGCATCTTTATAGTTCGGGAAGCCATTAGTAAAATGGAAGTCACTTATTAAGAATTTCAGAAAAAGCAAACCTGTCTAGTCAAACTATTTATAATATATGTCTTATTTCCCCTTTTACAAACGCAGACAAGTGATTGTTGTTCACTGGCATATCCACAAATTTCGATTGTCCAAAATCTGGTAAATGGTAAGAGTCACAGAAATATGTACATAAGTATTCACAAAATGTATCTAGAGCTGTCAGCATTCATAACCGAATGCCCATGTTTTCCAGTTTGGACATTTAATATCATTCACTCACATGTGCACATATAATTCATGCACATAAAAAAGCCAGTTCCCAATATTCTGTCACACCTTATCACAATCATAAGACACAATCTGGGATAGAGCTCAGGAAGAATAAAACCTATGAACGTTTAGTATTAAGCCATATGGAAAACAGGAAAGTACCACTGTTTTGAAGTGGGGTCAAAATGCACCCATCACTCCTGATGATGGACTTAAGGAGTTATCACCAATATAGATCTCATAGAAGGGCATGAAGTGTCCTACTATTCTGGAAGCCTTATAAGTAAATACAGTATTATGTTTGTATTTACTTTGCAACAAATCTCACCGATTTCAAAAGGGCTTCCTCCTTCCCCAGAGAAGTCAACCTGTCCTACCCCTCCTTCCTTTGGCTAAGTGTGTCTTTAAGCCAAAATTCAGCTATTCGACAAGCACTGAATATACATCTCTATTAATACATAAAAAGACTTTAGGAGACTTCTGTATACATGCATAATCAATTCCAAGTAGTAAGTTGTTCTTACCTGTATATCCTGCACACCAGCCCCAGGAAGCCACCATAGCTAAAAGCCATTTAAATAATACTCCTTCAATATACCAGAACCGTTTACTATCCAACAATCGGAGAGGTTGCAGTACTATTAAATACAGAATGTAGGACGGAATAGCGACAAGGTTATTGGCAACCATGAAGCCAAATCTTAAGAGTGCTTTCAGAAATATATAGGCCGCCCTTCGGGCCTGTTCTAAAGTCACAGCCATTCTCTTCACACAGGAGTCTGTAGTCGTTTCCTACAGAATAAGAAAGAGAGAAATTACTCAACACGAAGAAGACAACTTCCTCCTTACCAATGTCCAACAAGGCCTTATTTCAAAGAAACAGTTATGTGCTTTGTATGTATTGAGTCACCATAGCAAAGATTTCCCCCACTAATTGGCCTGTTTGCACACACATCATCTATTGAGTCATAACTATCTTTCCAGCCTGATAAGGAGCTTAGGATTTTTCCTTGGGTCTACCGCAAAGAATGCATGTACCCAAGCTTACTGTTAAAAACTGACACACCACAATCTACCTAGCTACAAAAGGATCACTTGTGTTAGTTGTTAAACTATGTTTGTGGAGGTTGTAAAGAAATCTCAGAAAACCCTTCCCCGTGGACCTAGGGTTTCACTTTGTTTTTACAGACACATATGAGTATAATCACATAAACTGTAAATGGACCCCATCAACATAATTCAGTCTTGTAATGTTATAGCACGGATGAAAAGGAAATGCACATTTGTACATTCCATGCTGCAAGAAGACAATCAAATGCAGTAACTGTGCGCTAAGGGGCAGTCCATTTGTCTGCCCCCCTCAACAAACAAAGTGGGAAATTATTATGGGTTACACTAAAAGCAGGGTGACAACTCCCCTTTAGTTAATAAGGGGAGGTGGCTGAGGGGGAAACAGGCAACCACCAGCTGCAGAGAGGACCTTTTAGCAGTTACAACCAATAAGCATTGAAGCCAGACATTAGAATACCTGAAATGGCCTCTCTAGCCTTCAAGTTAGTCAGGAAAGAGTGGAGACATCCAAACATATTAGGGGGCAGTCAGTAGGTAAAAGCAGAGATAAACAGGAGAAGGAAGGGCAGAGAATCCCAGGCTGGAAATGGAAAGCAGGAATTGGGTGGGGGGGGGGAGAGACTAAGGAGGACTAGGAAGGGGGTGGGACGCCAGCAGCCTGTGGAAGGCAGGAAAGGGATAGTGGGCAACCACAACGCCAAGCCAACCAACGGGACTCCGCGGATCATCACTCACCTTCTGCTGCGCAGAGGGAAGGAGATGGCAGGGCCGAGCGAACTGGGCCCGGCGGCGGCAGCAATGTGCGCCCTAGTTGGCAGCGGCTGCTGGTGAAGGAGGCGGCGGCGGCGGCAGCAGCAGCAGCTCTGACAGGAGGGCGGCGGGCTCATGGACACGGAGGTGGCTGGCCTGGCCCCAAAGTAACGGGCTGGGAGCCGGCTCCCTATTCCGTCTGCAGCTCCCTGAGTGCGGGGGGGAAGAAAGGCGCGAAGTGAGCGAGCGAGCGAACGGGAGAGGGAAGAGAGAAGCGGCGCCAACGCCGGGGGCTGCCAGCCCGGCGAGGGAGGTCGCCGGCAAGAGGATTTGTCCCGGGGTTGCGGCTAAATCCGCCGCCGCCGCCGCCTCCTCCAGTCGCGGCTTTCAGGGCCTATCGCGCCCGGCTCTCCTAGGCTAAGCTTGGCGGCCAGCAGCCCCGCGGGCGGGTGTCCCCCGCATCTCCCACCGAGGTGGGTGGGGTGCAAGAGGGCAGGGCAAGAGGGCGGAGGGCAAGGAAGCATGCGCGACACCTGTTGGGGTACAGAGGCGCGGCGAGGAAGGGGAGGATAGAGGTCGTCTCGGGAACTCCCCGCCCCGTTACCTTTCTGCTCCTGCAGCGTATTTTGGGGGCAGAAGGTGGGGGGCCCCTCTGAAAAGCCAGGGGTAAGGGACGCCTCTGCGCCCCATTCAAATATGGAGAAGTAGGAAGAACTCGGCGGTGCTCTTCCTGCAAGCGCCCCACAGAGGGGAGGGAGGAGCTCGGCAGCTCTCGGAAGGAATCTCGGAGTTGCACGCCGGATAGCTTCGATTATTAATCATTATTATTGTTATTATTACTCCGCTGCCCCACCTCAACCTATCCATAGGTTGTCGCAAGGGCGACAAGAGGCAGATGCCAGGCAATGCTGGGGAACATCCAGCTCTGACCAGAGCACCAGGCGTGACCCACATGTCGAGTATTCACCCACTGGGGAAAGGGGCGGGGGGGGGTCCTCGGGGTGAGCCACTCGGGATGGAAGGTCCTCTCAAGGGCAGAAACGGTGTCATTCTGCTCCTCAGTAAGGTGGGCTCTCAGTCTTCCCACCAGACAACGAAAAGAAGCTGGGATGAGGTCAGGCTGCCCCCGAGAAGTAGTCCAGTCCTTCCCTTGTGCTCCCGCCTTGAGCTGTCGGTTTTGGGAAGTGACCTTTTCCAGAGCCTGAAACTGCCCATTCCCTTCTCTCCCGCCGCCACCATGCGGGGAATTGTCTCAAGGGCACCCGAAATAAGGGGACTTTCCAAAAGAGCATCCATAGGGCAATGACTACCACCGCCATGCACTCCGTGTAAAGGGAACCTCGCAAGGGCGTCAGTGGGGCGAGTTTCCCGGTTGTCGGGAAAGAGGAGGATCTTAAGGACACCCCCTGGTGAGAAGCCCTTTCCCTCCTGCCTAGAGAGGGCTGGCCTCTCAAGGGCACTATTGGGGTGACGGCCCCCCCGCCCCTCAATCCGAATTCAGAGGGACCAATATCCGTATTTAATCTTCCCGAGGAGGTGGGGAGACCCTCCTCCTCCTCCCCTAGAAGAGGAGGAAGGACCTTGGGAAAGCACCACCGGGAGCCTCCTCCCGGCCCGCGCGGTGGCTGTGGAGCGGGGACCCTCTCAAGGGCGCCAAGGGGCGCGGGAACCCGTCCTCCGCTTCTCCTCCGGAGGGAGCTGCCTCTCCAAAAGCCCCAGCAGGCGGATGAACGGCGGCCCCCCCCCACACACACACACGCACGCGCGCCGCTCCTGCTTTCCCTTTTCCCGCCACCCCCAACCAGCGCCCCATTTATTCTCGGGTAAGCGCGGACGAGGCGGGGGTGCTTCCGTACCTCCGGCCGGCCGGCTGCCTTCCCCAGGCCGGCTCCCAGGAGCTCGCGGGATGCATAGCGGCGGGCCGGCGGCCGCCACAGGGCCCGGCCAGCCCTCGCCCACCTCTCGTGCCGGAAAGAGGCTACGCCGCGACGGCCCGCCGCCGCCTCTTGGCGCTCGGAAGGGTCCCTCTCGCTCGCTCCCTTTCCGGCTCCCGAGGAGGAGGAGGCGGCGGCGGTGCTGGTGGTGGTGGAAGCGGCGGCGGCAGCAGCGAGCGAGGCAGGAGCGGGCCCCTCACTGCAGCAAGCGCCGCTCCCTCCGGCCGACAGCTCCCTCTAACGAGCCTCGGAAAGCTGGCAGGCTCAGGCGGCCGAGCCGAGAATCCCCCCGGCGGCGGGCAGGGCCTCGGCAGGCCGCCTCCTTCACTCGACCCCCGCCCCGCGCCCGGAAGGGAAACGCGCGCTCGGCGTCGCCCTTCCCTCGCCGGGGAAAGTAGGGGGAAGGCTCCTGTGTCGGGGTGGGGTGGGGGGTTCCCCTTCTCTCTCTCACTCAGCAGGGGGAAATGCAGTATTATAAATAGCAGCCCTATATATAACTTAAAACATATGCTGCTATATGTTGGCGCGGACACACACACACACATATATATATATGCAAAAGGGGGGGGACAATAGGAGCCCACCCCACACACTTCCTCCTGCCTCCTCCTCTTACTGAGCTTGAGCAAAGCGAGAAAGCTGCTGGATTGGATGGATGCAAGACCCCACACTGCCCTTCTCTCTCCCTCCACCTCTTACATTGTCATTAACCAGCGACCCCTGGCTTGGAAAATGTCGCGTGGAAGGGCTCGAAGCGGGCACGACGAACACGGGCACATGACTCGTGTGCATGCTCGTGCCTAACGGGGCGCGGGGAAAGATGGACAGAGAGGAGGCGGGGACTCGAGAGGAATTTAAGGCACGGGCAAGGGGTTTTGGGTTCGGGGAGTCGGGGGCCATGCCTCACCCATAAGGGCCTGCAGATGTATGCCCTGCGAGGGTTGGGTTGCAGGGGGGGGGGGGGAGAGAGAAGCTTGCTTGCTCAAGGTTTAAGGAGCAAAGACATTGGGGTTTTTTGGCGGGGGTGGGGGGTGGACAGGCGAGGTTGGAGTGGATGTGGGAGGGCCGGGAAGTGAAGTGGGTCTGAAAACCGAGTGTTAATTTGGAAATGCAGCTTTCAAAACATTTGAGAGTGTGTGTGTGTGTGTGTGTGTGTGTGTGTGTGTGTGTATACATAAATACATATATCATTTTATTTGTATGCCACCTTTCCATAGTTAAAACTATGCTCCAGGCAGCTTACAACATGAAATAAAATCACATACAAACATATTTGTTGTCGTCGTTTAGTTGTGTCCGACTCTTCGTGACCCCATGCCAGGCACTCCTGTCTTCCACAGCCCCCCCTAGTTTGGTCAAACTCATGCTGGTAGCTTTGAGAACACTGTCCAACCATCTCGTCCTCTGTCATCCCCTTCTCCTTGTGCCCTCCGTCTTTCCCAACATCAGGGTCTTTTCCAGGGAGTCTTCTCATGAGGTGGCCAAAGTATTGGAGCCTCAGCTTCAGGATCTGTCCTTCCAGTGAGCGCTCAGTGCTGATTTCCTTAAGAATGGATGCGTTTGATCTTCTTGCAGTCCATGGGACTCTCAAGCGTCTCCTCCAGCACCATAATTCAAAAGCATCAATTCTTTATGGTCCAGCTTTCACTTCCATACATCACTACTGGGAAAACCATAGCTTTAACTATATGGACCTTTGTCCGCAAGGTGATGTCTCTGCTTTTTAAGATGCTGTCTAGGTTTGTCATTGCTTTTCTCCCAAGAAGCAGGCACAGCAATAAGCAATAAAAGATTTCTGCATTGCAGGGGTTTGGACCCTCAAGAGTCCTTTCCAACTGGACAGTTTTGTGAGTATATGAAAACATCAAGAAAGTACACAAGTAAATTGAAACAATTTCCTCATAAAAATAAATTATAAAATAAAGGTACAAAAATTAATATCAGTAACAGCAGCAGCAGCAACATCCAACACCCCCCCCCCCCCAATATCCCAGCCCAGTAGCCTCAGTTTTTGTAGCTGGAGTCAGGGCCTAGCTCTCCCAAGCCAGGTGGGAAAAGGCCTGCAAGGCCTTCCAGCTCTCCCAAGCCAGGTGGGAAAAGGCCTGCAAGGCCTTCCAGGACTTACAGCCAAGATTGTAGGTTTCTGGGGTCACGAAGAGTCGGAAACGACTAAACAACAACAACAAGCACATTGATTATTGATACAGCAATGCCTCCACAGTACTCTATTCCCCTTCCCACCCAGTTTTCAATTCCCCCCCACCCCGTCAAAATATTTCCTTGACACCGAGTGCTTGAGATCCCACTTAGGGGTTTTGTTTGTACCTCTGCAAACCTAGGAGGTTTCACCTAATACGCTGATATCTCTGTCTAGTGTGTGAACTGTGGTGTTTGGTCACATAAGCAACAGCGCTCATCAGAAATAGAAGGAACACTTAACAATCTATGTTTAACTGATCTTGCATATGTGCGTTTTGCTTTAGGGAATGCCTCCGATTAGGGTTGCCATATTTTGAAGAGCAAAAAAGAGGACGCTATGATGGCCATTCAAAGCAAATAGATGCAATTTGTCTCAAATTTTACCTCTGAAAAAGAGGGCACATGGTAACCCTAAATATTAGATAAGAATTTACATTTCAATTCCATGTAGTCTTGGGAAGAAATGTTGGTTGTCATGCCAGTCTGAGACGTGAGCTCTCCTCCTCAGGCACTGAAATTGGCCAAGAACACTGCTTTGCAGAGCAATTAACATAAAGATCTGGCAGTGGAAAAGACAATGAAGTGTGTTAAAAATCTATCTGTACAATGAAAGAAGAAAACAAAATGGCTGCCACACTGCTAAAGGCCCAGAATGAAATCCACAAGGGGGACATGAAGGCAATCACACTCTCCCACTGTCGTTCCCTCAACAACTAATTCTCTGATGCAAATTGCATCTGAAACATGAATTTCTTGAGATGGTCTTCTCATCTTGAACCACCGTAATCTAGGGAAGGGCTACAGCTCATTAGCATAGGACATGCTTTACATGCAAGCAGCTGAATCCCCGGCACTTCCAGGGGTGGGAAAGACTCCCATTTGACACCTTGGAGAGCTGCTGCCAATACTGAGCTTGAATAATGATAATAATATCCCGCCCATCTGACTGGGTTGCCCCAGCCACTCTGGGTGGCTTCCGACAGATATAAAAGCACAATAAAACATTGAAATTAAAAAAACTTCTTTATGCAGGGCTGCCTTCAGATGTATTCTAAAAGTCAGATAGTGGTTCATTTCCTTAACATCTGCCAGGAGGATGTTCCACAAGGCAGGAGCCACCACCAAGAAGTCCCCGTGTCTGGCTTGCTGTAATTTCACTACTCGCAGTGAGGGAACCGCCAGAAGGCCCTCAGAGCTGGTCCAATGGTCTGCCTCCATATATAGTAACGTCTTCTGTTCCTGTCACAGAAAAAAAACAGCAGCATTATGTCTATGAAGCCACAGGCATGGACGGTGTTAATGCACTCCTCAACAATGACACAGCTGAATGCATACTATTTCCCGCCTACTACCGTAATAGGGCTATTTTGACCCTCCCAAACTCACAGCACTAGCCTATGCATGCCACTTCGCTCAGAAATAATTCCCATTGAATTCAAGGTTAGTGTAATAGAACTGAAGCTTTAGAGCTGTTCTGTATCGGTGTCCCAACTGTGAGTCACTTGACTGCCAGCTGTGAAAAGTAATCCATGTGGCTAGCATTGTGCACAGTGATTCATGAGGTAGGATCTTGGCTGCAGAACTACATGATACTGTTCATTTGTTAAAGGTACAACATGAGACTCCCCTGTTGCCTGTGCTTTGAGACACTGCACTGTACATGTCTGTTCACTGGGGCTTTCTTCCAGGTGTGTGCCTTAGGCTGCAATTCTGCACGCAGTTACCTGGCAGGAAGTCTCATTATTAGACAGTGCACTGTAATACGGCTACTTTGGGGAGCTGGCTGGAGGCTGCTGATACAGGATACCCAGATAAAAACACTTATTTCAGGATCTAGCAAGCTGTAGAAGCAGTGAACTGCTGATTGTCTTTTTCCATTGACATACAACTCTTCATACAAAATCAGAGCAGTTCACAGATGCCAGTGTAAACTACACAAAGACTTTGTTTGTGAAGTAATAAAGCACCCTTCAAAACGTTCTTCCCCTTCCTGTGTCAGAACAGCCGGAGCAGGTGAAGACACCCATCATTTTCAAAAAGCACCCACTGTATCTTGTGTCACATTTTTCACGTACTAGTAGTGGTTGTTGAATTATTTAGGTCTTTGGGGATATTAAATTTATCTTTTTTAAAACAAAGCAAAACATGTTTATTTGCAAATTGACTTTTTTTTTAACCTATCATTTATCCAAGAAGTTTCAAAAGGTGATATATACCAGGAGTTTAAATTGCATAGTGAATAATCTCCACAAACATATAAACACGGAAAAGACATAAATTATTAACAAACATTAAATACGCCCAATTAAATGTCGTCAAAACTTAACAATTGCGCATTTTGTCATGCTCTGTTTACCACATGCTTACAAAGGCTGCAGCACTATCCAATCCAGATTGTCACGTTACAGATGCATTAAAACAGACATGATATTGAAGTCTGCTCATTAGCACACAGTGCTTGCCAAAACCTTAGGTAGAGCACTTGATTATAATAAAAGACCAAGCTGTCCCATCACAGCAATACTGAATACCGCTGTGGCAGTGATGAAAGAAACTTAACTTGCTTTACCTAGCTATTTACTGTGGAGTTACAGAAATTTTTAAAAAGAGAGAGAGAGAGAGAATGTAACCAATTTTTTAAGAGAAGATCATAGTGTTGGAAGTGGCATGAGTGCACCATTTAATAGTACAACCAACAAGCATCCACAACAGATGCCCAACTTCTGTTCGGCAAACAGGGATGACAAATCTGTGGCCCTTTGGATGTTGTCATCATCCCTGACCGTAGTCCCTGCTGGCTAGGGCAGATGTGAGTTGGAGTCCAACAACTTCTGGAGGGCCAGAGATTAGGCAGCCATAATCGAGGTCTTTTTCCTAAAGCTGAACTACGATCTTCCCTTCTGTAATTTAAGACCAATAAATCAAATCCTGTCCTCTAGGGTAGCAAGAGACAAATCTTTGCCCTATTCTGTGTGACAGCCCATCGTATTTGAAGGATACTATCGCTGCCCCCACCTTCCCAAGTCTTCTCCAGGCTAACTAGTTTGATTATCAAATTTCTATACCACTCACTATATTAAAAGTATCTCCAAGTGGTGAACAAAAAACTGAAGCAAAAACAGACAAACCAAATATTACAAGCATACAGTTACATGTGTATGGGGTGTTAGGGGAGGGGTTGTCCCTATGGTGGGGGAACATGTCATGCTTTCTCTCCCTACCTGCAAATGAGAAGCAAACGTTACCCGCAACACTTACCAAGTTCCCTTTCCTCTCCCATGTAACATGCAGAAATCATTACTGTTTATTTTTATGTTCCTTTTTTACCTGCTCTTCACCGTAATATCACAGGGTAGAGGTAGAGGGGGCCCTGACCATTAGGTCCAGTCGTGACTGACTCTGGGGTTGCGGCGCTCATCTCGCTTTATTGGCCGAGGGAGCCAGCGTACAGCTTCTGGGTCATGTGGCCAGCATTATTAAGCCACTTCTGGCGAACCAGAGCAGCACACGGAAACGCTGTTTACCTTCCCACCGGAGCAGTACCTATTTATCTACTTGCACTTTGACGTGCTTTCGAACTGCTAGGTTGGCAGGAGCAGGGACTGAGCAACGGGAGCTCACCCCGTTGCGGGGATTTGAACCGCCGACCTTCTGATCAGCAAGCCCTAGGCTCTGTGGTTAACCCACAGCGCCACCCACGTCCCAATATCACAGGGTAGGTTACAGCAATTTGAAAATAGATGATTAAAATCAGTTAAAATTACAGTCAAAAGAATAGAGTCTGTCCTCCTGTCTTTTTCTCTCTCTACCTATATCTCCCATGTGTCAAAAGCCAGGGAATGAGGTGCATCTTCAATGATGAAGGTGCCAGATGTACATCTGTGGGGAGGAAATTCCACAACTTAGGGGCTGCTAGAAAAAACGCCCTCTCCCGGGCTGCCAGCCCATAAACATCTGAGGGCCATGAAACTACCAGGAGACCTTGGATTGAACCTAGAACCTTTTGCATGCAAAGCATGTTCTCAACCACTGAGCTGCAGCCCTTCTCCTAATGCACATTTCTAAGCATACAGCCAACACGTGCCAGAGAGGCAGCAGTCAACTGCACACATCAGCTGCATGGCCATAAGGAGAAGTGCAGAACTGAAGAGCTGGTGAAATTTCCAGGCCCCAGGCAGGAAGGGAAACCCGGCTTCCCAACCATTGCCGCAACCCAGTTTCCAGACATGCCCCTTTGTCGAAGTTCGGTTTGTCAGAGATGCCCCTGGTTCCTGGGCCCTTTTTTGCATTCTGCTCCCAAAGCTGTTCTTGTTATTATTTATTTAATTCGTTACCTGCCCTTCCCCCATCAGGCGGGTTACAAGAAGTTAAAATTCAGTGTTAAAAACAGTGTAAAACAAATTGCCGTCACAGGAATGGAGCAGGCACTGAAAACACATGTCTTGAGTTTCAAAAGCCCTGGATAAAGAGGTGGGTCTTCAGCATATAGTGGAAACTATATACAGTGGTACCTCAGGTTAAGAACTTAATTCGTTCTGGAGGTCCGTTCTTAACCTGAAACTGTTCTTAACCTGAGGTACCACTTTAGCTGATGGGGCCTCCCGCTGCCACCGCGCCACCACTGTGCGATTTCTGTTCTCATCCTAAGCAAAGTTCTTAACCCGAGGTACTATTTCTGGGTTAGTGGAGTTTGTAACCTGAAGTGTCTGTAACCTGAAGCGTCTGTAACCCGAGGTACCACTGTACTGAAAATGACAGACTCGCCTCTGTGAGGAGGGAATTCCACAGCCTAGGAGCTGCCACAGAGAATGCCATCTCCAGCACCCTGCCAGCACCCTGAACCTCTGAGGGCAGGAGAACTACTAAGAGGGCTCCCTCTGCTGATCTCAACACCCAAGAGGGCATGTTGGGAAGGATGGGGTATTTCAGTAATGAATGCATAGCATCCCTCCATCATGGCATCACTTCATGTCATCAACTTGAGTTGGGGAGGCAGGAGAGCACATCATCTGGCAATGGTATGTCTTAGAAGGTCATCAAAAGACTCAGCAGATATGTGTATTCAAACTCACTGATTATGATAGGGAAGTCTCTGGCTGATTATCAATGAGGGTTTTTTTTTTTAATCAAAGTTGACACTGAGCATTCAGGATGCAATCAATTGTGTGCAGGTACCAAGACCCAAGTACAAAGCAATTATCAGCTGTGTTTACTGCAAGTTAATTGTACAGCTGCTGAAGGACAAGTTCCAGCTTGCTAATCTATTTTAAAAAGGAGAGGGAGAAAAGAGCTTGAGGAAAAAGAACTGAAGTAGTTCATCTGCATGCAGATTAGATCTAAAACTCACCCACATGTTGTGGAACTCCCATGGACAAACTGCTTTATGACTAATCTAGTTTCTACTTATCTGCTGAACGATAGTGGCCTGTTAAGTTCGAGGCAAGATGGGTCAGCAGGACTCATCGCAAGTGAGTTAATTATTTGCTGATGTTATTTTAAGTTATTAAAATATTAACCTTGGCGCAATTTTTCAGTTTGTTATTTGTTCACATGCTAGCGGATCTCAGTACTACAGTACAGACAAGGCTCCCAAAGCAGCTTACAACAAATCAATATGCAACGAAAATTAACAATGCTAAAAATGATTTGAAGTTCCACTGGTAAAAAGACCAAAGGTCACAGTATTTAAAAGCGAGCAATTACAAAACTTAAAAAACCCTTACACTGCAATCCTATGCATATCTACTCAGAAGTAGGTCTAAGTCCCTTTGCGTTCAGTGGGACTTAGTTTCAGATAAGTGTGCATAGAATTGCAGCCTTAATTCATTAAGCTAAACGTACATCCAGATTTATACTTCCAATAATTCCTCTGAACACAACACTGTTCAAGATGAGCTAACACAGTATTTTAATTCTGAGGGCATTGGTGTCCCATTCTAGGCATTTATGTGAATGTACCACACATTGGGACTGACCTGTCAAACTTTCACGACATTTTCAAAGACAGCAATGGGCATCTGTGTCCATACAGATAACATTAGACTGCAACTCCCATTAGCCCCAGGCAGCATGGCCAGCAGTCAGAGGTGTTGGGAGCCATAGTCCAAGGTCATCCAGATGATCACAGATCCCCCCATCCCAGTCTTAGGAGGAGAGGCCTTGAGTTCAGTCTCTGTTCCCTAATAAAATAATGTCATCATGGCCTGAGGGTCCACTAAAATCTAAATGATCATTATCCTGGGAATCTCATAAACATTTGCCTTATTATTGTAGTACAGTGGTACCTTGGGTTACATACACTTCAGGTTACATACGCTTCAGGTTACAGACTCCACTAACCTAGAAATAGTGCTTCAGGTTAAGAACTTTGCTGCAGGATAAGAACAGAAATCGTGATCCAGCGGCGCAGCAGCAGCAAGAGGCCCCATTAGCTAAAGTGGTGCTTCAGGTTAAGAACAGTTTCAGGTTAAGAACGGACCTCCGGAACGAATTAAGTACCTAACCCGAGGTACCACTGTACAGCAGAAAACTCTGAGGGTTCCATGCAGTGCTATTTTTCTAGAAAAAGAGGTGCCAGAACTCACCACAAACACTTCCCTTGTTCACTTATAATGGCAATGGCACCCATCTGAGAAGTGCTGGAACTGAGTTCCAGCAAGTTCCAACTGAAAAATGAAGCACGGACAGCTTCATTTTACTACAGAATGCTGACAACCATCTCTTGACATTTTCATGAATGGCTTCTTGCAAATCTTGGCGTTGCCCACACTCCTTCTAGGTCTCTGTAAACAGCCATCGACTTTGCTAATCTCCGGTGTGGGAAGTTGGAATGGCAGCATTCCAGGTGTTGGGTCTTGGCCCACATTCAGAACTTTGGAGAAGGTGATATCATCGGTTGTTCCACTTGCTGGCACAGAGCCACTGCCCCAAGTGATTCGTTCTCAGCAGCACGGTGCCCAAGACAGTCTGTGAATGGTCTGATTTAATACCAGAATACACCACAACGTAGTTTGCTGATGGGGACTGGATAATGCATATCTGATTTCTGAATAACATTTTGAAAGGCATTTGTCATCAGGGCTTCCCTTCAGAATGGTAAGGTTTTGCCTGGCTTCAGCTTACTCTGCATTCAGGGTGCTCCCATGGCTAGTTTTTGAAGCCGTGTGCCTGTGACATTAGCCACAATCTGTATCAGTCCTGTACAAATACCACGGTTTTATGCATTTTCTGCCTCCCTCAAACCAGCTTAAATCCAGCTAGAAAACCTAAGCTGCATTCACTTTGTGCTTAAGCCTGGTGCATATATTTGAGACAGTCACTGCACATGTGCAGATGGATGTGCATGCACAGACCAAAGCTTTGTTAATTGGAATTCTAGGGAAGTTGCAGGGGCAGGGAAACAAGAAAGACCATGCACATCGGGCGAGTACATCCCTGCTCCCTCACTGATGTGCACAACACTGTGCAAATGTGGCTTGAAACGCTGCGGTGGAAAACAACCTTGCTGCATTTTAAGCCATTAGTGTGTGCGCACTCAGAGAGCCGAACTACATGTGATGCTAAATGGATCATTAGAAATTAAATTAGGTTTTTAAAATGTAATAATAGGCATTGGAGATGGGGGGAGGAATTTTCATTGGGACCACAAGAGTGGGGAGATTTAACCATTCCATTCTCTGCCTCAATCCTGATTAAAATTTCCCATGTGCTGCTGTCAGCCTTAGAGGGCAAAGCTCCCATGGGCAACAATGGGATATTTATTTCTTAGGCAAATACCAGTGCATGGGGCAATTATTGGTGGGCACAACTGGGAAAGCAAGAATCAAATCTTGTATCTGTAAATGGTGCTGTCCTGATTAGCCCCACCCCAATTGGCTTTAAAATACCATCACTTAACATAGGACAATTCCAGGCAGTACAGTGGTACCTCAGGTTACATACGCTTCAGGTTACAGACTCCGCTAACCTAGAAATAGTACTTCGGGTTAAGAACTTTGCTTCAGGATGAGAACAGAAATTGTGCTCCGGCGGCGCAGCAGCAGCGGGAGGCCCCATTAGCTAAAGTGGTGCTTCAGGTTAAGAACAGTTTCAGGTTAAGAATGGACCTCTGGAACGAATTAAGTATTTAACCCGAGGTACCACTGTATTTATTGTGGGATCGATGCTGCTCAGACATGCCAGGTGGTTGTTTTTTGCAGCAACCAATGCAAATCCCAGAGAGAAAAGAAATGACATTGTCATCAAAATGACAGCCTGTATCCCCAAACCCTTCAGTCCAAATCTACTCTTTCCAGCAGTGGCATAGTCTGGGTTGCCTGTGCCCAGGGCCACACAGAGAGTGGAATGGGGTGGGAGGGATGGAAATGGATGGAGTACACATGCACATTCAATTGCCTTATGGCGTCCGCATCACCCAGCAGATCGCAGACAGAGAAAAGAAAAGAAGAGTTGTCCTGTTGTCTGGAGAGGCCACTTCCTGTTTCACATGTAAAAGCTGTTTTCATTGGAGCTCAGCGACGGAAGTACACAGCTGTACTGAGGCGGCACCAGAGTGTTGAAATTTTGTGCCCCTAACAATGTTGCACCCGGGGCAAGCGCCCCTGTGCCCCCTCATGCTATGCCACTGAAACATAGCTGTCAACTTTTCCCTTTTCTTGTGAGGAATCCTATTTGGAATAAGGGAATTTCCCTTAAAAAAAGGAAAACGTTGACAGCTATGCACTGAAATCCAAAAAGTTGTTTTTTTAATTATTTTTTAAAAAGAGCCAATGACCCACTTGCAATATGTGAATGACCCATTTGTAATATTAAGCCTTGTGTCCGGAAGTGCTTCTAGTTTCTAATGACACATTTAGCACCATGTTTATTATTTATGAGGCTTTGTAGTTTCTTGTCACAAGCGTCGCAAGGTGACTTACAAATAATAGTAAAAATACAGTATGCAACCTTTAAAAGCACAGTGATTTAAAAGGACGCACAATAGAAGGTAATCAAACCATATAAACCAGTGGTGTCCAAACTTTTTTCAAAGAGGGCCAGATTTGATGAAGTGATGAAGTGAAGGGCTGTGAGGGCCGACCAGGAAATAAACTGCTGCAGGGGCCGGATTAAACCAACCGGTGGGCCACATTAGGCCCCCAAAATGGATTTTGGACATGCCTGATATAAGCAGTCCCTACATCCACTAACATTAGTCTAACCATCACAGTCTTCGGGGCACCAGATAAATGCCTGGGAGAAGAGAAATGCCTTTGCCTGGTGCCAAAATAGATCAGTGCCAGCAAGCCTCCCTGCAGAGAGCATTCCCTAGAGGGGGCCACTCCGGAAAAGACCAAACTAGACATGATGTCATTGGTATCAAATTAGCCTTGTATGTTGTGATTGTAGTGGGGGGGGGGGGAGTTGGCTCAAGGCCATAGTGTGGGGAGAGGGCACTTTAACACTTTGATGCTACTGAGGCCCTGATCCACCTGTTGTTGCTTTTTTTAAGTGATCGTACAAGGCCCAATAACACCGTGTTGACTTTCCCACTTTATCAAGGCCTTCAGTGCATCTCTGGGTTATAACCTAGCAACTTTCCCCTTGCCATTTCACATTTAGCTGTGGCTCTCCACACGTCAGCATCTACTGCTTAAGGTGGTCACCTCACTGCCGGCTCTGAACTGCAGCAAACAGAGGAAGCATCTTGTTCAAAAGCAACACTCTGTCTTACAGGCCCTGCGGAAAGAAATCAGATCCTGCAGGGCCCTGGTCTCATGAGGCAGAGCGTTCCACCAGGCCGGGGCCAATGTTGAAAAGGCCCTGGCTCTGGTTGAAGCCAATCTAACTTCCTTGCCGTGGGGCATACCAGGAGAGGTGGTCCCGTAGGTATGAGGGTCCTAGGCCATGAAGGGCTTTAAAGGTCAAAAGCAGCACCTTAAATCTGACCCTGTACTCCACCGGGAGCCAGTGCAACTTGAAAAGCACTGGGTGAATATGCTCCCAGGGCAGAGACCCCGTGAGGAGCCTCGCTGCTGCATTCTGCACCCGCTGGAGTTTCTGGGACAGCTTCAAGGGCAGCCCCGCATAGAGCGAATTACAGTAGTCAAGCCTGGAGATGACCGTCGCAACTTTCCCCTTGCCATTTCACATTTAGCTGTGGCTCTCCACACGTCAGCATCTACTGCTTAAGGTGGTCACCTCACTGCCGGCTCTGAACTGCAGCAAAGAGAGGAAGCATCTTGTTCAAAAGCAACACTGCTGATTTCTCCTCTCTAGCAGGATCTCTGGGAGAGGAGTGTTGTCAGCATCTAGGAAATAGCTATGCCACGACGCTACAATTATTTGCAATTATTATAAATCACAAAGGCCTCACCCAGCAACTGGGCTTCTGAAAATACTGCATACAGATTTAGTTTGGCATACTTGGAAGAAATTCTAATCTGTTCATCTGGAAAGCTCGATGAACCACAGCCTTGTTTCCACACATCATACATAATATGGGATGCTCGCAAATGGTACACTAGGATTTTTTGCATCCTGCTTTTCTCCTCCAAAACAGGTTGCTCGGGTGGCTAATGAGGTATAAAACAACAACAAAAATTGAAAACAAATAATTAAAACAATGACCAAGGCTGCTTCCAGATTAGAGCTTAATACTGTAAACTAGTCGTTGAGATAATCTGGCAACAGGCTTCTAAAAACAAACAAGCAGATTTTAAAGAAAAATCCAGGTTAAAGTTACTTTGACACTTGAAGCAGAAAGTCTCGCAAGTGTCCTTCACCTTTCCTTGTGCTAAAAATGCAATAGCAATGCATTAAATAATAATGCATTAAATAACTAGCACTTTCCAGCCTTTCAAGAAACCCCAAAATGGCCGCTTAGGGCTGCCACTTCACTTCCTAATGGTAGAGCCAGCCTTCAGAGTCTAAAGTGTAGAAGATTGAGAAGAGGAAAGAAGGGACCAGGGCAGAAAGGTCTCCACTTGGCCAGTTGAGCCTCCAGTATTGGGGACAGTGTATCTCTTAATGCCGGGTGCAAGGCTTATCGAAACTCGGGAATGGGCATTGCCTTCATGCCCTGTAGACTTGTTTCATTTTGTTCAGGTGGCTTCAGAATCAAAGGGTTGCATTCAACGTAGCACCACGTCGGGGTCCCATCAGTGCAAGGATTACAGCTAGTGCAATGGGACTCCCCCCTCTTTTTCCCCTGCGCACCCCTTAAATCTGTTCTAGGGCTTCCCCTGATACCCCTGGAAGGTAAAGAGCATGCAGGGCATTCCACTACATTCGCGGTAATCCTTGTGCTTGGAGGAGGAATTAGTAGAATACTGCCCAAAACCTTTTGGCTATGCTCAGACCGAATATAGTGCAGGGGTGAAGAACCTCAGCCCTGAGGCCTGAATGTCATCCTCCAGGCCCCTCTAACCAGTCCTTGCTCCTGCTCTCTCAGTTGTTTTTGGCTGGCTGGAGTCTTTGAAGAACAGTGATCACATCTCCTGCTTGCCTGAATGGAGAAGTGGTGTTTGCAAGTGTGTGGGTGTAGAAACCTCAAGACTTTTGTGTGGGTGCAGCGGAGATTACTGTACAGAGGAAATCGTCACCCTGGTCTGTTTGCCCTTCCCGTCACCAGCATGTGGGCTGTAAGGAGGATCTTCCGCACCCCTGTCCTATAGGGTCACGCAGCTTTGAGTCGCTTCCTTTTTGAAACAAATAGCTTCATTGGAAAATGATGAGGCAACAAGTTGTGATGCTTTCAGTTGCGGCACTTGCTGCTGGAAGTTTAAACGATGGAGTGCACTCTGATCCACAGAGGCTGACTCTAAGTCTCAGCCATCCTGCAGGATAGAAAAATAAATGATACAGAACAGCTGGAAAAGAGCAGTTATCAATATGGGATGTGTCCTTTTCTCACACCCATCCCTTGTTGTCCTTGTCATTTCCTTTCCTCCTCCACCCCATTTTGAAATGTGTATTGTAAGCTGCTCAGGGCAAGAATTGTTATTTGGGGGAAATCAAATGGTAACCGGGGCTCTCACACTTGGAGACACACCTGCCAATTACACCTCATGCGTTTCCAAGGAACCACCAGTGTAACACTGCTGCACCCACAGGAAACACAATTCCTGCCTAAAGACCCAATTAAGACATATTGCTGCTGCTGCTGCTCCAATAAAAGGGATGTTTGATTTGGTAACAGGAGTATAGGAATCTGCCATACACAAGTGATCTAGCTAGCTTAATAGTGTCTACACTATCTGGCAGCTGCTCTCCAGCTTGGACAGGAGTCTTTCTCAGCCCTAAGTGAAGACGACAGGCATTGAACCTGAGACCTTTTGCATGCAAGCTAATACGCGCAAGGTCACTGACCTGTATCCTCTCCTTTCATTTGCATGGGCAAGTCCAAAATGAAAATAAGCTATTAGCCCAGGCACTCCACTCTCCCCATTATAAGAGGCTTAAGAAGAATCTGCTGGAGCAACCCGGCATCCTATTCTCACAGTGGCCAACCAGAGACTTAGAGGAAGCCTACAAGCTCCCTTATCACAGTTTCCAGCAACTACTATCCAGAAGCATTCGGCCTGACAGTCTACTCCTCTTTTAAAGTTGGGGACCCTCACATCCTCCTGCAAGAGCAAGTTCCTCAGTTTATGCACTATGTGAAGAAGTATTTTCTATTGTCTGCACTGAACCATCCAACAGTTGGCTTCATGAAATGCCCATGAGTTCTAGCACTATGAGAGAGGGAAGAAAAACCTGTGTCCATTCACTTTCTCCATGTCTCATATAGTTTTACACACTTCTAAAAGACGCCTGCTTCTTGGGAGAAGGGCAATGACAGGCCTAGACAGCATCTTGAGAAGTAGAGACGTCACCTTGCCAACAAAGGTCCGTATAGTTAAAGCCATGGTTTTCCCAGTAGTGATGTATGGAAGTGAGAGCTGGACCATAAAGAAGGCTGATCGTTGAAGAATTGATGCTTTTGAATTATGGTGCTGGAGAAGACTCTTGAGAGTCCCATGGACTGCAAGAAGATCAAACACATCCATTCTTAAGGAAATCAGCCCTGAGTGCTCACTGGAAGGACAAATCGTGAAGCTGAGGCTCCAGTACTTTGGCCACCTCATGAGAAGAGAAGACTCCCTGGAAAAGACCCTGATGCTGGGAAAGATGGAGGGCACAAGGAGAAGGGGGCGACAGAGGACGAGATGGTTGGATAATGTTTTCGAGGTTACCAGCATGAGTTTGACCAAACTGCGGGAGGTAGTGGAGGACAGAGGTGCCTGGCGTGCTCTGGTCCATGGGGTCACGAAGAGTCGGACACGACTAAACGACTAAACAACAACAACAACATAATATCAACTCTGACTCGCCTTTTCTCTAAACCAAAAAGCCTGAATTTTGTACCCTATCCTCATAGGGAGCTGCTCTATCCTCTTCATCATTTTGGTTGCCTTTTTAGAAACCTTTCCCAACTCTATCCTTTTTGAGGTTTGGTGTCCTGATCCCCTGGCCTACCTGTCAGCCACTCAAGTGTGCCAAACACAAGTTCAAAAGCCAAGGGTTGATCAGCACCGGCAAAGTCCGAAATCCAAAGGCTGAAGGTCAGGAAACAAGGTTCAGGGCCAATCCAAGTCTGAAGTCAGGATACAGTCCAGCGTCAAGCCCAAAATACAGTCCCGTGGAGGTCCAGGAGCACCCAAGTCAAGGTGCAGTTGAGCAGGGACAGCACCTCAGCTTTGCTGCCCTTTATTTATTTTAAATGATATTTATTAAAGTTTCAGAAAAGATTACAAAAATAGGAAAAAAAGAAAAAAGGGAAAAAAAGAAAATACAAAATACAGAAAAGTAAAAACAATTAAAAACAAATCAATCTTTCCATGTCTTATCTTTCATTTACTTGTTTCCCTGACCTCCTCACACCTCCCTTTTTTGTATTCCGGTTCAGTTAGTTATTTCAGCAAATCCTTTCCCTCTTTGTTTTTATCTTAATCCTTTATCTTAATATATTATAACTTTAGATTCTCATCTGTTAACAATCCATTTTTACATACTCCTTTATAACATTGCTGCTAAAACCACTTAACTTCATTCCAACATCATTCTAACATTCATTAGCTTTGCTGCCCTTTTATACTATGCCTGCTGATTTCAGCATCTGGGCTTGAGGAGCCATGTGACCCTCACCTGCTCCCAGTCTACTCCAACTGGGGAATCACTTACCTCCTCCCAGAGCTAGTGAGCCCCACCTGGCCCACTGGTAAGTGTCGACATGCAGAGGGCCGGGAGGCCAGCTGGCTAGCCCCAGCTGGGCTGTCTCCTTCCAGCTGTCCCGCTGCGAAGACCCATCGGCCTCTGCTCTGACGTAAATCAGCAACCCGGGCTTCAAAGCCAGGGCACACTATCAGCAGATTGAACTGCACACACAGAATAGGTGTGAGGCTTGTGAAAGCATACTACAACTACAGATTTATTAATCATAAATCAAGACAAAGAAACATGTCCTCTCTCTCTCTCTCTCTCTCTCTCTCTCTCTCTCTCTCTCTCTGTCTTCTCAGAAAGACCGGGAAAAGCAAAAACTATACACACAGCAGAAGTTCCCAGCAAGCTGTGCTGGGATGTAAACAGACATATGACACGTAACAGTTCCACATGTCTGCTCCTTAAGGTGGAATGGAAATTCTCAACAGTAAACTGGGCTGTGGGCCCTTGCCTGCCTCTGCCTCTGCCTCTGCCTCTGCCTCTGCCTCTGCCTCTGCCTCTTGGAGCGCTCCACCCGCTGTTCCCTGTGCATCAGAGCCTGCATATATCTGGAGGCAGGGGCCCCTCTGGCTCTGCGGATGGGTCCTGTTGCTCCGGCTCCTGCGCATCGACCCCCATCCCCTCGTCCTCCTCGGTCCCCCTTCCTACACCAACATCTCCTTCCCCATCCCTTGCTTGCCCTGGTGTGCCCCAGTGCTGTCTACACCCACCCGGAAGCCCCTTCCTCCTCCCCATACTCCTGCCAGTTCAGGACATGAGGTGACCAGAGGTGTACAATTTAGTACCATCCGTCAACTTGGCTGCCATCACTGTTCCCCTGACTGTGCTTGTTAACTGGCTCATGAATGAGCTAGAGTGTGAACTCATTTGTGAAAATGTTAATAAGCCCGGTCCTAATAGAGGACTCCATTCTCTACATCCCTCCACTGGGAGAATTGTCCATATATTCCTACTGTCCACTTTCTGTTACTTAACCAGTTCCTGATCTACAAGTCGGGTGCTGGCGGGGGACAAGTCATGCATGGGGTAGTTTGTCTGCCTTTGGTCCTCATCCTGCACTCAGCTCTCACCCTGTGGCTCCTAGAAGCTGTCAGCATGCAACAGAAGCCACACCCTTGGAAACGGCTTTTAGCTGATGTATCTCAAACCCTTGGTGAGTTACGGATTTCCCCTGCATGGAAAGATAGACTGCTGCGGATTGAACAGACAAGACCAGTAGTGTTAGATTCAACCCAGGATCATGTTTTGTCTTCTCCCAAACAAACCATAAGTGATAAGCCAATAACTAACCTTGATTACAGTTTATTGTTTGGAATGCGACAAACCCCCAAAATGAAACCATTGCTTAGTTTCTTGTAGCCCAGAAGCAGTGGAATAACATAGCAGTTCTGCACCAGCACTCTTGCTCGTTCATGCTGAGTCATAGTTTGGCTTACCATGACATGTGAACCAACGGCTCTCAAGTTTTCAGACAGGAGACATGCCCTGTCCTACCAGGAGATGCCAGGATAGTTGGATGTTCAACAGAACGGTTGCCTGCTTGCGCTCAGATTGTGTTGCTGTTATTTGATTGCTGTATACAGTTTCCTATCTGGTTTCAGGAGGCACTGATTCTGTGACCGTACTGCTACTGAGTGTCTCAGGTTCCTGTAACCTGTACACCAGGTTTGTCATTGATGTCTCTTGCAGGCTTTAATATTGCAACGTGGTACAAATGAGTCACGACTCAAAGCCCAGCCTGCTCCATCCTTGGGGCATAAATTATGTACTTGGTTTTGAGGAATTTTGAAGTGAAACAAAGAAGCCCGGTTTCAGAATGCACCGAGCCATTATTGCCACCGTGGCGAAAAACACAGGAACATGGCGTATCATTTGTCTATCTGAACACTGCAAAGGGAAATTTATCTCTTATCTAGAAATATGACACCGATCCCATTCCTTTGCATCTGTTCTTGCTGTTGAGTTTGACAGATCATTTGCCAAGAAGATTGAACATACCAGCTAACAAGTACACACATGAACCTTTTGCAGAGAAAAGGGCTGGATTTCCTTGCCTAGAAGCTCAAACGTATTCAGTTAGGTCAATTTCCAGGTACAATTATTTCATCTTGCCCCAAGGTTAGCAATGACTTACTAAAAAATAGATGAAGACCAAAAATGTAGAATGAGCCAGCCACCACAGATTGTAGTCTCTTTTAAACGTTTCTGCTATAGGTCTGTGCTTAGAGATTGCTTTAGGTCTTTTCTTGAGGAGGTCCATCTTCTCTAGAATCATAGAATTGTAAGGGGCCACAAGGGTCATCTAGTCCAACCCCCTGCCAGGCAGGAATCTTTTGCCCAATGTGGTGCTCAAACCCATGACCCTGTGATTAAGAGTCTTGTATCTGGTATCTCGGGAGACAATGGAGGAGTGCATCTTTGGGGGTGAAGTCAAACCATTGGAGAGTTATAGAGCCTGCTGTGGCTGTAAAGAATGATATGGAAGAGACGTGTTTTGTGGCATCTGGGGAGGATGAAAGTGTCCGGTTGTGCTGCTGCAGATGCACCATGGCATTTCTTCGCTCTGTGCTCCTTCCAGCAGTCATTCCTCCTCCTCTGTGGATACACGACCTGATTCACTTTGATTGATTGCTTTGTCAATGCTTGCCATTTAGTAATCCTTATGCAAATCATATCCAATAACTAATAATCTACCTGATTTTGTATAGCTTTTTATATATTATATTTTCCATTTTCTGTATGCATTCTGTATCATTCACAATTCTATTTCACATCAGTGTCATTTTCCATATCTATTAAGCTTTGTATATCCTTTATGCTTTTCTATTGTTGTTGTTGTTGTTGTTCTATTGTTGGGACGCGGGTGGCACTGTGCTCTAAACCACTGAGCCTCTTGGGCTTGCCAGTCGGAAGGTTGGTGGTTCGAATCCCTTTGACGGGGTGAGCTCCCTTTGTTCTGTCCCAGCTCCTGCCAACCTAGCAGTTTGAAAGCACTCCAGTGCAAGTAGATAAATAGGTACCGCTGTCGTGGGAAGATAAACGGCGTTTGTGTGCTCTGGCACTTGTCATGGTGTCCCGTTGTGCCAGAAGCGGTTTAGTCATGCTGGCTGCATAACCCGGAAAAGCTCTCTGTGGACAAACACTGGCTCCCTTGGCCTGAAAGCGAGGTGAGCGCCACAAACCCCTAGTTGCCTTTGACTGGACTTAACCGTCCAGGGGACCTTTCCCTTTTTTTTTAACCTAAACCACTGCAATATATTTAAACTGTATATATTTTTTATTAAAAATAAATAAATATTAACGGAGTAATTTGTTTCAGTCACATGCAATTGTCTGTGGGTTTTCTTGGACTGTAAGCTTTCCTCCGTTTACCCAGGTTGCTACTGAGCAAAATCTAACTTCGACTGGGATCCAATGGCTGCAAGTGTGTTGGCCTGACTTTGGCTTTGGCATGGCCTGTGCTGACCTTGATTTGGATCACCAGACTAACAGCACACAAAGAGACCTGTATGTCAGTTATGCTCAGGGCTAAGCTGGAGGTTATTCCCACTGTGTGAATGCAATAAACATTTGGACTGAATGCAAGTTAGACTGGAACAAAATTAGGGTGCAAACCTATTAAAGCAGCCAGATTCTCTTTGAAGCACTTTTGCATTTATAGATGATGTTGATCAGAAGTACTAAAAGGGAGGGGAAAGGTCACAGAGAGCAGGCTTGCCCGATACGCAAGACTTGCGGCAGGCAAAATGGACAGAGGCAGCTGCAGGAACGGTACAAGGACAGGCCAGCTTCACCATCACATGGCAATTACAACGGCCAGCCATGGGATTAAGGCGGATGCACGTCTCCATAAATTTAATACGGTTAAATTCAGGAGGCAACATTTTCCGTTCTTCAAAAAGCTGCGACCTGAACTGTGTAAACTGAATTTCCAGTGCTCCTGCACCGATAGCCAGCTGCTGGTTAAATCAAGTTCAGCTTGGTAGTGACTAGCTTTAAGCTCAGACAAACCCATCCTTGCAAATTAAATCAGTTTTTCGCACAGGAAATTGTTTGCAGCGGTTGACATACGTAGGGACATGTTTTAGGCCTGCATTTGACCTGAGCAGAGGCTGTAGGAAGGGCACTCGGTGGCACTGTGGTAAGAAAATGCATTTCCAAACATGATTATTCCCTGTACTGTACTCTGCAATCAAACTGAGTGCCTGTATGTATGTATTTTTATTGTGCTTATATAAGTTGATGATTTAACTGAATCAGCCTGGAGACTTAACTTCTTCCCACCCCAGAACAGCCAAAGTCCCTGCCCAAGAAAGAAAATAAACAATATTTGATTAAATACATGAAAATCAGAAAGTTGAGGTGATTTTAATCTGTTTTAGTATTTTAACTTTTTTGTGTTTTAAAGTATACTTGAGATTTCTTTTGATTTCACTGTTTTGTCTTTTGTAGTGTTGTTGTAAAGTATACTTGAGAGTTCTTTTGATTTCACTGTTTTGTCTTTTGAGTGTTTTTTTTTTAACAATCAAGTGATGTATACATTTTATGAAATAAATAAATGATTAATATTAATATTTACAGATAAATGTAAATCTATCTAACTTATTGCATTTTTAGTTATCCAATAACCAACATTCTCTGGGAAATGTACAGTATATGATTTTTAAAAACCAATAAAACTGTACGATCCAAAATATGGTGCTAAAAAGCAGTATTTTAAAGCAATCAATATACATCAGAAACCCTATTTGGGCCCTCTGCTTATGTGTTTAACCTACATGTAAGCATGGAGAGTGGAAACGATCATACTAAACAGTGCCTCCATCACCCTCCAAGTCATGGAAGCTCTGAAACTTATTTATTTTAAAAAATGGCAAATTTAAAAAAACCCCAATTACAGGAATTTGCTGGTTCCTAAACAAGGTGCAATTTCAGTGTCTCCTCTTGGGAAATGCAGCTAGCAGAATGCACGAGGAAATATGCCAGTGATAACAAGCACTCAAAGCAAAATAAATTTAGAATGACAGTTGGCATCCTTCTTCAGAGGTGGAGACATAATGGCACTAACTAGGATCAAGAAGCCATCGTGACACGCCACAAGGAAGTCATTTGGGACTTGGCAGAGGCAGCAACACCAAAACCACGGCATCCTCTGATGGAATAGGTTTCTGACCTGCAGTGTTGAAAAGGCAACGCTCATTCTGACAGGCAAAAGGACTAGAGTGAGGAAGGTGCCTTGGAGGAGCACTGCTACCACAGATTTAGACCTGCTTTCCGGGGTCTCAGGCAAGAGAGGCCTTTCCCATCACCTGATCCTTTTTCTAACTACAGATACTGGAGATCGAGTCTGGGACTTTCCCCATATGGCCCAAAATGAAAAGTTGGTTCAAACAATGTAGAAATCTAGCAGGACTGGTCCTAACTATTAGGACATGGCTGCCTCGGGCAACTGATTTAAGCCTCATGAAAGGGCAGCAAATTATTATCATTTAATGTACAGTGGTACCTCGGGTTAAGTACTTAATTCGTTCCAGAGGTCCATTCTTAACCTGAAACGGTTCTTAACCTGAAGCACCACTTTACCTAATGGGGTCTCCTGCTGCCGCCGCGCCGCCGGACCCCGATTTCTGTTCTTATCCTAAAGCAAAGTTCTTAACCTGAAGCACTATTTCAGGTGTGTAACCTGAAGCGTATGTAACCCGAGGTACCACTGTACGTCTGCTGCCTAGAAGGGGAAAGAACCGTTTGTGGGATGTCCTGCCCCAGATGTCAAAATATCTTGGTTGATCTTGGGTACTATGACTTGGAGGGTTGCCTCATGCAGCAAAATGGCTTGTGCCAGCCCTGACTATTTTGTCGGCCTCATTACCAGCTACCGTACATTAAATGACTCAGGACCGCAACATGAGAACAGGGCCTTCCCTGCAGTGGCTCCCCGTCTGTGGAATGCTTTCCTCAGGGAAGTTCGACTGGTGCCTTCATTATACACCTTTATACGTCGGGCCAAAACATTCCTTTTTAACCAGGCCTTTGGTTGATTTGATTCAACATCCTATGCCCTTTTAAAATGTTTCCTTTTTTTTGAGGGGAGTGTTATTGGGTTGTTGTTTTTATTTTGAATATGGAATTTATAGTTTTATATTTTGATTTTATTCTGTAAACGGCCTTGAGACCTGTGCGTATAGGGCGGTATATAGATTTAATAAATAATAATACTACTAAATAATATTACTAAATAATATTACTAAATTACTAAATAATATTACTAAATAATATAACTAGGGTCCTTCTGCATGCAAACCACTGAACTATGGACTCTTTGTCCAAGGAAAGACCCAGCCCCCTGTGTGCACTGCCTCTCTATTGAGGTTCTCCTCTCCCTCCAATCTTGCTTTCACCAACAGACAATATTTTAGAAGAGGATCCACCAAGGATTGTGTCTGCCCCTGCCTGGTGTAACCCTGGCACCGGTTCCATATCTTGCTTATGCCAGACTACGTTCATCACCTGAGGCCCTGCCTCTTGTCCCACCTCTGAGAGAGATTTGGAGAGTGGCAACACAAGAATGGGCCTTTTCAGTGGTGGCTCCCCAATTGCGGCTTGCTCTCCTCAGATAAAGTTGCCTGGTGCCATCATAGGAACAACTTCTTAGCCAGGAAAAGTCATTCCTGCTCACCCTAGAATTTGGCTTTTAATTGGGGGTCATAAGGTATGATATACCCAAGTCCATAATGGTAGGATGGGGAAAGATTTGTTATTTTTATGTTTTTGAAGGATGGGCACATTTAGGCAATGAATGCTCCTTTTAACTTTGTGATATTTTTTAATCTTTGTACAGTGGTACCTCGGGTTACAGACGCTTCAGGTTACAGACTCCGCTAACCCAGAAATAGTACCTTGGGTTAAGAACTTTGCTTCAGGATGAGAACAAAAATTGTGCAGCGGCAGCAGTGGGAGGCCCCATTAGCTGAAGTGGTGCTTCAGGTTAAGAACAGACCTCCAGAACGAATTAAGTTCTTAACCCGAGGTACCACTGTATCCCGTCTGCTTTTATAATTGTAAGCAGCTTTGAGATGTTTTTGTAAGCGACAAATAAACGTCATAAGTAATAAGAGACAACACACTGCGTGCTTTGTGCTGTTCAACTACAACTTCCATCTGCCCTGACCACAGGCCATTCTGGTTGAGGCTGATGGGAGTTGGCGCCCAACATCAAGAGGACAACCCTTTGGCGATCTCTGCGCTATAGTTGTGGCAGAATGTTGGGAAACTGGTTTCATTTAGAGAAGCAAGATTGTCATCACAACCGATGGGCTGCCTGCGAGGTCCAAAACACATTGCCCAGAATTGAGGGGATTTCAAACTATGAGAGTCAGGTTACTCAATATTTTCCCTATGAATGTTTCCTCATTTGGGGGGGTGGGAATGGCCCTCATTAACATGGGAGAAAGTCATGGGACACTGATGGGTGGGGTCAACAATCTGCCCCTAATGACACCCCCCCACCCCCAGAACTATAAAATAACTCACCAAGCATCAAGCCTGCTCCTTCCCAAGTCAGGCAACAGAGTGAAGTTTGGAGGGTAGCTTTTCCAGACTGAGCGACCTTCTTACCACCTTGAGAACTGGCTTTCCATCTTCCTAGCTCTTGCCTCCTTGGCTGATCTGCCTCATGTAAGAGGATTTCATATTATGCAAACACACAGATTCGGCTACCAGAAATAAATTAGGAAAATTTAGCAAATGTATGCATGGTTATCCATTGGGGGGCAGGGAGAGAAATTTATTAGTGCAGGAATCCAGGCTTTGCTGATTTCTCATTAATAAGTCTTTCCTGTATGGCAGAGGTGTCAGATTTTCAGTCCCACTTGAGATTATTGCTGAGGCCCACCAGTCACAAAAGGGTGGCAGATGGAGGCAGAATTCAGCAGTCGGCCAGTAATTACCAACATAATTTTTCTACCAATATCTAAAGCATTTTTGGAAATTGCTAGATTCTTTGCCACAGCATTTTCCTCATGTTAAGGAGTTCCACTACTCAGCTTTCTTCAGGCACACTCTGCATAAATGTGAAATCCATGTGTGTGTGTGTGGGGGGGGGTTGTCTTCTGCAAACCTTGGGATGACCTTGAGAACAGCAATACCACCCTCTTATTCATTTTTCAGAAGGCCTCATTTTTGCAGCATTTTTTTTGTAAGAATGCTGTAATTTAAGTCTATTAGCAAATACAGGGTAAACTTCAGTTCCTTTTAGCAGTTACAGTCGTACCTTGGTTCTCGAATTGAATCCGTTCTGGGAGTCCGTTCGACTCCTGAAACGGTTTGAAAACCAAGGCGTGGCTTCCGATTGGCTGCAGGAGCTTCTTGCACTCAAGCGGAAGCCGCGTTCGATGTTCGGCTTCCGAAAAACGTCCACAAATCGGAACACTCACTTCTGGGTTTGCGACGTTCAGGAGCAGATTTGTTCGACAACTAAGGCATTTGACTACCAAGGTTCCCCTGTACTTTTATTGGTTCCTATTACAGTGTATAATAATATATTTCTGAGCAAGAATATATTTTTTGGTGGAGAGTCAAGGGCTTCCACACCTCCTCCTGATCCTCTGTCTCCCAGGACCAGGAGAGGACTGAAGTGGGAGGAGCAGGAGGTGACATGCAGGCAGAGTCTTCTCTCGCTTGCACACAGCTCGGGTAGGGGAGATCCAAAAGCCAAGGTTGGGACCTCTCTGTTGTGGCAACTGCCACATTGGGTGCACACCTTGTTAGTATTTTCATTCTCCATTGCTGCTGGATCACCTAGGAGTAGCTGAGAGACGTAGGACTGATGGACATGCCTTCTCCTAACTTGTAAGTGTACTTTTGACAATAAAAAGTTAATTCTTCCCGCTGGACAAAGCGCATCGCAATACTTATAGCATCACGATACTGGAGGGACACTTATTTCCCACCCTTGGTCCACACCCATCCATGATCTATTGTAAAGCTGTTATAGCATATGGTGGCTATGGGTATGAACAGGAAATCTTTCAGAGTCTCTCCTTTACCACAAACTTGCTAGACAATTACAGGCAATAAATTCTCAGTCTTGCCCCTACCCCACTGGGAAGATGGAGGTAACATTCACCAACATTATAGAGCTATTGTGAAAATTACTGAAATGATATATATTCTCATGAGATGTTCTACAGAAGTGGTGGCATTAGTAATCTGGAAGAAGAGAATCTCTAGCACTGATATAAGAGATTCAGAGTAGGCTATATATAATTTGCCTTTTTCTCTATGCAAATGGAAAGCTGCTCCATGCCGAATGTTCCCTTTTATGTGTTCGTCTTTTGGACAATCAGCATTTGCATTCTGAATGGCTGCTTACTGGGAAATATTTTTGCAAGCCTCTTTTAATATGCAACCTCGTTTCCATGTTGTGAAGATAACCTTCAAAATGCATTATATAATAAAATCACAATTCTAAGATTCTGTAAAATTCTGATTTTATGCAAGACAAACAGTTCTTCACGGTGCTTGAAATATGAAGCAAAGAAACATTTCCAGTAGGTCCTTAAAATCCAGCACAGCTGATGTGCAATAGCTTCCCCCAGACTTGACCATTCCTGAGACAACAAATGAAATAAATACGACAGAATTTGGTCAAGGAAAAGAAGTCCTAACTTGCATACAATGCTTGAATTCATGATCACGTATGTGCTTACCTAAAGTCTCGTCCCTAGAAGGTTACCCAAAAGGAACACAGATTGTGGGACGAAAGAGATTCCCCATCCCTGATCATAATGTGTGGGTCATAACTGCAGATAAAACACTCAGGCAATAAATTTCCTATGACCCAGATCACTATGCTTTTCAGTGGAGGCAGCTGTATGCAGAAGTATTGCTGCCTCTGACCAGGATATCTGGCTCAAGCTTGAGGCTGGGGCCATGACTCCAAGGACTCCAGATGCTGATGTTGGTCATGGCTCCGTTTTCATCAGCCTCAGAACTTCAGACATAAGGCCCATAAAAGCCTGAATTAAGTATCTTTCTTAAAAGTGCAGCTACACAAAAATGAGGGGAAAATATTGAATTTCTTCCCTGCTTTGAATTCTACTGCCTTTCAGCCAGTCCATCTTGTTTGAAATCCCATCTCCAGCTACGGCTATTTCGGATGCACCAGAGGAAGGAACCAACATGAAAATCTGTATTATTCTGTATGTGGGAATTGCCTAATCATCATAATGGATTACACATTTTTTTTTAAAAAAAAGCTTACCACTCCATATCTTTCTTCCTCCAATGGTTCCAACTTGTAGAATTTACCTCCGTGCTGGTATGCAGAAATTCTAGCTTCATCTCTGCTCCCCCTACGTCCCAGGTTTATTTCACCAATGTCCCTAAAGGCCAACCAACATCAGAGTATTTTCTAACCATGTTTCAGCTCCTTCTTCTTGCTCCTGGTATCACACTTTCCTTTTCTGCTTTCCATGGTCATAAATGAGCATGAATTGGATTGTCATATATGGCTATTAACACAACGGACAAGTTTTCTTCTTGAGCAAAGTTAGACATTATGCAAAACCATTCACCTACCATTTCAACTGGGCACCATATACTACACCATAAAGCAGAATTATGCCAATTTAAACAGTCATGGGTTTCCCCAAAGATTCCTGCGGACTGTAATTTGTTATGGGTGCTAAGAGTTGTTAGGCAATCCCTGTACCCCTCACAGAGCTACAATTCCCAGAGTTGAAAAAAATGCTAGCCCACATTGATTCCATTACTGATTTCAGACCAATTAAAGACTTCCAAGACCTCCTAGAGTCGGTGGAAAGGAGAGACAGCTAAGTGTCATCAGCATGTTGAAGATATCCAACTCCAAATCAACCCTAGCAGTCTCATGTAGAAACAAAGGGATGCTCAGTATTCCAGCAGTGGGGTAAGTGGCTTCTAAACAAGTCCAGTATCTATAGGCACAGAACTCCTTTTTCAATTAAGTAAATTTAGGGAAAGAGGAGTCCTGAAGGGAAATAGCTTATTCAATCAGAAATTGGATTTTTCAGCACAAGGTGGAAATATTCAGGGATTCCCCATGGTCAGCTGATGGTATGCACACCTAGCTCCAGTGACCTCTGTGTAACTTGGGTGAAAAGCCTTTGGATTGGGTTTACATAGGTTTGACTTCATCTAAGTCAGTGCTAGACGAAGGTGGCTAAAAGATAAAAATGGGGAACAAACTGTGAAGCTAGCCAGCTGATCAACACGAAGCTCCATCTACCTACGTATGTCAAGCAGCACATTTCCCACTGCTTGCTGTCAGAGGCAGCGTTAGAAATTTGCCAGGCGCATTTGGCTGGCTATCGGCCACTTGCGATCAAGTGAAGATGCCCGGGTGCCAGGATTGGCGGCTGACATGTCCACCATCTGGAGGTGCATGCCTGGGGATCATTGGATCTGCACTCTTTTCACACGCTAATACCCCATTCTGTAGAATTCTATCCATTATCTTTTATCTGCACATTCAAAATGAATTTCAGGACCCAAAAAAGTCATATTGAAAAATATGACTTTCAAGTCGTCTGGCCCCAAAATGGAAACTAGGCATTCTGTTTCAGCAACTGTAACCCTGGTTTAAGGAGCCATTTGGCACCTAGTTTATATATCTGAGTTTATAACACTGGAGATTATTCATAATTTGCAAAATCAACATGGGGGACAGAAGAGGTGAAATGTTTCTTTGTTAAATTGGAGAGACACTTTGAAACCCAAGGCAGCAGTGAATCAAGTATTGGAGTTTAAAGAATGCCAATGTCTTTTTTCCCCACAAGAAGTTCTGGTTTTGCTGATCAGATTCAATTGGGAAACAAATGGTTTATTAGGATATTCTATACATAACAAGGAGGCATTTGCTTGATGTAAGATGAAGTAAGAAACTACATCTGAGTAGTTTCTAAAAAAGGAGCATGTTGCAAGTAACCTCCAAACCCACCCCCCAGTATTTACAATGGAAGAAACCCTCAACCTGCATACCTGTATCATCAAGAGCTGAGTGAACTTCTCACATCTGAAAGCAAGAGGAATGGACACCTTGCAAGTTCAGTAAGAGAATGCAAAGTCAATTTCTTCCTGCACAGCTATGGCATGCACTCCACCAACCATAAGAGCATTTAATAGAAGAAGGCTCTCCATTCACAACTCTGGTACAGAATAAAGCAGGGAATTATTAGTATTAGAATTATTTTCATCCTGCCTTTCAGGATACCAAATGCTTCCAAGCCTTACTGGTAAAATTAAAGTACTTTATAACGTATGTTTGCTTTTTAAAAAATAACAGGATCCTTCCCACTGGATAGCTGGCCTGGAGGCGGTAGGGGCAAGAGTCCATGTGGAGCAGGCTCCAAGATCATTACTTGTCTCCTTGCTCTCTTGAAGTAACTCATAATACCATACAAAATATACCCTCTTTAGGTTATAGGGTACAGGGCCTGGTCATCTGTTGCACTTCAAGCAGCATTTTGCTTTAGAATGAGTTGCCTCTTCCAAAAAACAAAAACAAAACCCTATTAAAAAGTACTCACGTAGCTTCAATGCGCATTTCCTTCATAAAAGAAGAACAGTTATAACACAACCCTTTCTGATCTTTCAACTTTCTAACCTTTCAAAGATGAATATATTTCTTTCTGGGGGACTTTGTGTTGGGGGGCGGGGCAAGGATCCCAACCAATCTGAAATGCCTTTTCCTATAAAGCAAGACCATCTCCCTTTCCCCACAATGGCATAGCTCAAGCATTATTATATAGAGAAGCAACAAATATGAGCAGCTGCAAGACTCAGAGGCATTAAAGAACACCACCCCGATATTTGGAATGATATCCAAACCTCGTTCTAACTTAGCAGCATTCAAAATGATTATTTACATTTAACCACCCAGAATGTCTGGACGTTTGTTGAAACTTTTTGCATTTGTAGATGTACTGAATAACACAGAGGAACACAGTTTTGCATACATAAAAACCCAATGCAATTTGAAAGACTAAATGTAGAATCGAAAGTCATGCTCCTCAGGAAGTGGCAACTGGATTACTCAAACAGCCAATATGTTGGGATGCAACCCAGGAAATTCTTGCAGACCTTTCACTGCTCACTATCTTCCAATTGGAAGCCATCAACAACGATGCAAAGGGAAACCAACTTGGCCCATTCTTATCTGAGGCTTTAAAGTGGCTTTTCTATTGTGTGTGGTGGAATGCAGGTTACAAGGCACACGGAAAGCACAATAAAACAGTGAATGGATGGATCATGTAATGTGCCAGATTTCAGTTCATCACACCATCCTAAAATCTGTGCTGAATGATGGCGAGAAGAGCTGGGTATGTGATGAAGCCATAAAAACATGGATTTAGCCCCCTCAGGCCCTTAGTGACCCACATCACATGAACAGGGCCATAAGAACCTGAAAAAAGGCTTTAAAGCACATAACCAAGGCTTTGTTCTGCTTTAGCAAATTTCTGCACTCCACTGCTAGAGCAATTTCAGTGGCATGGTGGAAACAGCTGGAACCAAGAGCAGAGCCACTTCATTCAACCAGCTTGTTATATGGAGTGCCTCAAGAGGATTGGGTTTCAGTGACCGAGCTGCTTTTTATAGGTGTGATCATTGCAGTTGCCAAGGAAGGAAGGAAGGAAGGAAGGAAGGAAGGAAGGAAGGACGGCATCATGGGAAACAGATGGGGGAAATGACAACATCCACATAAAATGGAATGCCTTTCACTTGGGCTGATGAATGATAAGAACAGTGCTAAAAACGGGAATAGGCAGTTCGTTGCTGTGGCTGCGGCTGTTGTGGTGGCTGCTGTCCTTGCTGCTGCTGAAGTCGAATTTGCTGGGAGTAAGGATCTTCAAGAGACTTAATCAACAGAGTGGTTTTGGGCCCCGTCTTCCATATGATACCATTGAGATCTCTAACAGAAGACTCCACTGTGATGCTGTGGGTGCCAACAATAATAAAGTTCAAGAGGAACTGTGTGCTGAAGTAATCGTTGTGAGGCTCAACCATCTGCTCCATCTCATTTGTCAGGCTGTCAATGGGCATCTGGGAAAGAAAACAGGAGTAGGAATGGCATTTTCCACAGCTTCTCTAAGGGGGTGTTCAATGTTTCAATTCTGCCATATAAGCAAAGGTTTGGCTCACGGAGGACAATATCAGAACTGTTGTCCTTTGCTTTTGTTCAGCATGTCTAAGCAAAACGTAAGAAGCCATTTAGCGCTCTCTGCTAAAGCTATTGCAAACCGCTCAGCTGTTCATAGCAGGGCTTGGGAACCTCTAAGTGATTAGCCATCCCAAGTGATCAGCATTCTCTTACTTGAGCAGATTTGCTTCCTGCTGCCAGACAGCTGTGTGTTCTTAGTCGATTGTAATGTTAGGACTTTTCAGTGCTACTGCCAAGACAGCAAGTGTGGAAAAGGATTATCTGTTCCACCTTCCCCTTTCCACCGAGACGCATATACACAAGGCGCAGACTTTTTCCCATGGGGATATGAACACAACACCACCACAAGATCTTACTTACAGGTTTTATCTTCAAAGAACCTGCCCGAAATGCCTACACACCCACACACCCCTCCCCCGCTGAGATTAAAATCCTCGCCACCCAACAGCAGAAAATGGTATTTCCATTTAAATTCTTCATAGGTTTCAGACACTGTAAAATGTTGACAGTATACAACTCCATACCTTGTACTCTTGCCCAGATTTGGTCTGCAGTGTTGAAGATACATTTAGACAGATTGACTGAATCTTGCGGAAAAGGCCTGGTTTGGAGCCGTGCTGAACCACTCCTTCTACCTTCAATGCCATTTGCTGGTTATTCTGAACGACAATGGGCTCAGCAGGGTTGCGTGGGGATGGTGACAGGGCAAGCTGAAGTACAGATAAAATAAAACAAAGCAATTGAAACAAGAAGCACATGGAAGATGGCGAGGGATATTACAATGCTCAAGATATAATCAACACAATTTATGATCAGTGCATTCATTGCATGAGTAGTGCACTGTCAGAAAAAAATACACGTTTTCAAGCACTCCAAACTTGAAATGCATTTTCTCTAAACTGAATTGCAGCTAACTTTTCTGTTAGAACGTTATTTTACACAATGAAGATGCTGTCCTTAATACCTCCATATTAGGGCAGCTTTAATATTTCAGTACAATCAAGAAGTAAAGCTTTCTCTGAACTTTGGGCAGCAGCTGGAAGGCTGGATGACAGCCTAAAAACTGTGTCTGAAACCAAGCAGGAAATCAGCCTTTGGCTAATTAAACAAACTATGGTCTTTTGAACTGTGAGAAGGGTATTGTTTTTGTTTGTTGCTATGGTATGTATTTTTGTGTTTTTATATTCTAAACAGCCCTGTTACCCCAACCAGAGAGACGACTTATGCTCTGGGGCATGGATTCTGCAACATTTGATAATCTTTCAAGTAAGCTTTTTTGCTTGTTAAGAGCCCTTAGCTTTTGACTCTGACAATCTTAAGTACACATACTCTAAGGACTCCAAATAGACATTAAGTCGACTGCTATTGACTCAGGCAACTGATTAGCTGAAGGAGTCCTGAAGGAAGTTCCATGGGTCTGCTGTAAAGAGAAACCTTAGCAGAGGTACCTGTGCTGCAGAGATCCCTTCTAGAGAGGTACTTCTGGCAGGCTTCTTGGTGAGTTTCAGAAAGCTAGCAAAGACCTTCCTTTTTGGCAAAGTATGTGCTCTTTGGGGAGCAATCCTGGATATCTCTCTCTCTCTCTCTCTCTGTGTGTGTGTGTGTGTGTGTGTATGTATAAAACTTTGTGGCAAATTTGTTTGTTGTGGGGAGCATGTGTGTGTTGACCTCTTTTAAGACATGTACACCACTTTGGATAATCAAGAGGCTAAATTTGAACAGCACTGTGTCTGGGTGGTCAATACTGATTAAACATATGCTTCAGCCATACTGAATATTTGTATATTCCTTCAGGAGCTTGATCATTTTATAAACAGGATGTGAGCTTAATTGCGTAACAGCATCAGAAGCCATATTACATCAAATGAATGATCAATAAAATGAACCATTAAAACGAAGCAGGGAAATAACAAGCCACAAGACTTTGAAAGATATGACAGAGACCATTCTATTTCCTTCAGATAAATGAGACAGTGGGGATGTAAAATAAAAAGGGGAAGATAAATGCGGATGTTACATGTATGGGGCTGCGCTCCCTCTGAAAGAACAGGTTCAGAGAATGAGGGCGCTGCTGAAGCCATCTTTATCTTTTACCTTTTACCAGATGCAGCGGATACATCAACTATAACATTATTGAACAAGGATAGTCTGACCATGGTGACCTCAAGGTCTGATGACTGCAACACGTTCCATGCCGGACCATATTTGGCCCTTGTCTGGAGATTTCAGCTGGTGCAAAATGCTGCAGCTAGATTGTCGATGGGGACAATCACTAGCCTGTAACCCTGGTGCTCAAAAGCTTGCACTGGCTGCCCATATACTAAAGGGCCAGGTTCTAGAGTATTGTCTTAATTGACATGGCCCTTAACAACATAGGTCCAGGACAGCTCAAGGGCTGCCTAATCCCTCATATCCCTAGCCCAGTCACTGTTAGGGGCTCTCCATGGTTCTGATGTATGGCTCGAATCCACCAGAAACCATGTGTGTGGGATGATGGACACAATTTTGTGGAACTGCCTTCCAGTTGAGGTGACGCAGGGCCCCTTCCTGATGAACTTCTGGTGCCTACTGAAGGCTTTTTTTTTAATCCCAGCAAGCATTTAAGTCTGACTGTACTGTTTTAATCAATTTTTACCTTTTCTATTTCCATTTTTTATTTACCTTTACCAATTTCTTGTACACTGCTTAGACAAGGTTAAGTGATATAACAACAACAACAAAAAATTATTTATACCCCGCAACAACAACAATTTATTTATTTATACCCTGCCCACCTGTTTGGGTTTTCCCAGCCACTCTGGGCAGCTCCCAACAGAATATTAAAAACACAACAAAAGATCAATCATTAAAAACTTCCCTAATGCCTTCAGATGTCTTCTAAAAGTCAGATAGTTGTTTATCTCCTTGACATCTAATGGGAGGGCGTTCCACAGGGCGGGTGCCACTACCGAGAAGGCCCTCTGCGACTCTCCATTTACACAGGGTTATGTTATGGACCTCTGTGAGCCGGACGGGCAGAGGGGCTTTGCTGAGGCTGCTCAGCTGATGCATGGGGAAGCTGTTAGGCGGGAAGCCTCAACAATGTCCCGCTGTGCCTCTGTCCTCTTCAGGCTCTGGGGAGGGTCTTCTTGTGAGCCAGAAGGACACTCATGCAAATAGATTGTGTGTAAATGAGGAGTTGCTTGTAGGCATTGTTTAAATAAACAAACACATAATAAAAGCTTTGGAAAAAATAACTGCTGTATGGGTGCCATACAATCACTAAGGGCTCCCATTCCCTCTCCTGTTTATAGAAGAGCCAGGGCCAAACAGAATGCAGTGAGCGATCTGAACGGACTCTCCCACTGAAAAATAGCAATAATTAAAGAATCAAAGCAGACGTAGGGATCTGCATCTCCAAATCCAATTACATTTTAACCTACAAACAGTGAGAAATTTGAGAGCTGGATCAGCAGCAATCCTCCTTCCCCTTCCTCTTCCTGACAGCAAAGGGACTGTAGACATTTCTCTGCATTAACTGCAGTTAAAATTCGGTGACACCACCAGCTTACCTTAATGCTAGTCGACTGCAGCTTCTGGAAAAAATACCTCTGGAATGACAAGGGAACTTTCAGCAAGGCAATGACTGCATTGCATAGACAAGCCGTGTGCTGGAACAAAACAATGCCAAGCCAGATCAGAACTAATCCTTTTTACAGCAGGGATCGGAAACAGAATGTACTTTGTGCATTAGCGTTGCAGTCACTAGCACTTATTAGGAAGCCAAGACAATGCATCATCAAGAATATGGATGAGCGCAGCGCTCACCAGCCTGGGGGGCTCCAGGTGTTTTAGACTACAGCTTCTATGACCTGATGAGAGTTGTGGTCCAAAACGTCTGATGGGCACCAGGCTGGAATAACCTATAGAGATGGTGGAAACAAATCCAGTTTCCTTTCTGTATCAGGACAAGAGAGGCATTGAATAGCTCCGAAAATAGCTCTGTAGCAGCTCTAAAGGAATTTGAGGGAAAGTTGTTATTTTCCCCGACATCCCCTATTCCTAAGTGCATCATTTGATCAAGAATATATGGAAAGATAAAATGGCGGCCAATGCAGCCTAGCACATTAGATCTCAAGGCAGGGGCTTCCTGGAGACCAGAGGCCACCAGGAGGAAGAATATAGCCAAACGGGGCAAGGCAGGGCAAGGCGGTACTGGCTTGAGAGAAACTAAGTAGCAGTGGGGAGTCCCTACAACAAAGAAAGGAAAGCCATGAATGGATCTGAAGATTAAATACGGGGAAATTCTGAAGTCTTACGAAAAACGGCTTGTTCTCTAGTCTGGTCCCACAGTGCTTTCTGCAATAAAACGAGAGCAAAAATATGGCTAGCGAGAAATTAACATATGAAGAGTCCTGCTGGATCAGGCCAAAGCTCTCTCTAGTTCAATATCTCACTTCTCACAGTGGCCAGTGAGATGATTCTGGGAAACCCACAAGCAAGAAATTAGGGCAATAGCAACCACCTGCTGCTGCTATTTGAATAATTGCTTTAGTTTTTATACGGGACTCTGCGTACATTTTTATTCATATAAAAATGCATGTCCATATATAATATAATGCTCAACACGCATGGAAGGACAGCAGATTGCTTGCTCTCAAAGAGATCAGAGATATCCTAAAGTCAGTATCTGAAACCCTGGTTCTAGTCGATAGATTAAGCTCATTTAGAACTCTTCTCCGCCTTGTGTTTGGAGTTACATCACCTAGTGCTTGTGTTCTCAGATGACCTGACCCGATAAGAGAAACTCTACACCAGTGAAAAGTTGTACTGAAACACAATCAGCTTCAATGAATGAAGCCAAGGTGGAGCAATGGCAGGTGGCCTCTAGGATGTTCCACACATGAACTTTCTGCATGATAGCCATCACAGCGTCAGAATCAGAAAGGTATTAAATAACACAGCTCCTAGAAAACTGAGTAAAATTATAAGCAGTCCAAAGAGCAATGATATAGCTCCGCATGTCACTACAAGCTTCATCCCTTTATTTCAAATTACAAATATTTCCGTCTGTTTCTACTGATGTATACCGAAGATGTATATAATGCTTTTCAAGTTGAAGCTTTCCATTCTCAAGTTTAGGAGAGGGGAAAGGGCCAAAATCTAAACAGCCGTGGATAAAGAAACATACTACTCATTAAAAAGCATGGCAAATTTTGCTATAGCTGGTCAAAAATTTTGAGAATGAGTCAAGACTTATTACAAACAAAAAATATTTTTTTTACTCTTCTGCACGTTCATTAAGCTTTTTAATATGCATGATAATCTCTGGATTATACCTATGTTTGTACTGGTTAATTCATTATACCTAAATATCAATGCTGCTTCCACCATTCCTATAGCTTTAGTTAATAAATTACAGATAGAAGCCAAGTCTTGACTTGTCACTTCCACCTTGACCACTGAACAGTACAATCTTATACATGTCTCCTCAGAAATACAAATCTGGCACTGTGAGTCATCAAAAATTATACCCTCTAAAGCATAAAATGAATCTCCAATGTTGCTCTATGGTAGAAACCGATTTTATTCCATCACTCTGGTTATATGCTATTTGTGACCAATACAAAACCTGGGGTCATCTATCTTTTGACTTCTTGTTTCAAAGGAATGTAAAGAACTACTATTTTAAAAGTCTCTATGACAAAGTGGCTATTACTTGCCATGTAAGACACAGGTGCATATTTTCTGTTCAGTGATTCTACTTCTTCCAGCACATGACTGAACACAGACATCATTCTCCTTTCATATTCACTTGTGGCATGTGCCACTCCAGCAGAGCCATATTCCTGTAAACTAGAAAAGAAATTCATTCCGGTGATGCCCAATGTGTGCCTTTCCCTAACCTTTCCAAAGTGTCTTGAGTATTTTTACACAGTGCTTTTGGCACTCTAGGCTGGATAAGAAGGTGAGATAAAGATTCTATAAAATCATCATCTTGTCTATATATACTTAACCATTCATGGGGAAACAAATAATTTCCTGTAAATAGCACAGCCTCTCTGACAGGTTCCTTTGTCCTTGTAAATGCTGTACTCCATGGATACCCTCCCCATCTTTATAGGCATTTCACACTTAATCTGAACATCTCCAATTCACTTAAACATTTCTTCCTTAATTAAAAAAAATAAAAAATCTTGGAATAAATTTGTGACACTCCTGCAAAACAGTTGCTTGTGCATTCAGCGCCGAATTGAATACACAGGAAGTGTCCCCTGAACTGAAAAGGCAGACGGCTCGATTTTGCTGAAGCAGTCTGCACTCACACATGGAAGCCACCTCCACGCAATGCATTCTCTGCACTGGTTCACCAAAACGATGTTGTGGTTGTTGTGTCTGGCAAGCATGGTTTAGATGTTCTGCCAATCAACTTATAACCTTCTGCATCAGGGGCAGGGAACCTTTTCTGGTCAGTGGGCTGGGTCCTTCTTTTCCTTCTCTTCTGGACCAAATCTGACATGTGGGTGAAGATGCTGCCTGCCAATCGCCTGGCATCACTATCGCCAGGTGATACTGCGCTTGGAAGCCCCGATCGTCAGGACATCAAAGTGCAGTGCAGGGCTTGAAATCCTTTTTGCTTGGGTAACGTTTCAGGTTTGGATGTAATGATAAACTGCGGCTAATAGAAAACAGAAGTGACAGCTTCCAATCATTTCTGTTCAGGAGCAGTGAAGAGGAAAGTGAAAATTGCAGGAGCCAAAAGCTGTGCACAACATCTGAATCGGGCCATTGTTTTAAAAAGTGTGTACTGTCTATGTGGATTAAGATCTACTAGGCATCAGTTCAGTCCTGTAATTCCCATGTTTAAATGAGCCATTACTACTTCTGAGCAATTCTTTCCGATTTCCAGTCTCACGGGATCTGATCAACTTACGTTCTATCAACAGAAATCAGAGACAGCCCAAAGGGAGACCTTTTACTAGCACCAAGAAGGCTTACATGGCTATCTTTGTCCCTCGAGAAACTTCATCAAAGTCAATGGCATTACACCAGAGATTAATTATCTGGTTAATTTAGGGGATTTCAAAAGCTAAGGAGGAAAACAGGGACTATTCAAGAGAGCCCAATGGTACTGGGGGGGGAGCCCTGGCTTTTAAAGTAAACTTATTTGAATTTAGTTCCATTGAAATTATTAGTGCTTACATCAAATAAAGTTTATTTAGGGCCAGGTATACAAGCAATACAAGGAAGAAGTATTTGTCATTTATTTTATTTTTACCTTCAACAAGAGTTTGTGGCATCTCATCTTGAACTATTTCTAAGAATGCCAGGGTTCTCTTAAAGCTTAACAGATGCTTCTCAGTGAGAACAGAAATGACAGACAAGCTCTCCTAAAAGATGGCTTGTGCAACAATAGTGATCTTTCACTGCAATGCACTGATGCACGCTCTTGTCTGTGCTTTAAGTTCACATGGGTCAATGAGGAGGCCCAAGCCAGGGAACTGAATGTGTAATTTAATGACTCTCTTTTCTATGCTTTTTTGCTTTCTCTGTTTTACCTGTAAGCTGCCTTGGGGAAAAGGTGGCAAATAAATATTATTACTATTGTTATAATACTGTAAAACATCCTCTGTAACATTAGGGGTTCCATGGCAGACATGCAAGGTTTCCACAGATGTCAATGTGAAAATCCTTCCTAGAAGGAAGACTGAAAAGCACTAAACTACAGAATCTCATTTTCACCAAGGTGCAATGTCCGCAATGCTTTCATCCCTAGAGAAAAAAATCACTAAGGGTTGTGTCCAAAGTGGCAGTAATACGTCTCCAAACAACGCAATAATTTCCACTTGTGCAACAGGACTTCCTGCCTCCTTCCCCTGCACACCCCCTAAATATGTTCTGTGGGTTTCTCCATCCACCCAGAGGAGACTGGGAGAGGGTGGAGGGAGAAGAGGAAGTCCTGTTGTGCAAGCTGAAATCTTTACACTGATGGGACATGTTAGTTGGATACAGCCCTGAGAATTTTTAAAGTAAGGATTGCCTAGCTAAAATATTATAACCAAATTACTTGAATCTGTATTTTTTCTAAATATTTTCTGCCACTCCCAGCCAGCGTCAGTTAGCTGTTGACTTCCAACTCCTATCAGCCGCAGGCGGAATGGCGAATGGTTGGTGTTGATAGGAACTGAAGTCCAACAACAGCTACAGGTTCCCTCATTCCTGATTTAGCCCAATCATCAACCCACTTTAAGGAAATCAGGACTCCCTTCAAAAGATTTCTAATTTTTGCTGTCCTGATGCCTATCAATATAAACAATAACATGCTGAATTTTACATTACTACTCTTCCACATGACAAGTTCATGCGCTAGTTCATGCACCTCGTTATCAGCACGGTACAGTGCCGACAGTTTATTTTATTTTAATACTTCTATTAAAACTTTGTTTAAATAAAAAAACTGAAGTATGATTAGGCCAAGAATTTATCTCATCTGACCGAGTCAAAAAAAGAGGGGTGGTGATCTACGCTAAGGAGAGCCTATCACCAAAATTTCTTTTTAAAGACGAGCAAGGGAGAATTTTGGCAATTGAAATTCAAGCACAAGGAGAGAAGTTTTTAATATTAGGCATTTATGCACCAAATGAGGGGAAATCGGAATTTTACAAGAAGCTGCATGAGACAATGCTGGACTATCTGGATTATAGCAACATCATTTTGATGGGAGATATGAATGGGGTGGTGTCTACAAATATGGATAAGTCTCAAAATCAAGATGTTTCAAAAGATGGTAGACTACCTAAAACTTTTTTTGAACTGATTGACAATATGGACTTAATTGATATATGGAGGTCAAAAAACCCTCTAGGAAGAGAAGGAACATTCTTTTCTGAAGCCCACCTGACATGGACAAGAATCGACCAAATTTGGGTGACTAGAGGTCTGGCACCTAAGACTAGGAAAGTGGAAATCTGCCCAAAGACTTGCTCCGACCATAACGCACTAAAGATGGACATGATATTAACTACAACCGGTTCCTTTAGATGGAGGATGAATGACAATTTACTGAGAGATCAGGAGATCATTAAAAAGGCCCCAAAAACTTTGAAGGACTACTTTGAAATAAATTCGAACACCGAGGTGGAAAAAAGAGTAATCTGGGACGCAAGTAAAGCTGTAATGAGGGGGTTTCTGATACAACAGAACACCATAAAGAAAAGAGCACAGAATGAGAAAAAGGACAAGATCCTGGAAAGAATTAAGGAATGTGAGAAAAAGCTAAGATCGAAACCGAAGTCACAGGAGATTCTGAGAGAAATTAAACTCTACCAAGCACAATATTCTAAATTGATAAATCAGGAGGTGGAGTGGAAAATTAAGTTAATGAAACAAAGATCTTTTGAATCGGCAAACAAATGTGGGAAACTGCTAGCATGGCAGTTGAAAAAAAGACAAAAACTAAATACGGTTACTAACTTAGAGATTGAAGGGAAAAACATCCAGAATCCTGTGGAGATTAGAAAATGTTTCCAGAGATACTTTAAACAACTGTACACTCAAGGGCCGTAGAAAGAGACTGAGATAGACCAATTTTTGAAAAGGAATGGCCTACCAAGATTGTCTCAAGAGAACAGAACAACCCTGAACTATAAAATAACACAACAAGAGATTGAAGGTGCCATTCAGAATATGCAACTGGGCAAGTCTCCAGGGCCAGATGGAATTACCTCCAAGTACTATAAGGTTATGAAAGACTATTTGATACAACCATTAATGGAGGTTTGTAATGAGATTATGGAGGGGAAGAAGGCACCGGAATCGTGGAAAGAAGCCTACATCACATTGATACCTAAGTTGGAATCTGAAAAGACACAACTTAAGAACTACCGTCCCATCTCTCTCCTGAATGTGGATTACAAAATTTTTGCTGACATTTTGGCAAGTAGACTTAAAAAAGTGTTAAACACAGTAATTCATAAAGATCAGGCAGGCTTTCTCCCAGGTAGACACATGTTTGACAATACTAGAAACATCATCGACATTCTGGAACTTTTACAAATATGAATACAAGAGCGGTGTTGATTTTTATAGATGCGGAGAAGGCCTTCGACAATATAACTTGGATGTTCATGAAAAATTTTTTTGAAGGGATGGGAGTGGGACGGGGGTTTGAAAATGCTATAGAGGCAATCTATTCAGAACAAAAAGCTAAACTGATAGTTAACAATGTGGTGACAGAGGACTTTAAAATTCAAAAAGGAACACGACAAGGATGCCCTATTTCCCCTTTGTTATTTATTTCGGTCCTGGAGGTGCTCTTGAATATGATTAGAGGGGACCGGTTGGTGGAAGGGATTCAGGTCGGAGCCAAACAGTATAAACTTAAAGCATTTGCAGATGACCTGGTTTTGACATTACAGGAACCAGACTCTAGTACGAAAAGAGTTTTGGAATTGATTCAAGAGTTTGGTCGGTTGGCGGGCTTTAAATTAAATAAGCAGAAGACAAAGGTTCTGGGGGAAAATTTGACAATTGAGGAATCAGAAAGGTTTCAGAAAGAGACAGATTTAAAAATTGTTAAGAAGGTGAAATACTTAGGGGTTAATATGACTTCTAAAAACTTGAATTTATTCAAGGACAATTATGAAAAGTGTTGGACAGAAATTAAGAAGGACTTAGAAACTTGGTCAAGACTGAAACTTTCCTTGTTGGGTAGAATGGCTGTGATAAAAATGAATGTATTGCCAAAGATGCTGTTTTTGTTTCAGACCCTACAGATCGTGGACAGAGTGGAATGTTTTACAAAATGGCAGAGAGATATTTCTAAGTTTGTCTGGCAGGGCAAAAAGCCCCGAATAAAATTTAAAATTCTAACGGATGCTAAAGAAAGAGGGGGGTTTGCCCTGCCGGATTTGAGACTGTATTATGAATCGGCGGCTTTCTGCTGGTTGAAGGATTGGTTGTTACTTGAGAACACTGATGTCCTAGATCTGGAAGGGTTTAATAATGTTTTTGGATGGCATGCATACTTGTGGTACGACAAGGTAAAAATGCACAAGTCCTTTAAGAACCACATTGTCAGGAAAGCTGTGTTTAATGTCTGGATAAAATATAAAGACTTACTAGAAAACAAGACCCCAAGGTGGCTGTCACCAATGGAAGCCAAGGCCCTGAAAAAACTCAATATGGAGGCCAATTGGCCAAAATATTGGGAGATAATAGAAAAAGAAGGCGATACTTGGAGATTGCAGAGTTTTGAGAAATTAAAAGGTAAAGTGCGAGATTGGTTACATTATGCTCAGATCAAGGAGGTTTTTAAGTTGGACAAGAAAGTAGGTTTCCAGGTGGAAAAATCGAAATTAGAAACAGAGCTGTTAGAACCTAAGACCAAAGTACTTTCAAAAATGTATAACTTGCTGTTGAAATGGAATACGCAGGATGAAATCGTTAAATCAGCTATGATAAAATGGGCTCAGGACATTGGGTACAACATTATGTTTGCTGACTGGGAAAAGTTATGGACCACCGGAGTAAGGTTCACGGCATGTAATGCCTTGAAAGAAAACATTATGAAAATGATATATAGGTGGTACATGACCCCAGTCAAGCTGGCAAAAATATATCATTTGCCCGATAACAAATGTTGGAAATGTAAAGAAGCTGAGGGAACATTCTTTCATCTCTGGTGGACATGCCCAAGGGTTAAGGCTTTCTGGGAGAAGATCTATAATGAACTAAAAAAGGTATTTAAGTATACCTTCCTTAAGAAACCAGAGGCCTTCCTTTTGGGCATTGTTGGCCAAGGGGTGTTAAAGAAGGATAGAACTTTCTTTATGTATGCGACAACAGCAGCAAGAATTCTCATCGCAAAGTATTGGAAGACACAGAATTTGCCCACCCTGGAAGAATGGCAGACGCAACTGATAGACTACATGGAATTGGCCGAAATAACTGGCAGAATCCGAGATCTGGGAGAAGAGAGGATGGAAGAGGACTGGAAAAAATTTAAAGACTATCTACAAAAACATTGCAAATTGTATGAATGTTAGGAGAATGCACAAATGAAAGTAACATGGCAACAGTAAAATTATTGTAAGATATTTGAGAATGTATGATGTTTAAGTTAACGTCGAAAATGGAAGTAATATTTGGTTCAATAGAAGGAGTTAAATTTATGACAAATACAAGTTAAAAGTCGAAATTGAATACCTGAGAACTATAAAATAAGAATGGAAGTAAGGTTACAAATTGCTGCATATAATTATATTGTTGGGAACGCAGGCAAGGGGGATGTGAGGAAGTCTAAAGTTTATGAAAATATAATTTACGAATACTGTTAAAATAAATAAATAAATAAATAAACAAACTGAAGTATGAAGTCACTGTCAAATTTTTAAAAGTATACAGAAAATTTTAAAAAGCATATGTTTAGCTTTAATTTTGGAGCCAAGGAAAAAGACAAAGTTGCTAAAGAACTAATATGGTTTTTTAAAAAATACTTTCTGAATGACAATAAGCATGCACTACATTTAGTTAATGAATTGCTTCCCATGAAACTGCATTTCAGTGAAATGCAGCTGAAGTTTCTTTCAGATGAGCAAATAAACTAAAGGTAATTTGAACAGACTCTTCCATATACTAAAAATGTTTAACTTTGTGCAACTTTATTTCACAGGATCCCTGGCTAAACTACTGCTAGACATTTTTGCCTTGATTAATGGCTACTTAAATTAGAAAATAATGGCAAGACTGGGTGGCAAGAGGCTGAAGAAAGTTAAGTCTGCATCATATTTACCTTGCAGATTCAGGATCTAAAATCAGGGCTTCGATTGCATGTGATATCAATAAGCAACCTTGCTGCTGTCTGACGTAATGTTAAAGGTGAACAAATGAAATTGGCAAAATCAAATTAATATTACATGGTTCATTAAAATAATGGCCGTAAGTTACTAGAAACAGCATGGCCTTCATTTCTGGGGAGATTGTAATACAACATGAATTTAAGAACTTGTTTCTACAGACCACTTTGCATATACACCTGGTTTGGCTACAATGCTGAACCAGAGTTTAGCCCTATGCAAATGTGCCTAGGGAGACGCCAGGTCCATGCACTCCCCCCCCCCCATTTTGGTCATGAACAGGAGATTTGAAACGTTTGGACCCAAGCTATTTACTGGTTTGCCTGCACCCATACGAATCTGCCAACACCACCCTGTTTCGGAAGCTCACCTTCTGCACCCAACCCTCAGGTCAGCAAGATGGGTGACCATGAGGGAGAGATCCTTGCCCATGGTGGCATCATAGCTACAGAGCTCCCTCCCACTGAACCTGTGCCAAATCTCTACATTGAATTGTTTTCCAGAAGGCGCTGAAGAAGAGCCTTCTAGGTATGATGCTTGATAGCTGGGTAATGGTCTGACACAATGATATCAAGTGCTAAATTCTGGCAAACCAACTTTGGTGTTTGGTGTTGGCTTTAAAAGGAAACTGGCATGCTGAATTTGTAAGAAAATTATGTTCTCCCCATGTCCTAAGCTCCAGTAATAAATTAAGAGTCATATTTACAAGGCATGTCCTTAGAGAAAAATAACTAAGCCCTGTGCTTTGAAAAGTAGGATACAGCTCCACATTCCTCAAAGTTGCTGAGTCTGCATCAAAGGATGATTGATAGAGATCTCCGTATCTTGCAGCTAGGTTCCTGAATTCTTCCATGGAGAGTTTCATCTGCAGCAGCAAAAGGGGTGGGGACAAAAACAAAGCACTACTCATGATTGATTGCACTGAACTGAACTAATATTTTTATTTCTTTGTATATCCTTGCTCAGTTTTCTCATTTGTTTCCATTAGGTTCATAAACTGAAAAGGTCAAACAAATACACCACAGAACCCCTGCGCTGAGCCCTCATATCACTGGCTCAGCTGGCAAGACTGTACCTTCTCTCCATCCTGTCTTGGGATGCAGGTTCGCCTGAAGCCAACTGAGCTTCCCTGCTTTCTTTGGCTCCCATTAGCAGCCCCTAACATATAGAACCAGCAGGCGATTCTTGGCAAGCTGCTCAGAATCCAATTACAACTTGCACCTCAAACGTATCAGTTCTCTCTTTGCCCTGTTGAAAGTTGCCTTTTGCCTCACTTCTTGCACCGTCCAAGTCCCTCCTCCCTGCCAATTTGCTCTTCAGATTTCTCCCTGATCCTGCCTCACAATCCAATTCTTGCCTTTCCCCCACCCTGCCCATCTAAATTAGGTTAGGCTCTATTAGGAGCAGGGCCTTTTCTATTGTGGAATATTCTCTTCTGTAAGACCTGCCTGGCTAAATCAAGTCTTGCTTTTAAGAGGCAAATGAAAACCACGGCACTCTGCCAGACTTGTGGAATCTGAAGGTTGAAATCTCTGATACTAGATTTTTTTTTAATATTATTAATTTGCTCTAGTTTGCTTTATGAATTTTCAAAGTGTATTTTGTGGCAATTTTGGAGGATCCTTGTGTGCCAAAATGCAGGGTACTCATTTATGGGACAAAGCAATTCAGTGGGGTAGGGAGAATCCAAAACCTTTCCAATCTCATACCAGCCCAGGCAGAAGGTCAAGGGGGCTGATAGAGGGGGAAATAAACTCCACAGTTGATATATTTCCCCCTCCCTTATGAGGGGTGTGTTTGTATGTTGGAGAATGGGTCAAAATAGCCCACATAATGAGTCATTGTGAATACCCCTAACTATGGCTTGATGTGACGACTGAACTGGGTCAATGTATATCTGATCTTATGCACACTGAAGATTGTTTTTGGCTTACTTATCATGGTTTGTTGAACTGAAACAAACCACCACCCCCAGTTCTGGCATTCTTGTAAGCCAGAGATTTTGTTTAGTTTCCTCCATGCACTAGGAGGGAGGAGCAAAGGGGACAAGATTGGAGGATTCACTGTAGGAGATTAACTCTGGTGCAAGCAAGACTAAAGCAGGGCAGGAACATCTTAACAAATCAACGGCCATATGCATTCTGTGAAGTTGAAGTGCTAACATGCCCCAGAAGGCAAGCAAGGAGGGGAGACTAAGTACTTCCACTGGGAGCACCTTTCACTGAAAAAGCTATGTTTCTGGCCTCCATATAAGGTACAACCTTTAGCAGGGCATCATGAAACAGATCTTACTATGCTAAATCAGAGATGGGGAACATGTAGGCCTCTAAATGTTATTGGATTCCAGCTCTGATAATTCCCTGCCAGTGTGACCTGTGGTCAGGGATGATGGGGGTTCATAGCTCCTGGGCACAGGCGCTAAACAATATTCGTTCTGCAGAAGGTCTGTACCTTTTCAACATGTTTATAGGAGAACACTGTGGCTTCTGCCCATTGCAAAAGGAGCCTCATCCTTTAATGATCGGCTGAATTGCAGCTACTGGTCACTTTTTTGGTCAGTTTTCACTGTTCATTGTTTTCATCTCGGCACACCAAGCCAAGTAAAAAATATAATTGCACGTTCATAACAGGGACAAACTGGAGCACATGCCTGGTTGGAAATGCGTCCACACCGCTGAAGGTCACTGCCTGAGGTCATGACAATGGTTGTGGCAATGGCAGGTGGAGGACTAGTCTTCAGGCTATTACAAGTGCAGATGAGCTGAGAGAAAGCCTGAAGGAGGTCAATCCGGAGTTTGACAAACCCGCACTGAAAGCTCAAAGGGTTAAGGGGTGTGCTGGCAGCCTGAAAGACAAACAAAACACAGAGTCAGAACTTTGAGACTGGTGACCTAAGCCAAAAGCCACTGAAGAATGCCCTTTCAATTTTAGAAATCATTTCTCTAGAAGAACACTTTGTTTAGATAATGTGGGATATTTGTGGGCCACATGATCTCCTGCAATGATTTTGCAAAGTTTTTTGCAGATAAAGTCGCTCAGATTCGGGAAGAGGTAGACGCCACCGTGGGAGCAGGGCCAGGGCGGGAGAGTGCTAGAGTCCTGTCTAGTCAAATTGCGTGGGATCAATTCCAATCTGTTACCTCCGAGGATGTGGACAGGCTGCTTGGACGAGTGAAACCAACCACCTGTCTCCTGGATCCTTGCCCATCCTGGCTTATAAAAGCTAGCCGGGAAGGGCTGGGCGATGGGCTTCGTGGGGTGGTGAATGCTTCCCTCCGTGAGGGAGCCTTCCCAGACCCGTTGAAAGAGGCGGTTATTAAACCGCTTCTTAAAAAACCATCTTTAGATGCTGCCACGATGGCCAACTATTGCCCTGTCTCAAATCTTCCATTCTTGGGCAAGGTGATTGAGCGAGTGGTTGCTGAACAACTCCAGGCACGCCTGGAAGAAGCGGACCATTTGGATCCCTTCCAATCGGGATTCAGGCCTCATCACGGGACTGAAACTGCCTTGGTCGCACTGGTTGATGATCTCCGGCGGGCTAGGGACAAAGGTGAGAGCTGTTTCCTAGTTCTGCTGGATCTCTCAGCGGCATTTGATACCATCGACCATAACATCCTTCTGGACCGTCTTGAGGGGCTGGGAGCTGGGGGTACTGTCATACAGTGGTTCCGCTCCTTCCTCCTGGGCCGTGTTCAGAAAGTGGTGGTGGGGGATGAGTGTTCAGACCCCTGGGCTCTCACTTGTGGGGTGCCTCAGGGTTCTGTCCTCTCCCCTATGCTTTTCAACATCTACATGCAGCCGCTGGGAGAGATCATCAGGGGGTTTGGGCTGGGTGTTCATCAGTATGCAGCTGATACCCAGCTCTACCTTTCTTTCAAATCAGAACCAGTGAAGGCGGTGACGGTCCTGTGTGAGTGTCTGGAGGCGGTTGGAGGATGGATGGCGGCAAACAGATTGAGATTGAATCCTGACAAGACAGAAGTACTGTTTCTGGGGGACAGGAGGCGGGCAGGTGTGGAGGATTCCCTGGTCCTGAATGGGGTAACCGTGCCCCTGAAGGACCAGGTGCGCAGCCTGGGAGTCATTTTGGACTCACAGCTGTCCATGGAGGCACAGGTTAAATCCGTGTCCAGGGCAGCTGTGTACCAGCTCCATCTGGTACGTAGGCTGAGACCCTATCTGCCCGCGGACTGCCTCGCCAGAGTGGTGCATGCTCTGGTTATCTCCCGCTTGGACTACTGCAATGCGCTCTACGTGGGGCTACCTTTGAAGGTGACCCGGAAACTACAACTAATCCAGAATGCAGCAGCCAGACTGGTGACTGGGAACGGCCGCCGAGACCATATAACACCGGTCTTGAAAGACCTACATTGGCTCCCAGTACGTTTCCGAGCACAATTCAAAGTGTTGGTGCTGACCTTTAAAGCCCTAAACGGCCTCGGTCCAGTATACCTGAAGGAGCGTCTCCACCTCCATCGTTCTACCCGGACACTGAGGTCCAGCACCGAGGGCCTTCTGGCGGTTCCCTCATTGCGAGAAGTAAGGTTACAGGGAACCAGGCAGAGGGCCTTCTCGGTAGTGGCGCCCTCCCTGTGGAACGCCCTCCCACCAGATGTCAAAGAGAACAACAACTACCAGACTTTTAGAAGACATCTGAAGGCAGCCCTGTTTAGGGAAGCTTTTAATGTTTGATGTATCACAGTATTTTAATATTCTTTTGGAAGCCGCCCAGAGTGGCTGGGGAAACCCAGCCAGATGGGCAGGGTATAAATAATAAATTATTATTATTATTATTATTATTATTATTATTATTATTATTATTTATTAGTATTCAGAAGAACATTCCACGGGTGAACTTTATGGATGACAGCTCCCACAGATATTCAGAAGTTGCTACTGCTGCTTGGAGCAGGGGGGTAGACTTTTACAAGATTTAGATTAATAAGGAAACGTAATTTAGATTAGGAGTGGGTAGAGTTCAGGCCTGTGAGATCTACTTTGTTTTTTACGAGTGCCGCAAGAATTACCAAGTCCGATGCAAAAAACAGCAGAATCCCCAACCTGTCAGTGTCTCAGGCCTTCTAAGTCAGTCCTCAGATCCACTCCACCCAATTAGCTCACCCAGCTCATGGAGATGCATGCCAGGTCACTTCCCTCATCCACGATTAAATCAGAAGGTCCGGCAGATGAGAAGCTTCATATGCAAAAGACCCAGGATTGGGGAGTCCAGAGATGGGCTATCTGTAACCCTGCTAGAACCAATGACCCCATCCCTCCACCCCGTCACATCTCCCTCAAACTCATAATCACCCCAATAGTGGTCTCCACCAAGTAGAGCAAGGTCTTAATTTCCAATACCTCCTTTCTCTCTGCACTAGGCACCTTCAAAAATTCATCATCACGCAAGCATTACGAGAATGTGTGGCCAGAGCTGAAGGAAAGGGAGAAGCAGCTGTGTTTTCCAGTGCCAATTTTAAAAATGAGCAGCCAGAATAGCAGCAGATTTCTAAGGAAGGATATAAGGATATGTATTTGTCCAGCCTTTGTGAAGGATGATATTCGGATCCTAGATTGGCTTGAGAACCAAAGTTAAGGGCCAAAGAGGTAAAGGGAGACAGAGGAGAAAGAAAAGGACAGAGCATATGCATTTGTAAATGGCATGTAGACATACAGCTTGTATGCATTCAGCAGCAATACTTTCTGAATTAACATATTTGTCAGAGTTCTGCGGATGTCCAAGCTAATAAACAAAGCTCTGTGATTTCCATATACAAAGGGCACAATAAAAGACACATGAAACAACCAAATCAGTATTTGCCCAGAGAGATGAACAAACTACTTAGCTGCCTTTTTAAAGCTTCATAAGAAACAATTACTAGGTTAATAAAAGGCTCAAACTAGGGCACATACATTGCAAAGGCAACCTAAAACATCAATTTTCTCATACTGTGGTTCTTCTATTGAAATGGGCACTATTTTTGTCACGATAAGCAATTAAATACATTTTCTGCTCCATATAAACCAAGCTCTATCTTATTTCTGCTTGCCTGAGCTGACAAATTGCCTTCTTCTGGAGTCAGAAATGTTCACGCACACATTGTGCAACACAGGACTGCAGCAATTCAATAGAACTGGCAAGTTAAATAAGCCTTGAGCCTGTCTTCTTCCTACCACATCAAGGGACTCACTTTGAAGACAATGTATTTATATCCTGTAATTTTTGAGATTTAAGTTTGGACAAGCTGTGTCTCACCACAACATGTATCCCCCTCAAGGTGCTCTTTTTGCAGGCTCTCCCCCTTCCCTGAGGAGAAAATGGCTTTTCTGGCTCTTTGAATAGCCATGGCAATGAAAAATCAGGACAGAGGATATAGGGCCATTCCTATCCTCACCACAAACCTGCGAGGTAGACCTCTTGGTCTGCGAGAGACCAAGTCAAATTCACCTCTGGACCTCTGGGGTGAGGCTGGATTGATCTCTGCCTGCCTAAATTCAGTCCAATGTTCTAACCACAACAACATACTGAACTGAGCAAAGCTTTGAAAAAGAAGAAGAAGCTTAAGAATGCATATTCATTACTTGGCCACGTCTCATGCTTCCCACACCCATTTTAAGTGGTAGATCCAGAATTTCTTGGATTGGTTATTTATGTCAGAATAAGCTTATGCAACATGGTCCATAATAAGGTCAAGCCGAGCCTCCAACACATTAATGCAAATAATCCACAAATGATGTCGTTGTTCATGTAACCAAAATACAAATTAGTTGCTGTTTCTCTACTGCATAATATATTTCCAGTGCAGCAGGGCAAGTCCCTCTCCCTGGCTAAGCATTTCAAGAATGCAGAACACAGTTCCATTCCGGCAAATGCAACCGAAGGTAAACAAAAGGGGAGGAAAGGTCTTCGTTTTATGGAAGAGAACTCTGGTGACTCTTGGCTGATTGCACAAGGAATCCGAGATCGTTCATACTGCAGCCAAGATTGCTATTGTTCAATCTCTGCCTCCTGTGCACTCATGTGATGATAAATGTTAATGTGAGCATGAAAGCACTGGGTTCATACCTACTCTGTCAAACAGCAGTAGTTTACTGGTTTAATTATTACAGGAGTAAGCTGCCTTACTGGTGAAATTATTGCTGGAGTCTTGCACTGCCAACATGCCAATTCGGTAGCGACCAATCCACTCAGATGGCCATGTAGACAGAAAGAAGGTGAAGATCTTAAACGCTAAAGTTCTTGCTGGAATAAGCTACTGCTGCTTAAGAAAGTAGGTGTAAGCGCAACATTTGTTCTCCCAAGACATTTGAAGAAGAGTCTAGTTAGAAACGGCAGTGAAAAAGGACAATTGCTTTAACCTACAGGTCTGCAACAAGTAAAGGGGGGGGGGGAGAATTCACACTGACCGTTAAGGATGCTATTCCTTTGTGGTAAGATTTCAGTGACTCAGCAATACAGGAAAGTGCTGAACTATAATCATCCTTTTGCAGCCCTGTCAGGCACTGCTCTGCATGGGAGAACTCCTTCAAGCTGTTTAGCCAGAAGTAGAAGTGTTCTGAAGCCACCTGAGTCAGCAAGCTTTGATACAGCTCTCTGGCCATGCCATGGTTACCCTGTGCAGGGCAACAAGAGAGAGATTTACAGAACAAAAACAAAACTCTGCACTTAAACCAAACGATAAAACAGGATCAGAATAATATGAAATCGTTAAAAACATTTCAAAGTCGTTCTTGCCATTTAAAGCTTTAATATATCCCACAAGTGGAACCTTGCTGAGAATCTTGCTCTCCCCACTGAAAGGCCTTAGTCTTTCCCAATGAAATCTAAAATAGTGCCCCTGCTCAAGATGAGTGCTCCAATTAACAGCTGCCAAAATGGGACTCTACAAAATGGTATCCAGACCCTACCATGCCTCCAATGAAATCAGCTGACTTTTTTGTTGTTGTAAAATTAGCTGAGGGGAATTGGTCCATCAATAGCTGGAATCTGGCAGGTAGAATTGTTTAAATTTAGCATGCTTTCACATATTTTAACTATACTCCTTATTCTTTAAAAAAGACCCTAGTACGTGGGGAGGGGAATGCAGCCACTTTGGATCACGTAGGTGGGGCAGCTATCTCCCCAAAAGGTTACAGTCTTCATGGGGAATTTAAGGAGTACAAAGAGTTACTTTCAACTCAGTCAATTAGCCTTGCTTATTGGGGAAACCTGAATTATAAATTATGGATCACACATACCATTCTGGAAGCTTGTCTGGCTATCCTGTAAGCTGTCCATCCATTGGAGACATTTTCAAGCTGTTGTTTGATAACAGTTTTCACTTCAGAGGATAAAGTCTTCTGGCTGGCAACAAATATCACAGTAGCAAGAGATACCTAACAAGGAAGGAATAGCGCAAAGCTGAATGAAAAAATAGATCACACAGTCCCTAGCCACAAATAATGTGGAATCATAGTCTGCCATCACCAGCATGAGTTTTGGTCTCATCAGGTCCACACACACACACACACACACACACACACACACACACACCCCACTTGCACAATGAATACAGTCATACCTTGGATCCTGAACGCCTTGCAAGTCAAACATTTTGGCTCCTGAACACCGCAAACCCAGAAGTGAATGTTCCAGTTTGCGAACGTTCTTTGGAATCCTGCAGCCAATCGGAAGCCGCGCCTTGGTTTCTGAACATTTTGGAAGTCAAACAGACTTTCAGAACAGATTCCGTTTGACATCCAAGGTACGACTGTAGTTATGTACCTGGTTCACTAGTAAATTTACTAGTAAAAAACTAGTAAATTTGCCTTCCAATCAGAATCACAATGACAAATTAGGATCAAACTGCAATGCAGTCCTGGTTTGTGGGGAAACGGCGGGTTACACAAACCATAGTTTACTAGGTTTAGACAAAACAGCATTGCTGCTAAACCAGGAGTGGTAAGTACTTTATTCAATCTCTGACCACAACAGGAGGAATATAGAGGGGGAAGGCAGAGTCCAAGGTTCATACTCTGTAAACCACGGTTTAGTGCTACATTTGAATAGTTTCTGTTACTTTATTTGAAAGGTTAACCACTCTAATACCAAACACACTTCCAATAGAGCTTAGGACCCAGCCCAAAACTCTTGAGCTTGGATACATTAATCTCCAGTAAAGTCTCATGGATTTCAGTGGAAATTGCTTGCAAGTGGGTCTGTCTGAAAAGGATTGCAAGCTTTGGCAAGTAAACATGGGGTTATATACAACTGGATCACTGAAATTAATGTGTAGGTCTAGCTTAAGGCCACTGATTTCAACTGGTCTACTCTGAGAACAACTTAGCTGGATACAACCAATGGTAGTGAAATGGCTTTATGCCCTCATAAAAGCCCTGCTAAATCAAACTACAAATCAGCACCTGTGATCAGTCAGGTATCACCAGAAGGGCATTAAAACAACAGCTCTGCATTATTGCTTTGCAACTTGCATTCAGCATTGCCTCATGGCTAATGATTGATGTGAGAATTTGCTTAATCCCCCCTTTAAAGCCATCTAAGCTAATGTCACCTTCACATCTTATGAGCACAATTCCATAAATTATGTGCTGTCTGAAGTGCTTCTTCTCCTCTGTCCTGCATCTACTGCTAATCCATTTCACCGACTGATCCAATTTCTAGTCTTATATGAGAGGGCAAAAAACCTGCTTTCTCCACACCATACATAATTTCACGAGCCTCTACCATGTCCAACCTTTAGACATGCTCTTTCCTAAACAAAAAGGCCTTTTCTGGTACAGAAGGTGTTCTAACCCGTTGATTTTGGTGGTCCTTTTCTACGCTTTCCCATTTGTTAAGCTTCTGAGGCTTACAAAGATATTAAGAAGTAGAAAAACATTCAGCAACAACAGTCACAATAAATAACTGGAACAAAATTACATGAAAATATCGTATAGCAAACAACAGGCTGTTTCAGCCCTCTGCCCATTATATCTGAAATACCTTTATCAGTTTCACACACAGCAGTGTGTGGGATCAGGCAGCTCTGCCCAAAGCCTGCCACTTCCCGGGGCCTGTTCCCTGTGCATCAGCAAGATTGCTGAGGGAACTTCCTCTCTGCCTTGGCTAGCATTGGCAAGGCAGTTTGTGCATGTTTGTTCACACACAAGCACTTTCGATTGAACTGTCTCAATGTTTCCCGCCCACACTAGTGGGTGGTACTTGATGGCAATGTGTTCAAATGCTGAGTTGTTGCCTGCTGCCCTCAACTGATACTTGCACACCCTCACTGAGGTTCAGAAACCTGAGCTCTGCTGTGGGCAAATATCTGTTCACGTGCATGCAACACCCCCCCCCCCCCTCTCTCTCTCTCTCTCCATGTTTTCTGATACATAAGACTTTCACAAAGCAAGTTTAATTATATGTTCATTTGTGTTGCCTGAGCCCACCAAAGAGTGCCTTACCAACGGAAGCAGTAGAAGGGGTGATTATGGCACCCAGCAAAACATCACCACATGTATAAAAAACCGCAGCCACATAATGCGCTTCAACACCTCCACAGCTGAGTAAAGTCGCTCCCCAACCCACATTATCCGTGGATTGGGCAAGATTCAAATCAAATGGGGTGTGCATAAGGGCTGCCACTTGGATAAGGTGGGCAATACGAAAACCATGCAGACATGGGATGCGTCAAATCCACTTTGAGCTGTCCTGTCTACAGCCATGGTGGAAATGGGTAAGACTTTTTCCAGTGGTGCTGTCATTTCCAGGCCAAGCTGACCACCCATGTAAAACAAGTGCCACCTACTGGACTGAAGGAGGATTAAGATTAATAAGACTGCAGATATACTCCTATATGGATGTGTTTCAGGTTTGGGATGCAGACTTTTCAGTTTCCTTTACTGGCTGAAAAATACAAACATCTGTTTGATGCTTACTTAATAGAAGTTAAACAATTTAACATGCCACTCCTCTGTACCATCAAGTTCAATGGGGTTTTTTTTCATTTACAGTATTAAAAATGCTCTCTTCCTCTCTCTCTCTCTACACACACACACACACCTCTTTCAGTAATCACATTGACTTAATGAAATCCAAGGTGTCCAGTGACATCATTATTTAATTAAAAAAGCCAACTGTCTATCTAGCACCTCATCTAGTAGCCAAAGAAGCTTCTCTCTAAAACAGTGCTCTGATGCTAATCCCTCATATTTGTTAGACAGAAGCATTTTGGCTTTGAAAATTATGGGGTTATTTGAAAGCATCATGACTAGTGGCAACCATAGGTTAGATGAAGGATAGGTCTGCCCAGATATATGCTTTCAAACTTGTTGGACCAGTGGTTTGTCATAATGTGCTTTCACTCTCTCACAAGTTCATAGACACATTCCTCCAGTACCACAGGCAGGAAACGAGAGGCAATGAAATCCTTTCGTGTAAAATTGTTATCCCAAACCACTATGCATTTCTCTACAACACTAATGTTGTATTTTAATCTTGTTTTTAAGTTGTATTCATTCAACTTGTTTTTATTATTGCCTGAGCCCAGCCTTGGCTGGGGAGGGCGGGGTATAAATAAAAAAATATTATCATTATTACTATTATTACAACAGGTTTGATAACCAAAAATGAAAAGAGAAGTAACAAGTCTTTTAAACGTGAATGCTAACGCTGTGAAAGAATGGGACAGAAGAAACATGGCAAAGGATACCAAAAAAAGAGAAAGAAACCCCATGATGAGAAGAGAAAGCAAAAAACACAGCAATGTTGTAACTGCATCATGGTTTTCCCTGCAATGAGGCAAGTTGACTGTTACACAACATGTAATACTACATGTTTACAAAATGATTATTCAATCCAATGGTACCCAGGACCAGTTTGCTATCTCTGGAATCAATGTTGCTTACTAAAAGCTCTTGCTGTTTATCAGATGCAGATCGTCCAATCACTTTATAGAGATCCATCAGGTCCCCCAGCATTCCGTCTCCCAAGACCGGTAACTGCATGGCAATGGCTGCCAAGCAGTGGCACATGAGAATCCTGGCAGCATCTTGAGCGCTGTGCAGCTGTGTCAACAAGGACTCCACAATGGACTGGCTCAGGTGGGGGCGGCACTTGGCCAGCTTCACCATGCAAGTGAGTGCTATCTGCATTTGGGGAAAACAAAAAAACGCTTGTTTTAACATTCATCGCAAATCTATCAAATGCTACTCGCTTTTGGTCACAACATTCATGTAACCATGAAGGTGCAAAATAAAGGATAAACCAAAAAACACAAAGGCATTCTGCCAAACCACCAAACCCTCTAAACTAAAGAACGTGCAGGGAGGATTCAGATTTAGGAAGTGCACAGAGAGAGGAGAGGGAATGGAAGTTACGCTGCAGAGCCAGAAGTCCTTGCACTAATGGAAATGTTTTGTTGGATACTGCCCTTAAGCTTCTGTACAGCAGACCCTTCCAGCTTAGGGAATAATCAGCTGCTTCTAAACTTAAAACTAAGCTGGGCTGATTATATCCTGCCTAAAAAGGATAAACTGTGTTGAGCTTAAACTATGATTCATTGGAAGAAGCCAGGATCGAACTGTGGTTTATGTGGTTTAAACATAGGATAGCACTCTAGTCCCATCTCCGTTCTGTTTTTACAAAGATGAGACTCATGCTATAGACAGTCAACACATATAATGTGACTACTTATTGTATGGAACGACAATGAGACAAACTACATATTCACCTATCCCAAGTATTTTTCCTGACTACCTGCTCCACAAAGGGCGTTAACTCATTTGCATGTCAGTCCTCACTCTTTGGTTATATGGGGTGGCCAGTTCACAAGAGCACAGTGAGGCAAATGTTGGGCTACTCCGGACTTGCTAACTTAATGAGTCCTGCCCTTGATCTGCGTGCATTCTGTAGTGCTTGGGCATTTATTTCTATTTTAAGTAGTTAGCCAGACCACAAAAAGCGGCCCCACTAAAACAACCTGCATTGCTCTTACAGAGATTAATATGGAAGACAACTGGGTTGGTGGGGGTGGATTTATTATTTACCTTTAAGGTCGCTTGAGTACCTGGACTGCTGTCTTGACTACAAAGAACAAGGAGGGATTCGAGGCCAAAGACAGCATCCTGCTCCAATGGCAAAAGATCTAGGACAAAGATTTAAACTTTAATTCCTGACTGTTTTAATACTAGCCACTGTGGTCCTCATGGCCATGAAAGAGAACAAAACATTTCCCCTTTAACATAATTTGGAAATCTGGGAGCTAGAAATGCCTTGATGCAGTAATACAGCACAGCCAAATGAGTTTCAAATAAATTCCATCAATTTTAAAACACCAAATGCTGTCAGTTCTAGCTTGCATGCATTTCTTAGTGTTAGGGAGGAGAAAATGGTGAAATGAAAAACAAACCAAACCACATGACCATTAGATTTGGCTATAAACTGGAAGGCAGCAACACCATCTTAAAATTTCTCTTTTATTACACTGGCAGAGAAATGAGCAGAATGTCTGCAGTTCACACCCAGTCAACTTAAGAGCAGTGCACTGATTTACATTAGGATGACCATGCTTAGCTCTCATTCCAACAAAATACTGCATAAGCAATGGAAAAATAGTGAAAGTAAACAGCAATTACTTGAGCTCTCTAGTTTAGCATCAAAGGTAGACGTCCACATGAGTTCAACTTGTTTCCAAAGGAAAACACAGCACATTACATCAAACATGGGGAGATATACCATGACACCCACCCACCCATCCTTTTAGAATTACCTTTTTCCTGGCATGAAGCAGCTATGTTTGTCAGAACTCGGACTCCATGAGCCGCAATACCCTGGTTATTATGGTAACAGCATTCCTGTGCTAGTTTGACTATATCGGATGATCTTGTTGTCGTAGCTGTTGCTCCTAAGGGAGAAATAGTAGGGTACTAAACAGCAAAGCCTTGTTCATTACATGCAGTATTTTCTTTTCCACAGTTTAAGAGCAAGGGAAAAATAGGAAGATGGTCTGGTTAGAAGCATTGCCTAAGCTCCAACTAAGCTATAAAGGGGTAACCCATCGGACTCGGTTATCCCAGCCACTCTGGGTAGCTTCCAACAAATTAAAACACAGTAAGACATCAAACATTAAAAACTCCCTATACAGGCCTGCCTTCAGATGTCTTCTAATAAGAAGTAAGACTGGTGTAGTGCATCCGCCTGAGCAAGTTGCAAAGCTTCCAGAAAGGGAAGCAGCAGCACAAGTCCCTCTCTAAATTTCCTCTAGAGGCTTTGGGGGAGGGGATGCTGCTGTCATTTTTCAGCTTCTTCAATGCCTCAATGAAATATGACTCTGTCCCTCCCACCCAAGTGATTTGTTCATGACAGAAGTCCTGGGGGGTTGGGGGCCCAAGAGCTGAGCTTTTGCTTTATCGTGAGCATTTTCTCAGAAACAGCATGCACAGGAGAAGGGAGGACCCAAAGATGACTACAAATAATGTTGGCTCTTAAGCCAACATGGTAGAACCTGCACAGAACTATACTGCTCTTCCAAAACACAGAACAGCCAAATGGACACTATCCACATCCATCTTATCTCAAATTTATGCAAGTTCCAATCACTACAATATACCCTAGATTCCATCAGCCCCTCCATTTATTTATTTTTAAGTGAAATGGTAGATACTCCACACCCTTGCGGAAAAATAGTCTGCAGGGTGGCTTTGGGATCCTCATCGTTTCTCAGTCTACCTTGCTTCAGGGGGCTTGTTTCAAGGTTGAAAGACTGTTCCAAGTTCATTGGAGAAGGAGCGGAATATGAAGACAACAAATCATTCATTCAGATTCAAAGAGCTACCAAAGATAAGTGGGTTTAAACTTCTCCAAAATCAATAGGCCTTCACATAAACCAAATCAGGACTCCAAACACAGAATGCATCAACAATCTGATTAACTTAGAGACCATCCTGAGACATAGCTGGAGAGCGGAGGATGGTTTAAATCAGATGTGCCAATCAGTTCATGCAATGCAGTGTGTAGCGAAAACAGCAACCCAGGCAACTAAAAGGTAAATAATGTATTCTATCTTATTGTCTAACATATTAATTCATGCTAGGGAAGTGCAGGTTTTAAAATGATCATATGCAGAGAAGAAGGGTGTCAGAGAATACTAATGTGGAAGGCAACTGTAGCGCGGGACTAGTTTCTTGGTTTATAATTTCAGTCATTATCGTAGTCTTACAATGCGATTAAAATTAGCTCTGCAGTTTTTGAACTGCTGCAGTGCCTTCCAAGGAAACACACTTTTCAACATTATTTACAGTGTTCAAAAGACTGAAAAGCACCACTTATACTAATATCTGCAACAACACCAGGGAAAAATTGAAAGTGTGCCAAAATTTGGCTGATCTAATCTATTCATACCTGGAGCAATGCTGAAGTACTGTTTGATGGCTATTGTCCCCGACAGTGTGGAAAGTACAGATAGCATGCCTAGTTTCATACTGTCATAAGGAGTTTGCAGAGCACATTCACATAGTGCCTAAAAGCCAGGAGATAGGACAATTTTAGCACAAGGAAGGAAAATGAATTAAAAATTATTAACATGTGTTCATCACGCTTGATTCACACACATACATAACATTAATATAACAGAAATGTAATATATAATAATAGTAAATAATAATAACTTGATGATTCCTGGTTGAGGATGCAAAGTACCTGCATGGGGGGGGGGCGGGGAATTATTAGTAACCGTAAATACTTGGCAATTGTATAAGGCCTGGGTATTCAAAATTCTTCACACACATTATCTCAGCAGTCCTTATAATAACCCTATAAAGCTGTTCAATATTATCCGCATATTGTAGGTTGTGGAGCTGAGAAAGAGAGAATGCATCTTGCCTAAGGCTGCCCAATGAGGAGAAGGCAGATTTGTTCTCTGTTGCTCCAGTGGGCAGGACCTAAACTAATGGGTTTTGAAATGGCAAGGAACATAATTTCAGCTAAACATCAGAGGAAAAAACACTTCTTAATGCAAAGAGCTGTTTGATAGTGGGAAACACCACCTCAGGAGGTAGCCAGCTCTCATTTTCTGGAGCAATTTAGGCACAGGAACAATGTCTTCTCTTGTAATGGATAACCACCAAGGGCCATTTCAGCTCTAAATTCTATAATTCTACACTATGGGATTTGGGGAGGTATCCCACATTCCATTAGCTCAAGGATTTCTTTTTGGGCAACAGAACTGTCTCCCCCTCCTCTCCATACATGTACCTCCACCCTCTCCAAATCCACTCTTGGAGGTTGGGGGAAAACCCAGAACAGATTTACCGGCTGCCTGGAGTGAGGTAGTCCCACTGTACAGCCAAAAGTCCTTGAGCTGATGGAGTGAGTGTGCTGAATAATACCCTTGAATTTTTTGGCTTCCAGGCTCACAGCTCAATAGCTCTTAGTCACTACACCATGCCAGGTCCTGTTTGAGGTTATGTGAGGTGACAGGTAAGCTTTACCTGTGGTCTTTCTCACATGTGATGGCTGCCTCAAACATGCAAGTCAACATTTGTTACTGGAGTCATGGGTGATGAAATCAGTCATAGAAGCTGAGGTCGGTCATGAGAATCAGTGTGCTATGCACTTCACTAAGTCAAGGATTTTTGAGCTGAATTACCAGCCTGGTATTTCCCATTCATTCACACCAGGAAAGGAAGTGTCATTCCATGAAAGTATATGGCTCTCAACTGGGAAAGATTAAATGTCACCATGAAGTACACTGGTAGCTTCCTTTGTGCTGCCGCAGGAGACAGAATAAGATCCTATGCTCAACATTCACTAACGTGGCATCATCATTTAAAGTTCGGGTACAACTGAATGCATTTGTAGCCGCTGCCCCCTTCTAGGCAAAATGCTTCTCACTTAAGCAACAACACCTTCAGGGGTAAAAAAGTGAAAGGAGGGAGAAAGTCTCTGACATGTCTTGGTAGCCCACACAACCTAAGGAATACAGAAACCTCAAAAATAAGCACAGAGCATCTCTATCTGCCCTTAACTAGTATCAGCAGCTGCTGCTGATATGCAACAAAAGTTATTTTCCTGTTGGCAAACTTTCATAGGCAATGAAAAAAAAGTTTCCTTTTAGAGCAACAGTCCTTACTAAGTACTGACTTGTTTATTTGTTCTGAAAAGTAGTCTTACTAGTGGCCTAATAAAAGGGGACACAAGACCTGGTGGAAGGACCTTCTCCCCTCTGTACAAAAGGGGGGGGGGAAGCTAGATAAGACAGCATCTGCATGGAATAAAAGCATGCAAAGCATCTTTTTCGGCATCAGATTAGAATAATCTATTCTAGCTGTCATTTTTGGATTTTTACAGAATTAATGATGCTTGAGTAGAGATTGGATGTGGAAGGAAGGAAAAATAGGGCAGAAGGAGGAAGTGGCAAGATTAATGGAAAAGACAGATGTGTGGGGAAGGAGAAGAAACTATGCAGGCCAAAAGAAGTCACAGACAAATCTGTTCTAATTTTGGCTTTTCAGCAGATAGCGCCTGTGTATTTCAAAGTTTCACCCACCTCCGTGAGAAAGGAAAGCTTTAAGAACAAAATAGAATTCTGAAGACAGTCAGATTTTCAATATGCAGAAAACAAAGAAAGTGTCGAGTGTCCAACTAAGGCAAGGGGGAAAGACCAGGTTTGTTTTTGTTTCAAATGGAACTGTGTATGTTACACCCATCAACAGAACCCCTCCAATTCATTAATGAATTTCCTTGCCATTGCTACACAATGCTCCAGTGCTTAACAGAACTCTCTAAAGAAATTACATTTGTTCCTTTCATCACAACACGCTGGACAGGAAAAACACTCAATATTCTGCTAGCCTTTTGGAACTTCCATGCACAAAGAAAGAGTTCCATTCATGCACAACCAGAAATTACAGAGAAAACGAAAATGAAATTTGATTGTGCCCCTAGAGTGTTTAAAACTAAATACAGTGGTACCTCAGGTTACATACACTTCAGGTTACATACACTTCAGGTTACAGACTCCACTAACCCAGAAATAGTGCTTCAGGTTAAGAACTTTGCTTCAGGATGAGAACAGAAATCGTGCTCTGGCGGTGCAGCGGCAGCAAGAGGCCCCATTAGCTAAAGTGGTGCTTCAGGATAAGAACAGTTTCAGGTTAAGAACAGACCTCCGGAACGAATTAAGTACTTAACCCGAGGTACCACTGTAAATCACTCAGTTTGCCATTGTCTTCTAAAATAGGTAATACAGTACCATACTACATTGATCTCAGAAGTCAGAATACACCTTATAGGAAAGTTAAAGACTTGTAGTCATCTTTCACATTTTCCTACCACTTCCTCTAGTTTTTTATCAGGAAACCACATTATTGACATTTTGCAAGAGTGATATAAATCTTCAGTAAACTTCAGAATAGTGACCAAAGGCAGGAATCCCTCTTTCCGTGTCACAGACACAAAATCAAATTGCCCAGGCCCTACCTTCTTCCCAGATCTATGGGAGCTGGTTATATTTGCTCAGCTTTGAACCCTAGCTCAAATTCAGCACTCAGCAGCACATTCAAATAATAAAGTGTGTCATATCCCACATATTCAGCCCGTATGTTTTCATTCTCTCATGACCCTTTCTTTGTTAACTCTTCATATTAACCAAAATAAAATGAAAATTCAGCTTTCCAAGACTTGCATGAGTATTTGCACTCAGTTCCTTTCTTAAGCTTATTGTTCCAGTCGAAGGCCAGGACAAACTCGTATTAGGCAATAGTATGAATAAAATAATACAAAACATCCATCCATAATATAAAACACTTTGTCAAGTTCCAGAGCGCTCCAATTCTAATATTATTTTGCTTTTTTAAAATCCAATTTGCCAACATCCATGATGTAAGAGACAGAAGTTACCACAGAGGCCAAGGAACAAGATGTAAATTTAAACAAACAAATACAGTTCTACAAAGTGCTAAAAGCCCACATGTTTTGACATTGTTCCCCACCTCATTCTTCTGGACAGATCTTGAGTAGAATTAGTATGGCTTACATGCAAAACAGGGACGCGGGTGGCGCTGTGGGTAAAAGCCTCAGCGCCTAGGGCTTGCCGATTGAAAGGTCGGCGGTTCGAATCCCCGCGGCGGGGTGCGCTCCCGTTGCTCGGTCCCAGCGCCTGCCAACCTAGCAGTTCGAAAGCACTCCCGGGTGCAAGTAGATAAATAGGGACCGCTTACTAGCGGGAAGGTAAATGGCGTTTCCGTGTGCGGCTCTGGCTCGCCAGATGCAGCTTTGTCACGCTGGCCACGTGACCCGGAAGTGTCTCCGGACAGCGCTGGCCCCCGGCCTCTTGAGTGAGATGGGCGCACAACCCTAGAGTCTGTCAAGACTGGCCCGTACGGGCAGGGGTACCTTTACCTTTACCTTACATGCAAAACAGTATTAGCAGAACACTTCTGATCAATGACAACTGAAACAAGAGCCAAGTCACACTATACGGTGTCCTGATCATGGGATCAGGAGCCATCAAAATGTTCTGCAGAACAGAGCAGGGGCACCTGACAGAATTCAATACTGTGAGGAGTGAGGGAGAGCAAAACAGGGTTGTCAGCAGAAGGTGCACCACCAATTATTTCTCTCTCCAGCCTTTGACTTTAGACTGAAAATAGCAGAGATTTAAAATACCACCATCTGTCTGTATCACAACACCTCTTGCTAGAACGTTTCAACGCATCACTGAGCATGGCTGAAAGGAGGAAAACCATATTAAAGAACACTGCAGCTGACATGTACCTTTGTTTCACATCATTAGCCACGGAAGAATAGAACAAAATGAAAACAGTGCTCATCTAAACAGGTAGTCTGTCCCAACAAATGCTCTAATGTTTACAAGATGAGAGAGGCCTACAGCTAGAGACTTGGGCGGTTAGTTCAAACGCACACTCCAGCTCTTGAACTTGCTGTGCAGATCCCTAGCCGTGACCCCTTCAGTTTCCAAATTCCTTTTATGCAAACACCACAAAGCTCTCCTTGTCCTTGGGTCCTGTGTAAGGTTTGCCTCCAGCTGAAGGAGAAGGGTGGTAGCTCAGTAGTACAACATCTGCTTGGGTTGCAGAAGGTCCCAAGTTCAATGCTTGGCATTTCCAAGTACAGTGGTACCTTGGGTTAAGTACTTAATTCATTCTGGAGGTCCGTTCTTAACCTGAAACTGTTCTTAACCTGAAGCACCACTTTAGCTAATGGGGCCTCCCGCTGCCGCTGCACCACCGGAGCACGATTTCTGTTCTCATCCTGAAGCAAAGTTCTTAACCCGAGGTACTATTTCTGGGTTAGCGGAGTCTGTAATCTGAAGCATATGTAACCTGAAGCGTATGTAACCCGAGGTACCACTGTAGAAATAAGAGAGACCCCTGTCTTGAAACCCTGGAGTGTTGCTGTCAGTCAGTGCGGACAATACTGAGCTAGATGGACCAATGGCCTGACTCAGCATAAGGCAGCTTCCTAGGTTAAGCTTCCCCTTTCTTCATTTCCCTCTTAATTGAACTTCAGACTTGGCCTCCTTCATCTGTAGGCCCCACGTTACTTGTCAGCTCACTTCTTCTTCTACCCTTGCTTCAGCTACTCTCCCTCTGAACTCTGTTCTGCAGGTCCTTGGCCCTTTTCAGACAATTTCCAAGCCTTCCTGCTTCCCAGCACCCATGTCTCAGTCTCTCCCTCCCCCCAAAACACACACTTAACACCTTCTGTCTCTAAGCTCCAAGTGGGATTTTTTTCTAGCCAAATTGACCTTTTACTTCCTTTACAGAAGATGCTCCAAAGCTCCAGCTTTTTCCTGAATAGTTGTGAACATGCTGTGACAATACAGCAGCTCAGCAGATAGTTTGGGGGGGGGGGCAGCTCACAGACAAGTAAGTGGGAAACAGCCACTTCTAGCTGGCTGCAGTAAAGGATAATTTGGACAACAACTAAACTCTCTTCAAATTGCCTAAGCCCCACTATCATTTATGATGTGTCAAGCCACCTGAAGCTGCTGACATGTTATTGCATGGCTCGCTGCATTTTTTCATTAATTTACCAAATAAGAAAAAGTCAATCCAGAGTAAAAATTTAATCAAAAGCTGCATTTGGAAAAAAAAATGATTCATTTGTTAACTAGGCAATCCATCAAAACTCTTTATTAAAGATCTGATCAGAATAAAGGCGGAACCAGAACTTACACAGAAACTGACAAGGTGAATTTGTTAAGAGCAGGGTGAAAATTCCATTCTGAGAAAAATAAATGGCTCAATTGCTTTCCTGCGACAAATTCAGCGATGCACCCATGAATGCATAAGTCCAGGGAAGAGAAGGTGGCTGGCTGCATTGAACTGTGATGCAACTCCGGAATATAGTATGGGAAACCACTGGGCAAAGCAAATCTGCAGCAAAATGAAGAGGAGCTCTGTTGGATCAGGTCAAGGGCCCACCTACCCCTCAATTTTCACAGTTGCCTACCAGATACACATGAGAAGCCTGCAAGAAGGACCCAAATGCAACTGCCCTCTCCCCACATGCAACTCCCAACAACTGGTATTCAGAAGCAAACTGCCTCCATGTCTTGTCCTCCATGAATTTGTCTAAAGCTGTCACTACTTCTTGTAGGAGCAAAACTTTTCTCTGCCCACTTCCTCCATGCCATGCTCAAAGTTCCATCATGTCATTTCTCTAAATGCTGTAACCTTTCCTAAGAAAGGAGTTATCCTCCTGATCATCTTGGTTGTCCTTTTCTGAACCTTTCCTAATTGTACAACTTTTTGAGGCGAGGCTGCCAGAGCCACACATAGGAATCCAAGCGCAGACACACCACAAATCATATTGCCCTGCCCACTTTCTGTACAAGCCCTGCAAATGTTAAGGAACGTAACGTCTTAATTACTCAGTGTGAGCAAATGCATCAGAAGGCTCTGACACTGCCCCAGGGAAGCATTTTTAAAGCACTTCTCTATCTTGCAAAATTCAGTTCTGTCAAGGGCTTGCTGGCAGGCCCCAGCCCTAGAATCAAAGGTTTTCTCAACACAAACAGGCTGGTGCTCCCAAGGAAAACTTGTAATCTTTATAGAACAATACTCCAGGAAAATACACTGATGTCCTAGGTTCCAGCTCTAGGAAGGGCAAGGTATCAAGGAAGGCAGGGATCGAGGGAGCAGGCAAGAATGCAAAACTGAACAAGAATGAATAGCCTGGAGATTTGAGCCTCTGCCCCCTGCCTCACACACACAATGCAAAGGAGCCCTGGATTCCTAAGACAAAGCAAGCTTGGAGTTCCCTATAGTCCAAGCAACCAATCACCAGAATCCTCACAAATTCTCATTTCATTTCTTCCAAGTAAACCTTTCCCGGCAGAAATGGTTCCATCCTAGCAGGTTTCTGTATCTCTCTACTTTTTCTATTACTGCTATCTGACCATCCTTGTTCATATTTTTGGCACATACAGGTAATCAACATACAAAGAAGGGTAGAAGTAGGGAAAAGACACCAAAGCACACGTCTTCTGCTTGTATTTTACTAATGCCGTGGGCTGCTTGTGGGGACTCCCATCAAAAGATGGGACACAAATTAACACCAAAGCCAAAGTGCATTTCTGGTAACACTTGTACTCCTGAAACCAGGTATGGCTGGCTAAGGCTAAAAGGCTGTTTTTAATCTGCTATAAGGGTACAGCTGACTGAGTGGCAAGTGGGTGGTGATCTGTGGATGCCTTACTCTAGACTGCCTTCCAATTGCTAATGATTATTTTTATTTAATATTTATTGGCCCCTTTTATCTAACTGCCACATAACAGGAACTCTCTGAATGACTCACAAAGCAACGGACAGAGAAGCAAATACCAAAATACAATACAATAAAAACCATACATTTAAAAAACTGGAGCGTAACATAAACTCAATTTACTGTTAGAAGAAGAAGAAGAAGAGTTTGGATTTGATATCCCGCCTTTCACTCCCTTTAAGGAGTCTCAAAGCGGCTAACATTCTCCTTTCCCTTCCTCCCCCACAACAAACACTCTGTGAGGTGACTGGGGCTGAGAGACTTCAAAGAAGTGTGACTGGCCCAAGGTCACCCAGCAGCTGCATGTGGAGGAGCGGAGACGCGAGCCCGGTTCCCCAGATTACGAGACTACCGCTCTTAACCACTACACCACACTGGTTACGGAAGATTGGTCTATTACATGCTTGAAAAATGACCTTAGTGAAGTGATCTTGGTGAATGTGGCCCTCCAGATGTCACTGGATTCAAAAATGAAGAAGTGTGCATGCACACAAAAGCTCATACCAATAACAAACTTAGTTGGTCTCTAAAGTGCTACTGGAAGGAATTTTTTTTATTTTGGGTTCAAAACAGTCCCACTCAACATGGTCAAGGGTGACGAGAGCCATAGGCCAGTAACATCTGGAAACCTCATCACCTTGTTCCTCAATCCTCGCACAGAGCTTTTCTACCTTAGCGCCTGAGGAGTGTGATGAAGAGTCACCACTTTATGAGAGATGCTACAGGGTATAGGAGCAGTGATGGGAGGTTTCTCCAAGCAGAATGTTAGAAGCTTCTTCTATTATTTATTAAACATGGTGAGTAAATCAGCTCTTAAACGAAAAGTTACATCTCTAAAATGATGAACAGAGACCTACATCTGGAGCGTGATGCTAAGCAGATCTACTTGGAAGTCAACAACAAAGAGTTTGACAGGTCTTATCTGAAAGAAGGCCTAGTGGTTCAGTTCCAAAACAAGCATGATAGTGTTTACAATACCTGAATATTGTCTCTGCTCCATGTATGTGGGGTTTTATTTGCAAGTAACTTTAGATCTTGAATAGCAAGCCTCTTCACAGCCTCTCTTGGGTCATTCTTCAAGTATTGCAATAAGAGCTGTATCTGTAAGAAAGCAAGTTTTAGATGAAACTACTTTTGACTTCTTTCTTGTATTTCTCAACATGCATGCGAGTACAAGCAAATAAAAAGAGAAGCCTGAATATGAAGGGTTGATTCTGAGTCTCTCCACTGATGGAAAGCTCCTGGCTTCAGCAGAGGCTTGAATTAACCGAAAGGAAGAGATTTTTCATAAATTCCCCCTCTCTCTTGCAGTTCCTTGCACCACCAACATATTGTTCCAAAAGAATGCCTTGCATGAGCAAGGAAGAGCAAAAGAAAGAAGGGCAAATAAATGAAAAGCATCTCCACTTTTTCACCAACGGAAGCCTCCGCTGGATCAAATAGCTTTCTGTCATGGGCACATTTGGAGATAACCTTAAAGCTTTCAGAAACTTCAACAAGCAATCAAAATTCTTAATTACATACAGCTTTTGATGGCTCTGTAAACTCACCATGATACCATCTAAGCAGACAGGATCTGGATATTTTGCAATCTTGCACAAATGAAGTATGGACACAAAATGTGGTACAGACCTTGGGTTACCTAAAAATCTTAGTTTACATATTTCCCCCCCTAAAAATTAAAAAACACAACTTGCCAGTTCTTACAACTTCCAAGATAGGCTTGAAATATTTGGGAAAGGCCTGATGAAGCCTATGAAGTCTTGCTGAATACGATCCCTTCAACTGAACCATGACAATTTTACTTGAGTACACTAAGCACTTCAAAGAAAATATTACCTGCTTGGGAATGTCAACCAAAGAGGAGGCAGCAAGCAAGGTAAAGGTGTGTAAAGTAACAATGACCATCTTGGTAGAAGGGTAGGATGTCACCAGCTGCTGGAGTAACTGGCGGGCACTGGAGGCCAGGCTGGCATCATGATGCATATGCTGCAGGATGGGGATCAACTTCAGCTTCAAGTCTACAGGAGTGGCTAAACCTAGTACATGAAAAGAAAAATACCTTTCAGGGTGACGTGGTGTGCCTATGATAAAATGTGAACATTGAGAGCTCTGGGGCAAATAAAAATAATATGAATAATTTCAGTACTAGAGTCACAGAACAAGGACCATGCAAGCTGGATTATTATTATTATTTTAAAAAATCCCTTCCACTCCATTTGAAATTTAGATTATAAGCTCCTCAAAGTGCAGACCTGTCGTTTTCGCTTATGGCACTCTACCACACACCATGGACACAGATATCACTTCATATAGCACTAACAAATAATACAAATACTTAAGTGTGAAATTAAATACTAGATTCATCTAGACAATTTTAAAAAGACAATATCCAATGCTAGTTGTATTCAATTCCAAATCAGCTCAGCATCTTGCTGCTTTCCCACATCATATAACCAACATTTGAAAAATAAATGAAAATGTCAAAGAAAGTTTCTATTGCATAGCACCACCTTCTAAAATAAGGTACTACGCTTTCAACAGACAACATTAAAAACACTGCATGCCAGATCAAAATAAAATCCAATCCTATGGAAAGAAGACAGAAAAAGCATTCTTAACACCAAGTATTGAAATTGAGCATCGAATTCAGGGCCAACTGAATGCAGGGGCAACTTCCAACAACTAAAAAGATTCACTTTTTTAAAAGAAAAGAATGGTTAGTTCAGAAGAATAGTTACTTAAGATACAATAACCTTTAACAAAATCAAAATCTTTTTATTGCTTTTCATTATTTGTTAGATAAAATGTACATACCTTGAATCATTTCACTGATTTTGTTACAAATCCCTCCAGCAAAATCTCTGTCAAGAACAAGAAGGGGAAGCAGGATAAATCAGTCATACAAACTGAACTACAGAAACAGACTCCCACATCTGGGTAAGCAAAACGAATGTGAAATGTACACATACAGAGAAGTTGCAGGTGAAAGCTAGAGTTGCACAATGGCTGAAAACTAACAGCATAACTGTATGCAGCACAAACCTATACAGCACAAATAAGTTATACGGAGTTCAGTAGGGATTGCTTCCAGCTACATGTGCACAGAATTGCAGCCTGAGCTACAAACCAGGAGGCCCCTAGTTTATATCTTGGCCCCTTCCTGAACTCACTATTTATTAATTTTCTTAATATATACCCCTCTTCATCTTAGCTCTCAGGGTGATTGACAGTGAAATAAAAATCTTTTAAAACCATGAAAATGTATAAATCACTAAATTGGTGATCTAAAGCAGACTCGGCTGCCCTCCCATCTACAAGATGGGGGAAATAATACTGACCTACCTGCTAGGACTGCTGTAAGGATTACTAAGATAATACAGGCAAAGCATTATGCAATTGAAAAGTACTGCCTGAACATTCAGGAAAGATGGAATTACACCAGATGTTCCACTTACTTGGACTGGGCAGAAAAATTAGCTGCAGCAAAGATAGCAGCTTCAACCTCTACATTGTCATGTGAGTCCAAGCTCTGACGAATACTGTGATGTGCATTCTTCCTTTCTGGAATTATGGATGCCATACTGCCTAACATCCTGGAAAATAAAACAGAGGGACTGAACCTACTATAAAGGAGGAGGATGCCTACAAGATAAATCTGCAGCCATCCAGGTAGTGTTTTGTAAAGATGAAATAAAATGTGAACATTCCATTCTATTTACAGATAGGTAGCCGTGTTGGTCTGCCATAGTAAAAAAAATAAAAAAATACTGAGTAATACCCCTCCCCACCTTCTCACTATATAGAAGGATCTGGCAACTTCTGTTTCAGTGTATCTGAAGAAGTGTGCATGCACACGAAAGCTCATACCAAGAACTAACTTAGTTGGTCTTTAAGGTGCTACTGGAAGGAATTTTTTTTGTTTATTCCATTCTATGCATGACAAACAAGATAAATTCAAGACTTGGGCAGATAGAACTCTGAAAGAACACATCTGTGAAGGAACTCCCTAGTTTACTTCCTAGCAGAGATGGAAAAAAACCCTAAAGATATTTTAGCAGCCAGAATAAATAGTACTGGGCTACACAAACCAATATCCTCACTCGGTATAAGGCAACTTCCTATGTACATTGGCCCTGCATTTACTGCATTGACAGTACTCTGAAGAATATAGCATTTGGGCAGGTTCTTGCCCTATACGGCCTAGGACCCTCGTACCTACGGGACCGCCTCTCCTGGTTATGTCCCACAGAGGAACCTACGGTCTTCAAACAAAAACATCCTGAAGGTCCCAGGCCACAGAGAGGTTAGGCTGGCCTCAACTAGAGCCAGGGCTTTTTCAGCTGTGGCTCCAATCTGGTGGAATGCTCTGTCACAAGAGACTAGGGCCCTGCGGGACTTCACATCTTTCCGCAGGGCCTGCAAGACAGAGCTGTTCCACCAGGCCTTTGGTCAGGGCACAGCCTGACTCCCTCCTTTGGCAATCTTCACAGAACTGGTTGCCATCAATTTGATTTGAATTAATTTTATAGTGAAATGATTGTAGAATGTTGTACTATTTTATTGTTGTTAGCCGCCCTGAGCCCGGCTTCGGCTTGGGAGGGCGGGATACAAATAAAATTTATTATTATTATTATTATTATTATTATTATTATTATTATTAAGCATGCATACCTGAGTGTGATCGCTCGAGCAACTGGATCATTGCTGTGAATAACCGAGAAAACTCTTTTCACAAACTCATCCACATTCAGGATTTTTTCCAAATGCTTCTCACTCTGCTGAGTAACTTTCAAAACACACAGCCGCAGGAAGTTGTTTCTGTTTTAAAACAAATTTTATTTATTTACCTACAACATTTGTACCCTACCTTTCTTAGAAAGGTCTAAGGCAGTTAGCAGTTCATAAGTACAAACAATGTAACAATATCAAATATTTACAACATAACATTTAAAGGCACAGAAGCAGCAAAATTAAACATGCAACAGGAAAGAAGATCAAGAAGAATGGGGGAAAGGACACCAAATCCACTACGGGCATCTTTGAGACATGCAAGAGGACCCCCTTACTGAGCAAGCAACATTCATATGGGAGATAGTGGTAATTCAGGTATCTTAGCACCAAACCATAAAAGGGCTTTAAAGAGTCATCGCCAGTACTTTGAATTGAAAACACCAGTTTCTTGAACACTAAGAATCGGGAACAAACTAATTTTACTTACCCCACTCTGAAAACATCGGCTAGCTTTAAAAATGCTGAGTTAATTAGAATTGGGAATGGGTATTTCTGAAAGAGTCTGGGAAAACGTACAACTGCTTCACACTGCTCCCCCAGTTTGCCAGATCGGAGACCTGTGACAAAGAATACCACCATAGCAGTTAAAAACTCTGGACTTTTAAAAACTGAAGCAAACTGACATGCAATATAAAAGCAGCTTTCCTAGACTGAACCAAAGTACCCACCTAGTCCAGCATCAGGTTCTCACAGTGGCCAACCAGATACCTATTGGAAGCCTACTAGCAAGAAACAGGCACGATACTGCTCTCCAAGCTCATGTTCCACAACTGCCTCTTAAGCTTGCAGAAGTGTTAAAAATGGCTTCTTAATTAAATTTATTTATATCCTACCCTTCCTCCTTACAGAGCCTAGTAGCCACTGAAAACTGTATGCTCCATAAATTTGTCTAATCTGCTTTTAAAGCCATCTAAAATGATGGCCGTAAACATACTGTGTGGATGTGAATTCTGTAGTTTAACAATCTACCATGTGAAGTACTTTGGCTGGCGGGGGGGGGGGGAGGGGAGGATTCACTGAATGAACATTGTCAGTGGGAGCCCTGAGCAAGGGTTTCCACTTAAGCAACAGGACTTTCCCCACCACCATCCCTTGCCCCCCCCCCCCACATATTGGCTCGGGAGGGTATTGGGAAACCCTCAGAATAGAGCAGGGGGAGGAAGGTATCATTCCATCTGGAACACCGGTATACCTGTGCAGACATAACAGCTGTTACTGTACAACAACAAATTCCACTGGGCGACTGTGTTATCTGTGAAATGGAGCTCTGCAGCCATGGAAGAAGCAGGCATCTTGTTCGTGGCATGTGGACACATTGCATTAGGTGGGATGAAGAAATACAAAACTCATTTGGGATAATTACGTCTTGGGTGCCTTATCTGTAGATGACTAAAGGTAAAGGGTCCAGTCGTGGCTGACTCTGGGCTTGCGGCGCTCCTCTCGCTTTATTGGCCGAGGGAGCCGGCGTACTAAGCCGCTTCTGGCGAACCAGGGCAGTGCACAGAAACACCATTTACCTTCCCATCGGAACGGTACCTATTTATCTACTTGCACTTTGACGTGCTTTCGAACTGCTAGGTTGGCAGGAGCAGGGACCGAGCAACGGCAGCTCACCCTGTCAAGGGGATTCGAACCGCCGACCTTCTGATCGGCAAGTCCTAGCCCACAGCGCCACCCACGTCCCCCTGTAGATGGCTAAGTGGCTGAAATCTTGATTGTTACCATGCAGGCAGCAGCCCCGCTTAAACAACCACTACACATCTAATTCTGTGTAAGATTTTGCCAGGGAGTGTACGAAGGTTGATTATACCACACGTAATGGGCTATCATAAAGTACGTTATAATAAAACTGTTGCTGTTACAGTTTAAAGTGCCACAATAGAAAGCTGCAATCTCACACATTCCTAGTCTGACCCGCTGAACTCCACGGGCCTTACTTCTGCACAGGATGACACTGTTAAACGGAGAGCAACAAGCCTCTATGTTGCTTTTATCGTCTCACAGATCCCCATGCATGGCTTGTGACACCATCTAAACACAACCTAAACCCGCCTTCAAACTCCCCACCGTCCATCAAAAGGGGCGGGACTTCCTCGCGCCGCTATCAGCGCATGCGCACATCTCGCTCGGCGGCGGGGCCGCCGCTCCTCGACTTACCTTTATCCAGCTCCATGAGGGCGGAGTTGGCGTCCAACTCCTGCTCCCCGTAGCCGGCATCGGCGAGGAAGGATTTGGAAGCAGAGGCCATGGCAGCCAAGGCCCGGAGGGGGCGGGGAGGAGGGCACTTATCCACCACACAGACGCGCACACGCGCTTATCTTCCCTCTTTCCAGTCTTTAACGGCCATTCACTGCGCATGTGCAGACGCCGGGCTGTCAGCTGCGCCTGCGCGGTGGAACCTCCCCTCCGCTATTCTAGTGCGCACGCGTGTCGTAGTCGCGCTCCCTTAGCGGCCGAATGAAACGTGAGAGTTTGCGGGACGCTGTCGCGCATGCGTGTTGATGGAAGAGACGTGCCTGTTACAATTTCATAGCCGGCGGGAGGCGTGGCCTCAACCTTGCCGGTGGGAAAGGAGAAGCCAATGACGAGCAGGAGGCGGGGTCTATTCCTCTGCGCTATCCAATGGCTACGCGCGAGGCGACTTTGGCGCGTACTTCGGGCTGGCGGGAGATAGCGTCGCGAAGCAGGGGGCCGGCCGCTCATTTGCTCCCGGTGGTCGTTGCGCGGGGAAAGGGCAGGAGTGTGCGCTGCGGCCGCCGTTACCATGCTGTGCCGTTCTCTCGTTCGCCGCTGCCAGGCTGGGCCGCGGGGTGAGTATCTGAGGCAACGTCTCCCTCTGCGCCGCTTCACCAGCGCTCCAGTCATGGCGGGGGGGGGAGGGAGATACAGCCCCTTTCTTCACCCCAACCTAATTTTAGCCAAACCACGCGCTTCCCCTTTGCAGAAAGCGGGTCAGGCCCCTTCTGCGTCCCTTTTAATTCGAGTGCTGCCTTGAGCCCCCCCTTTTAATTGGGGCTGCCTCTTGAAGACGGTTGGGAAACGTCAGTTGGTGCAGAATTCAACGGCCAGTTTGCCCACCAGGACAACCGGAGCAAATTACAGTGATACCTCGGGTTACATACGCTTCAGGTTACAGACTCCGCTAACCCAGAAATAGTACCTCGGGTTAAGAACTTTGCTTCAGGATGAGAACAGAAATCATGCTCCGGCGCCGCGGCAGCAGCAGGAGGCCCCATTAGCTAAGGTGGTACTTCAGGTTAAGAACAGTTTCAGGTTAAGAACGGACCTCCAGAATGAATTAAGTACTGTACAGTGGTACCTCAGGTTAAGAACTTAATCCCAGGTTGCTCACCAGGGCAAGACAACTGGAGCAAATTACAGTGGTACCTCAGGTTAAGAACTTAATTTGTTCTGGAGGTCCGTTCTTAACATGAAACTGTTCTTAACCTGAGGTACCACTTTAGCTAATGGGGCCTCCCGCTGCCGCACGATTTCTGTTCTCATCCTGAAGCAAAGTTATTAACCTGAGGTACTATTTCTGGGTTAGCGGAGTCTGTAAGCTGAAGCCCCTCTAATCTGAGGTACCACTGTACACCAAGCCTGTGCCGACAGCAACTGGCTGCCAGTTTTTGGGCCCAGTTCAAGGTGCAGGTTTGAATTCTGAAGCCTCAGAACTGCCTCTCTCCATATGAGGCGACCAGGACCCTACAATCATTCGGGTCCCTCCTCTGCGAGAGGATCTGAGGGTGGTAACACAAGAACAGGCCTTTTCTGTGGTGGCTCCCCATTTGTGGAATGCTCTCTCCAGGGACGCTCGCCTGGTGCCTTCACTATATGTCTTTAGGCACCAAGCAAAAACATTCCTTTTCTTCCAGGCCTTTGGCTAATTAAACAATCAGTGGCCTTTTAAATGTGCTTGTTTGTTTGTTTTATGTGTTTTCATGTATTTTTTATGCTGTAAACCACCCTGTGATCTTTGGATGAAGGGCAGTGTATCAATTTAATAAATTTGTATCTTTTTAATTCCACATTTTCTCCAAAGGACTCATACTTTATGCCATGCAGGGCAAGCCTTCCCACAAGATCACCCAGTGAGCTTCAAAACTAAGCAGGGGAATCTGTTCTTAACATGCAGCGCTCTTGATTCCTCATCTCCCCTCCCCCTCCACTATTTAACTCCAGACAACAGCTTAACCTATCTTGGGAGTGTCCAGTATCAGAAATCAGTCAGTGGAGATACTAAATAATAAATAAAAGAAGCAATAAAATATAATTAGTAATCAATACACTTATTTAACGTGGACGTGCCATGGACCATTTGAATGATGCTCAGAACCAGTGAAATAGTAGATTTGAGGGCAGCATAAATGTCAGCTGCAGTTTTATAAACTTGTTTGCAGAGTTTTTGGTACTTAGCTTCAGCATTCAAAATCATCAAGCATTTTGCACATGGCTATCGGACACTTACTAACAAGCTACTAACATGAGTTTGACCAAACTGGGAGGCAGTGGAAGACAGGAGTGCCTGGTGTGCTTTGGTCCATGGGGTCACGAAGAGTCGGACTCTACTAAACAGCAACAATCGGCCACTTGCAACCAAGTGAAGATGCCCGGGTGCCAGGATGTCATCTGATATCTCCTCCATCTGGTGGTGCATGCCTGGGGATCCTTGGATCTTGACTGTTTTCAATTCTTTGCAGTAGAATTCTATTCATTGTATTTTATCTGCACAATCAGAATTAATTTCAGGAACCAAAAAATTGTATTGAAAAATACAATTTTCAAGCTACCTGGCCCAAAAAATGGTAACCAGGCATTCCGTTTTGGCGACTGTAACCCTGGTTTAAGGAGCCATTTGGCTCCTACCTTGTATATCTGAGTTTCGAACACTGCTTATCTTTCCAAAAATCATTTTTCCCCAGGTCTCCCACCAAGGTTTTCCTTAAACCACCTTTTGGAGTGCTATCAGTGTACTAAAGGAGATGAACATGCATCATATGGAGAAACAGGAATGCCAGTTCCTCCTTTTGGCTGCACCTTTTCAACAGGTATGGGGGAATTTTATCTGTAAACATTGCAGTGTGGCAGAAAAGGGCAACCAAAATGATCAAGGGCCTGGAGCAACTCCTCTGTGAAGAAAGGCTATACTGTAATGTTTGGGCCTTTCATATAAACCTGCAGGGGCTATATTTATTATTTATTTATTATTAAACTTATATCCCATTCTACCTCCCATATGAACCCAAGGTGGTAAAACAACTAGCAATAAAAACATGTTTATAACAATTCCAGTACAGATGCACACCAATCTTTATGACTACTTATTTATACTGTAGAAGTATCTCTATGTTGCCATATAATAAAATAACAGGGCTGTGATACATTATTTTATATATGTTCTTACTTTACTTTAGTTCTGTGATTACTTAACATTTTTATCCTGACATTTTGTGCTGTTAAATTGCATCTTTAGTGGCATGTTATCCAAAGCACTTTAAAAAATGTTTTCAAATGTACAAATGCTGCTTTGTTTTCCAGCTCCAGATGTGCAGCATGTACTTGCCGTTGCAAATGAAGAAGGATTTGTTAGGCTCTACGACACCCACACACAAAAAAGTAACAAGGGGATTTTTAGAGGTAAAAGGGAAACCTTGATGGGAACTATGAGCTGAATTAGTTGATAAAGGCAGTAAAAAAAAAGTGTTTTTGACTGATTAAATAACTGGCAGTTATTGGGAACAAGAACTTCAGTATTTAAAAAGTAGCATAGCATACCTTTCATTGTAATTCTTATGTCTGCCTCCATTACTGCTTTCTTACTTGGTTGATGGCAAGTCAAAACTTCAGAGGATGATTATTTCCTTGCCACCTCCTTCATACCTTATATGCATTGCTCTGTGCTTGGGGTTTCTTCCTGCTAACCACTCTACCACAGAGAAAGTTGTGTTTGTATGAAATTTATGTGCACACAATACTGTAAATTGTAGTTGTTTCAGTGTTTTTCAACAGCTGTTTGTTTGGAACTAACACAGGCTTTTATTTTCCCAATAGAGTGGCAGGCTCACTCAAACGCTGTTTTTGATCTTGCTTGGGTGCCTGGAGAACATAAAATTGTGAGTAAGCTAAAACTATCCCTTCCTTGTTTGGCCCTTTGTATGTGCCGTCACAAATTCCAGTGTTCTTTCTGTCTCTTCTATGATAAGATCACTAGTAGACCCAGTAACCTCACTCATACTTTCAAAAGTTGGTTTACCTGATATGCAGGTAAATCATTGTGTTCTGTTGTTTCATAGGCCAAAGGAGGCAATCTATCAAAGAATTGTCCACAAGTGGATTCTTAAAGATGGAAATGTACAGAAGGTGGCCATTAGTAGGGGGCATTTTTAACCTTTTGGATATCTGCTGACCTTGTTAGCCATTCTTAAAAAAAAGTAAAGGGGCAGTATCCATGAATGAATCCAATTCTGTCTCTTGCGGTTTGCCTAAAATTCATGATTGAGTCTCTGTTTACAGAATGCCTTTACAGTAATGGTTTAGATCCCATGCTTTGACCCAGCAGCTGCATATAAAATTTACAACTTACAATTTATGTATGTTTTACACAGTGCATTCAGTGCCATTCAGAGTAGAATCACTGAAATTTACATAACTAACTTAGGTCTAGTAATTGCAAAATTGGGGCCTGGTTATTTGTGGTTCAGTTACCTTTGAAACTTCTACTTTCATATCTGAGTCATATTGTTGCTGCCACCTTCTAAGGCTGCAATCATATGCAGACTTGGGAGTAAGTCCCTTTGAACTTGCTGGAGTAAACACCCATAGGTTTGCATTGAGAGTGTCAAGAGTGTCTTTTATGCTGAAAGGAAACATGGTTTACCTTCAAAAGCTCATGCCAATACAAGCTATAGTCTTGGAGGGCAACAGGACTCTGCCTTTTTCTTTCTTTCTTTTTTAACTACAATGATTAGCTAACTTCTTTATCTTTTAAGGTTACCGCTTCAGGAGACCAAACTGCAAAAGTCTGGGATATACGCACTAGTGAGCTACTGGGAGTCTGCAAAGGGCACCAGTGCAGCCTCAAGTCGGTTGCTTTCTCTAAATTTGAAAGAGGTAAATATTCCTATTTTATATTTCAGTATATCTCGCCACTTTTGAGGTCATCTGCTAATTGACCCTGTTAACTGGAAATGAGCTTGCTTCTTGAGCCTGAGAAGCTTGCTTTCTGCCACTGTGTTACAGTCTTTCTATAGATTTATCACAGGTTTTTAAAAAGCTGCTCCAGTGTTACTAGGAAAGTTTGGAAATCCTTGGCTTTCCTTTGAATATATGAGATTGTGGCTAGTCCTACATAAATGGGGTAGAAGTCTCATGTTGGTACATCTAGGTATGTTGGCAGCCTTTGATGGCTTTGCTTCTGTGGTGATATTGTGTCCTTTTCAGAGCTTTGGTGGGTGAAAAGGCAGTGATTCCAGCTTAGCTCCTCAAGGTGTTTTTTTGAGTCTTTCTCAGCCATCTAAACAGGACTCCTACTGCCCCGTGCTTGGTGCAGTGAAGAAACAGGTAGAAAATAGAGATGTCATAGAGTCCAGAGCCAAAACCTGATGCTAAAAGAATTAGAGATTCCTCGTAAAGCAAGTTTCTTAAACCTCAAGTTGTTATGCAGAATACCTCCTAAATAATTACCGAGTTTAAATTAAATTGCAGGATTGCATATGAAAAATGTTTCAGTATTTCAAACTGAGAGTACTATTTTGTACTCTGAGAGTATTAAATGGCTCAGGACTGTCATACCTCAAGGACTGTGTCTCTCCATATTAATCAACCTGGACCCCACAATCATCATTTGAGGCTCATCTTCGTATGCCTGTGAGAGGTCTGGTGGGTGGCAACACGAGAATGGGCCTTTTCTGCAGTGGCTCCTCACTTGTAGAATGCCCTAGCCAGGGAGCCTTGCCCTGATGCCTTTGTTACATAACTTTAGGTGCCTGGTAAAAATGTTTCTCTTCTATTTCTCTTCTCAATCAATGGTCTTTTAAACAGCGGGAGGGAGATATTGTTTTTTACTTGTTACTATGTTACATATTTTTGTATATGTACAGCTGCCCTGTGATCCTTGAATGAAGGGCAGAATAGAAATATAATTATTAATGATAAATTTTGCACTGTATATTCCACAGCTGTGTTCTGTACTGGAGGAAGGGATGGAAACATCATGGTTTGGGACACACGGTGCAGTAAGAAAGGTACATCCTATTATAATTCCAGTGCTGTTCACTTAATATGGGCTGAGTGCAGCATTCATAATGATTGCTGACTTTTCCCCCCTTTGTAGTGGTGTGATAGTAGCCTTCCAATTTAGTTTATTTACGAGCTCATTCTCTGTGTGGAACTGCCATGCAGCGGAGGTCCTTTTAATATTGTTTCTTGAAATTGCCTTTCAGATGGATTTTACAGGCAGGTGAAGCAAATAAGTGGGGCCCACAACATAGTAGACAAGCAGACTCCATCCAAACTGAAGAAGAAAAAGCAGAATGTGAGAGGACTCGCTCCCTCAGTGGTAAGGATTTGGAGGCTGAAGGCCATTCAGCGCCCACTTGTGCAAAGAAAAGAGACTAGCTTTATAGAATGTTCTGCTGCATAAGGTTGAGCTTTGCCTTGGCTTGAAAATAAACTGTGGGCATTGTAAATACTGGAGAGTGGGGGCGAGGAGTGAGCAAATTGAATGAAATAGGTCTGCATGAGCCTCTATCAATAGCTAGCCTTGCTTCCAGCAAGAGATAAAAAAACAAAAATCCACTGTTTTCACCAGACTATTCTGTTAGGCTTTTCTCCAAATTAGTGCCCACACAGTCTGGTGTACAAACTTTTCTCCTTTCATTTTTCCCATGTGTATTAGTGCTTTCTCACGCATGTATACCTTACAGAACATTCACCCGCAGGCAGCATCACACACCACTTGTATACATATGCATACGTATATCTTGAATTTGTAGCGCTCTCCCCTTTGCTATTTATTTAGTAAATTTCTTTGCCACCCTTCATCTGGGAATCGCAGGGCGGTTTACAATATCGAAACAGAAATAACAAGCAAAACAATACCCCCCCAGACACAGTTTTAAAAGGTTGTTTAATCAGCCAAAGCTCTGGGAGAAGAGGAGTGTTTTTGCTTGGTGCCTACTAGGAACATGCATTATGCCAGGTCAGACTACTTGTTTGTCCAAACTGGCATTGCTCTCCAGAATCTCCAGTTGGAAAGGGGTCTTTTACATCACCAGCTATCTGGTCCTTCGTAACTGGCGATTCCAGGGAGCGAACAGTCTGCATTTAAAGCAAATTCTCTACCACTGAGCTGCAGTCCATTGCCACACATTAATTTCCATTCTGCTTTTACCTTACCTTTCCGTTGCTCTTTAGCAGAAAACGCTTCCAGCAAAAAGTAGTAATACAGTCACTGCCCTGTGGCTTGCAGTCAAAATGATACGATGCATAAGGAAAAAGGAATGCAGAGGGGCAATAAGGTTCTTACAGTTCTTATAACAACCAGCTAGGTTGGAACAGTTCAGCTACCCTGATGGAATGGCTGCTGCTAAGTGGCAATTGAGGAGTGCCAAAGGCAGCTGGTTTTTCAGCCGAGATGACGTAATACCCTTCCTTCCCTTTTCTCTTGCTTCTCTGCAGCCGATCTTAAACTTAGTCCTTGCAGTTAATAAGTAGGAATATCACTGGCTTCAGGGCATGAACTCATATTCCATCTATGCCACTTCATTGCCTTGGTTTCCACCTTCTGTTAATATTAGGGCAGCAATTGGGGAGCAGGGAGAAGCTGCTTAATGATGCTGTTTACAGGGAATGCTTAGGGTAAATCAAGGCTGAAACTACCTCACATAACTTTTCTGTGGTTTTCAGACAGAATTTCTTCCTTCTCCCTAGGATTTTCAGCAGAGTGTGACAGTGGTGCTACTTCAAGATGAACACACCTTAATCTCAGCTGGGGCAGTTGATGGGTAAGGAAGCAATTGCAGCAATTCTTTAATAAACCCTCCTTAGCTCCTGTCCCACATCAAGCCCATCTGGTACTAAAACACAAAAAAAACAAGTAAGAAATATACCTGTATTTTACAGGTGAAGGGCAAAGATGGAAAGCCAATTTGGAATAAACACTGCTCCTTTGCTATATGTGTCCTCAATTTTGAGTTCGCTCAGGAAAAACTCCCTCATTTCCCTGCGGGGATGCATTTTACCACAAGTTAAATTTTTTTCCAGGAAAGAAAAAAATTACCTAATGAGATAAAAGGAGATGGGGAGGGAATAGGTGGTGGCTCTTGGTTACGTGTATACGGTTGAGCTGATTCTTACCCTTGTCCTGGAATGGGTGCATACATACATACATACAGCAAACTATGGATCAGCATATTGCCCTATTCAGTTGTGAGTGCCCATATAAGCTGGTCACATTTTTAAGCAAATATCCACCCATGCAATCATTGGTGGGGGAGGTAGAGCAATGGAGCGTGGAATGCCTTATCTTGACACAGGGCTCTGAAGGAAAAGGCATGGCCTCCAATCTTGCGCCCTCCCGCAACATTCCATTCCCCTTGGTATGTGTGTTACAAATGAGAAAGAACTGTGGAGTTCTGAGAGGGCCTGTCTCTTGAATTTTAGCGTAATCAAGGTATGGGACCTGCGCAAGAACTACACCACGTATCGACAGGATCCAGTGCCATCCAGGTCTTTCAGCTACCCTGGGACCAGCACTCGTAAGCTTGGTATGTCTTAGCATTGTGCTGAAGAACTGAAGGGAACCAGAGTCCCTTAAAAACAAAACAGGTCTTCCTTTACTTTTTCACTTTACGGTGAGATACATTATGTAGATCTGTCCATCTGGCTTCAGCTTCGATGAACTTTTCCAGGAGAAGAGTGGGGAGTGCGGACCTACCGTATTTTTCGCTCTATAAGATGCACCAGACCACAAGACACACCTAGTTTTTGGAGGAGGAAAACAATAAAAAAAATATTCTGAATCTCAGAAGCCAGAACAGCAAGAGGGATCGCTGCACAGTGAAAGCAGCAATCCCCCTTTCTGTTCTGGCTTCTGGGATAGCTGCATAGCCTGCATTCGCTCCATAAGACGCACACACATTTTCCCTTACTTTTTAGGAGGGAAAAAGTGAGTCTTATAGAGCAAAAAATACGGTAATTTTCCTGGATCTTCTAGTTGCCTTCAATACTATTGACCATGGTGTCCTTCTGGATAGGCTTTATGGATTAGGGTTTAAGGGCACAGAACTTTGGTGGTTCTGTTCCTACTGGAGGACTGATTCCAGTAGATGGTGCCTGGGGACTGCTGCTTGGCCCTGTAGCATCTATATTGCCACCGCCCCGTGCTTTTCAACATCAACATGAAGGCTCTGAGTGGGGTCATCTGGGAATACGGAGCGTGATATCAACAAACTCCACTCCTTTAACACATAATTCAGTTTAGAAGGGCTGGATGAATGCTAACCAACTGGAACTCAATCCAGAGAAGGTGGTGGAACTGCTGGTGGGTGGCTTGTGTGGGTTGGTAATGATCAGCCTGCTGAGTAGAAGTTTGCAGTATTGCTATGACCCTAGAATGGAAAAGTGAGAGCTATCTGGGTTGGACTCCAGATGGGAGCATTCCACACTGCACCATTTTGCTGCAGTTTCTATTTATTCCCTCTATAGATTTCTTAAGCAGCTACTTGTTTATCGTACATTTGACATAGAGTTTTTTCTCGTCTAGGTTATTCTAGTCTTGTTTTGGACTCGAGTGGTACCAGCCTATTCGCTAATTGCACTGATGACAATATATACATGTTCAGTATGTCGACTACAAGGACCACTCCAGGTAAGAATGATTAATATCGCACACTAGATTATCCTTAAACCTAGGTGCTCATGAAGCTTAGGTGAATATGGCATGTGTGTGTACATCGTCAAATCCTATGTGTATTTCCTGTAAAAGAACCTCTGCAGTGTTCAGTGAGCCTTGCTCCTTGCTGACTGGGGCTAATGGGAATTTTAGTCTAACGCATCTGGGGGCACCAGGTTGGCAAAGCTGCGCGGTTACCTCCACCTACATTTACCGAGAAGTAGGGCCACTGTATTCATAAAATCTAAATATTTGCTTGATTACTATAATGCACCCTATACACATCCATAGAGGATCTGCTTGTAATGGGTTATAAGTGATTAAATAAATACCCATGAAATATAGTTGTGAATTGTTACCATGTTCAGTTCCATATCCTATTATAATGGAGAGAAGTAGTTCTTGGTGGTTTTTTTCACTCTGCCACTTTAGCCAGTGGCTTCTCTTCAAAATCTGTTCTTAGGCCACCAGAGAGCAGCAAATACTGAAAGCCTGGAAAAGAGCAGGTGCTGCTCGCTTTCCCTTTTGTACTTCCTCTAATTCAAGTCTCTTCGCTATAGAGTTTATAGAGCATAATTACTTAAACTTTCTTCTCCACCCATCTCCTTTTGGAGGAAATGTGGTCTGAGACAAACTTTTCATGGACGTCTGTCTACATTCCAAGCATCTGAGCTCATACTATATCCTGTAATTTAATTTTGTACAATTTTAATAAAAATTGGCTATGTCCAATGAACTTTTTTGGGTGTGTTGGGTGACTTTGCCAAAGGCAATTTTAAACACCTTATCCCGAGCCCTGCATTTATAGTCAAATACTTGATTTTTTTAATTAAGCAGTTGTGCAAACGTATACATTTCTGGCTGTAGTAATAACATTGTTCTAGTGGCACCTGGATTTTTATTTATTTCTTGGCAGGGAACTGGGGTGGGAGGTAGCAGTATAAGAAAAACATAGAGGCTGCTGGCAGCTGGGTGTACTTATAGGAAGGAGACTGCAAAGGTAGCAAGTGTATGTATTCCCTTAATGTTAGGAAGCAAATAGCCCAATATGTCAAATCCACATACCAAAGAAACTCCTACCACCTTCACTGTTCTGAAGTCAGTTATCGCTGCAGGTTATGGTATTGCCGTCTATATGATGGGTGCCGCAATGAGCTTCTCTTTCAGGACTGAAAGAGGCCTCGGTAACGTTCTGTGCTAAGGCTAGGAATGCGCCCTTTCCCCCTTCACAGTCAACCCAGAGCTCTTGGCATCTGCACGTAACTCTCCCCATTAGTGACAGCCACTTCCAGTTCTTGACGTGCCAAGAGTCACAGCTATTTGGGGCAGTAGTTCCAAGGTGTAATCGATCAGGTGAGCTGTTATGGAGCCCTTAAAAATAGCCCACTGACCCGTGTCACCGAGCTGATGCATATCCTCCTTGAGAAATAGGATACCAGAGGCAGGAAGTGAGAGAGGAGCAGCTTCCCTGACACATGCTGGAGCTTCATTCTCTATCCAAGAAGTGCTGAATGCTAAGAGGTTTAAGGAAGCTGCCATAACTGGGGGCTTTGAAGACTGAGAAGCAGAGCAAAACTGCACTGCAAGGAGTACATAGGGTAACTGACTGGGGCGAAGGGAAGAGCGGGTCAGATTTGTTTTATTGTGATCTTTTCGTAAGCCAAACTAGGAACCTTTTGAAAAGCAGGGTATAAATCATTTGCCAAAATCATTTTGTTTTATCATAAACTGCTGGTGAAATCCTTGTCAGTTTTGGAATGCCAGACTACAGTAAGAGCCTCCTGGGCTGTACAGCAGGGTTGAGCAGAAGGCAGATCAGGATCTAATGGTCAATCTCTGGGTCATGAGCTGCAGACAGACCCAGGTTTCTGACTCCTGATTGCTCAGCAGTAGTAGCAATAATGAAACAACCTTTTCCACCTAAATAAGCCTCCTAAAAATGGGGACTTTTGTGTGAAAGTTTCAGTTTTGGAAATAAATCCCTAAACTCAGAATGTGCTCAGAGGCACTCTTTTTAAAATTCTTGCGATTTTTGTTGTTGTTGCACCTGGCTCTTCTACTTGGTAGAAGGTAGAAGTTGGGGGGGGGGGTTGCTAATAAAAGGCAAAGTGGATCTGACAAGTCTGAAACTTGCCCACCTTTTGCCATGCAGACACGCGTTCACTTTACAGCATGATTCCTGTTTGATCAGTGTGTAGACCATAAGATGAGACGCCTGAACTTACAGGCAGAATCCAGCATATATACACAAACATTGAGTTACCATTATACAATAACATTTAGTCATTGTGGGTAAAAGTTAGGAACTGCATTGTGGTGGTTGCTTGCCTTTGCCCTGAAATGTTAATAAGGCACTGGCAGTGTTTCCTTGGGGCAGAGTGTGCTTCTGTTGACTGTGTGAGCTTTCCCTTAATTGTGTGTCCACCCCTGCCCTCTGTAAGCCAAGGCCCTCCCAGCCTGAAACGAAAGCCCCTTGAAGATGACTTCTGAAAAGCTTTGGACTGAACTTCCACTTTGCTCTTCTTCCATGTAGGCTTTGTGTCAAGTGAAGCAAGTTTCCCAACCATTTCACTTGTTGCTTAACTGAGCGCATCTGTTTCCAAACAAGCCCAGTTTCTAATACTTTCGCTTCTGAAGTCGGCTGCTCAAATTTTACTAAATGGTGCAAAGTATTATGAAGGGTTGACGAAAGACTGCTGGGAGTATTATTTGACCTCTCATATTTTATTGCAAAGGGATGTTTCTTCAGCGGATAAGAGGATCTAGCAGCCTCCCCAACCTGGTGCCCTCCAGATGTTGAACTCCAATCAGCCCCAGCCAGCACTGCCAATAGTCAGGGATGGCTAGAGCTTCAGATCCAGGGCTACAATTCCCCAGAGTTCCCTGGGAAGCAGGACCGGTTGTTAAACCACTCTTCCAACTGTAGCCAACAACTCTTGGCAACCTTAACAAACAGCAGTACAGTGGTGCCCGCAAGACGAAGGCCTCGCAAGACGGAAAACCCGCTAGACGAAAGGGTTTTCCATTTTGGAGGCGCTTCGCAAAACGAATTTCCCTATGGGCTTCCTTCGCAAGACGAAAGCCCATAGGGAAATCTCCGGGACAGCGGGGAAGCGCAGCACGTCTTCCCCACTGTCCTCGGACCTCCTCCGAAGCCGGGCGGCGGGGCGGGAACACCTTCTGAAGGCCGGCGGGGGGCAAAAGTCTTTGTTCCCCCCTGCCTGCCTTCCCGGGAGAGCGGAGAAACGCAGCGTGTTCTCCGCTGTCCCGGAAGGCTCCGCTGTCCTGGACCTCTTCTGAAGGCTGGCGGGGGGCAAAAGTCTTTGTCCCCCCTGCCTGCCTTCCCAGGGGCTTTTAAATCGCCCCGGACAGCGGAGAAGTCCTCCACTGTCCCGGGGCGATTTTAAAATGCCGCCCGCCAGCATTTTAAGATCGCCCCGGACAGCGGAGAAGTCCTCCGCTGTCCCGGGGTTTTTTAAAATGCTGGGGGTGGGAAGAAAAGCCCTTGTCCCCCCCCCCCAGCCTTCAGAAGAGGTCGGGGGACAGACTGTCCCCGGACCTGGTCTGAAGGCGGTTTCTATAGGAACGCATTAATTGATTTTCAATGCATTCCTATGGGAAACCGTGCATCGCAAGACGAAGAGACTTGCAGAACGAATTAATTTCGTCTTGCGAGGCACCACTGTATAGGATTCTTCTGTGGAAGCCATGACTGTTTAAAAGTGGTATGATACTGCTTTAAATGTGTAGTGCGGAAGGGGCCCTAATCCTCAGTGTATGTGACCTGGCAGGAAATGGATGCACTTTTGGTCTGTGCGTCTATAACTACTGACTAATCCTGAAAGTTTGGTTTTCTTTGTTGAATCTCAGGCTCCATTTTCAGTGGGCATCAAAATTCCAGTTTCTATGTCAAATCCAGCATCAGCCCAGATGACCAGTTCTTGATTAGCGGCTCAAGTGACCAGAATGCCTACATCTGGAAGGTAAGCAGCCCCAACCCCTGTGGCTGGTCTCTTCCACACCCAGTGAACACGGAGAGGAGGCAGAGACAGGATCATTGGGGGGGGGGGCCTGCTCCTAGCATTACTGTGCCAAGAGTATACAACTGTCAAGCCCAAATGCAAGCGCTGATAGAAAACAGCTAACTTCCTGCTTCTACTTTCTTTCGTGGCTCCTGGCTCCTGCTTATTTCAAGTTGCTGATCTTAATCTGGTTTTAATAGGCCTTTAAAAAATCCCTTTTGGTCCTGTTTACTCAGCCAGCTATGACAAGCTGAAAGTTCTTGCTTCATATTTAACAGAGTCTAATGGTTTAATTGTTTTGATTCTTTCCCCCCCCCCAGCACTTTACCCACTTCACAAGCTCTTTCATCAGGTTTGTCTCTCTTCTTCCTCTCCTCCTGCCTCCACCTTTCACCTTCCTAGCTGCTTAGTATTCGGGAGTTAAGGCCTTTGCATTATTAGGGTGGCTGAGCCAGAGCTTTCAGCAAAATTCCCAAGCACCGGCTAGCAGCTGAGAAGCTTAGCTGGCACACTGAGATGATGTGAGGAGGAATGCAAACGGCTTTTGTATTATTATTTCTCCACCCAAGGGCACTTATTTATGTAGGCTTTTTTTTTTTTTTTTTTTGTCCACCCCATCCAGTGTAAAACAAACTCAGTAAGAGATGCCTTCTGCTGAATTTTACTTATTAAATATTCAATACCGCCCTTTGTCCATAGATCTCAGGGCAGTTCACAAAGTAAAATTGCAAAGTAAAAAAAACAAAAAATACATAATAAAAATAAGGAGGTCCTTGAGGTATTGCAGTCTTCAGCTGTTTAAGGCTTTACAGGTGAATACCAGCACTTTGAATTGGGCCCAGAAGCTAATTGGCAGCCAGTGCCATTGGATCAGTGTTATATGCTCAAACCATCTTGCCCTGGTGAGCAACCTGGCCACCAAATTCTTCACTAGCTGAAGTTTCAGAACAGTCTTCAGAGACAGCCCTGTGTAGAACACATTGCAGTAATCTAACCTAGAGATTACCACAGCATAGACAACGTAAATTAGGCTGTTCCTGTCCAGAATAAGAATCTAGAGTGACCACTTCTTCCCCTGTCAACTTGGGTTGACTTTGGACACAGCAGGTACAAATCTGTGGTTGTGTAATGGGCAGTCTTTCCTCATGTGTGATTCTTAAAACAACTGTCCTAAATTCTGGAATGTTAGCGCTCGGATTCATTCATCTCTCGGCTACCAAAAATTGGATACAAGTTCCTTCCCACCACACTGTTCCACACCAGGAACACGTCAGATCCTGAGAGGGGAACAAAGCATGAAATTGAATCACGCCATACTGACATCTACATGATTCCTTTCCTTATTTTGAGCAGAGAAGCCAAAATCATAGCATTGGAAAGAACAGAAGGCTATATATCCCCCTCACCCCCTTGCCCCAAAGAATGATCCTCTGCCTTCCAGTGCCTCCCTTTCCCCACTGCATTCCAAGTCGCTGTGCCATATGCAGAGATCAAGTGCACTACAGAAAGGCGGGTAGCTCAAGAGACGCCCCCCCCCCCCAAAAGAGAGCCAAGCCTTTTGCTGCAAAGCAACAGCAGAAACATGTATATCTTCTGTATTTTCAATACACAATCTGTCCAGCCCTTAAGTTGTCAGCTTCTGAGTTGGAAGAGACCCACTCTGCAGCTTTTCATAAATGTGACCACATTTCTCCTTGTCTTCTCTCTACTCTGGCTCCCTTTCTCTTCAGTTCACTGTAAAGTTCCATTGTTGTTGATGTATAAAAAAATGTTTGTGCTCTGTTGCTCCTGTCTGTCTTCTTTAATCCCTCTTTATATGCCTCCTGATTCCAGATCCTTAGCTGGACCAAACAATAGATCTCTTGTCTCATACTTTTTCTGTCTGTCTCTCTCTTGGCAAGTTAAAAAGCAGCAGTTCCAACAGAGATCCTTGGGGGAATCTCCCTCCCTTCTTGCATCCCTCCGTTGTGAGAGTTGTCAATTTATTTCTGTTCTCCGCTTCCTGCTTTTTATCCAGTTTATGGCCCATAAGAGGATTTATCCTTTTACCCCGTGATTGCACAGTTTCCTTAGGAACCTTTGGTTGAGAGACTTCTGTCAAAGCCTTTTTGAAAGTTGAAATACTCCGTTATCTACCAGTCTTCTCTGTTCCACTGAGATTTGAACTGGTGTCCTTTAATTGTCCTTCCCTTATGTTCCTCCTCCTTACTTTACCTCAAGTATATGTTTATTTAGATTATTATCTTGCAGATACAGTTTTGTGTTCTGTTAATCTTAACTTATGTACTATACATTGCCTTGCTTGTTAGGTACTGAAAAACCATTATTCATTAGCTGTTGTCTCTGCGCAAAGCATTAACCTCCTCCACCTTCAAAGGAGCATAGGGGGCCACCTCTCACCAAGTCTTACGGTGGTCCATGTTGCTTGGTACTGTCAACACAGGCTGGCAGTGGCTCTTTAGGGTAGGGATTTCCCCCCAAACCTACCTGAACAGTCTAGGAATTAGACCTGGCATCTTGCGCACGCAAAACATGCATTCTACCACTGAGCCATTGGCCATTTCTCTGAGCTAAGTCTTGGAGTTGAGGCCGGTTCACACAAGCAAAGTAGCCAGTCACAACACTAACAAGTAATTCTTCATTGTGGCCTATCAGGTGTAAGACTGCATGGAGATAATAACCATCACTCCCTGGGTGAACTTGCCTCACTTTTTGTCTGCACTGCATGCTGAACCCATGGGCTTAACTTCTCAAGAGACATTCCTGCCATTCTCCTTGTATTACATGGCTGCCTGGCCCAACCCTCCAACTCCTTGTCCTGCAACCTGACCGTCCAATAGGAGGAAAATTTATTAAGACACCTGTCACTTCATTGAGCACACTGGAGTTAAATCATTGCTTCCAGTTCCAACCTAGTGACCTGAGGTAAATTTCCCTCATCGCCATAACCTTCTCTGGAAGCAGTGTAATCAATATGCTGTAAGGAAAGGAGGTGCATTAGTAATAAAGAGCAATATTTATTGTTACCTCAGCATTTGGGATACCTCAAGGCAGTACTCCACTAAAAGTATCCTGGTAGTTTCTTTTGTTGTGTACACAACTTGTTGTGGCTGAAAACTAGGGCAAGATGAGGCTGCGGAATACCTGTTGTCCTTATGGGCCACTATAGGCACCCCACATGCAGCACAGCTTCAAATGTGATTATTTTTAAGAAGCCTGAGTGCTTATCAGGAGCTGGTAGGGGAGAAGGCAGCCATTGGAGGTGAAAGCATTGGTCATGTCTTAGACGAGGGACAAGGACCTTTGGCCCTCCAGAAGTTGAATTCCAACTCCCATCAGCTAGTGGCCAGAGATGGCAGCAATTGCAGTCCAGATCTGGAGGGCTGCATGTTCCCTATCCAGGTCTATTGCAGGGCCTGGGTATTTGCTGTGGGGTCTTCCACCACTCTGCCTTTTCTGCACATGAATTGGCTCCGCCATTAGTGCAGATTTGTTTCCATGCAGAGATTGGCTGTTCTGGACAGGAGCGTCTTGCCAGCGTGCCAGGCTTGAATTGTAGGCTGACATTTGGGATTGTCTGTTTATTTGGTTTAAGAGCATTTATAAGCTGCTTAAAGTTTTGTAAATCTCTTGGCGCTGCGCAACATAAAATAACCATTTTCATCAAAACAGAAGTGCAGCATGAAACAGGAGTATAAAAGCATATTAAAAACAAATAAAATGGCTATTCAGGGAATTCAAAATCATAAAACAGGTTTTGAACTTATGGGCCACAGAAAGTCTGGGTAGTTGCAATTTCACAAGCTTTATGGCAGGGGGTGGGTAGTGTTTTCCAACTATAGTAGAGCTAAGCCAAAGCTGGGCTTATCCATTTATTGCTCCATCGTGCATTGATTATTGCTCTAAAGATGAGCATTTGCAAGGAAGGATGTGCTCAAAGGTGTCAGTTACCTCTCAATGCAATCCCTAGGACTGGGACCAGCTGCTTAGGGCTTTTTTATTATTATTCCTTATGAATGTTGAATCCAGACCCAGCAAGAAGTATGTCTTTTTTCGGCCTGCTCTCATTAATAAGGGATTGTGAGATATTGCTACACACTGTGGAAGGGGGAAATGGCTAAATGTAAACACAGATACTCTCTCTACCAAGAGCTTTAGCTTTAGCTGTTCTCCTTAAAAGGGCTCTGGTTTCCATGTTGTTGCCTCCTTTGGCAAAGAGGATGGGTTTTGAACAGGGCATTTTCTAAATATATATAGGCAAGAAGCTGACCTAAACTCAGAGGGGGCAAAAACCCCTTTAAAATGCACCACCTGACTTAACCCCAATCCTCACTATTCTACTTAAGAACTTTATGGATAGCTTTTCAAGCTGCCAGAACAATAAAGAGGAACCAGATCAGGAAAAGTAGAGCATCCTTTTTTTGCTTTTCATACATCCTTGCAAAGCTTCATTTACCCACATGGTGAAGAATTTAATAAAGTTCGCTTAGTCATCAGTGCAAATCCTCGTCAAATATCACATTGCTGACGGTGACTCACAGCTTTGGGAAGGAGAGCGGCTGAAAAATAGAATTGAGCATCTGAGAATCTGCTGCAGCTTGAGGTTAGCTTAGGTTACTCCTTATTCATTAGCGGCCTAATGAGTCAGAGTAGGTGGCGTGGCATTTTCTCCCAATTGCTTCCTCACCTGCGGCATGGCTAGGAGGTTTTCTGCCTCGGTCAGTACAGATAGCCAGGAGGAGTTATGCATAGAGGACTGTACTGAAATATTTTTTTACACCTAAGGCACTTTCAGGATGGGGTGGGCATGCAAGGTCCAGAAAGTGGAGATCCCAGGGCCTCTGTCCCTCTTAGTGTCTCTCCAGAAAGAAACCGTAGAACAGGGGTCCTCAAACTGTCCACTCCCCAGGGACCAGTTGAGGCAGCTGGAAATTACTGAGTCCCACCAGTCGCAAAACAGTGATCAGGGGTCCATGCCAGTCACAAAATGACAGCGGATGGAGGCAGAGTTCGTCATAACCAGCTGGAAAGTACCATCTTTGCAAATAGCTAGAACACCACAGTGTGGCAAGGAGTTCCAAAGCTTGACTTTCCTCAACCCAAGTACAACTTAGGTATCCCATTTTAGGCGGTATTTGCTGCGCCAGAGAAGACATTCTTTTATATTTTTTCCCTTCACACCCCCATATGCCTTTTATCCCTCTAACTTCTCCCATTCTCCTTTCATACTGAGCTCTCTCCAGTTTCTGGTTTCTTTTTATCCATACTCCCTTGCCTCTTTAAGTTTACCTCTTCCTCCTTTTAATAGCTTTCCTATTTCCTATCTCCTTCCTTTATATCCCCAGTTTTTTTTATTTATATAATAATAAATAACACACTAACCTTTTATCTTGCTTTCTGATACTCTTCAACATTTCCTCTGGCCCTTTCCCATCTGAGCCCTCTCTCTCTCTCTCTCTCTCTCTCTCTCTCTCTCTCACACACACACACACACACACACACAAGCTCCTCTGCCACACAGTATGCAAGGAGCTGCTGGTCATGACATTAGTCCTGTCAAAAGGCCATGGCATAGCTAAGAGGTGGACCAGGCAAGTGAAGAGGCCCCGGGTAGGCTGTGGCACTCAGCCCCCCTGAAAGTGGATAAAGGCCACACCCCATAGTCGCCTTTGACTCACAGCAAGCAAATCTAGCAACAAGGCCTACTGAGATTTCTGAATGCATCGCAGTCAAACAGAACCGGTTGTTTCTGTATGAGAAGCAGAAGGGTGTTGCCTTGACCTTTCAAGAAAAGAATTCTGATTTACAGATAGCTTCCTATATGGACGTTCTGTCTGCACACTGCAACAGGGAATCTAACACAGAATCGGGCTTCCAAAGGATTTCAGCCTAATTCATCAGAGCAAATTGCTTTGCCTTGTGGATTTGCAGAAGCATTTGAAAGTGTCCTGGTAAATCAACCAAGGAGTCTCAAAGGGAAAAGCAGGAATGCTGAAGTTGTGTGTGTTTGGGAGGTGGTGGGAATTTTTGTGCTGTGCCCTACATGGGCCAGAGGATAGTCTGAAGGCACATGCTACGCTGCTGAAGCTAAGCAGATCTGTCCCCATAAGCTCTCTGGGTATGAGCCTGCCAGGGAACCAGAGGTAAGCTGCTCTGAGCTTTTTGGAGTTACAGCAGGCTGTGCAAGGGTGACTGAAAAAAATCAGTACTTCTTTCTACTCTCCCCTGCTCCCCACGCCACCTGTCTCATAATCTTTGTTGCCACCCCATACTTTTCCAAAATATTCTGCATTATTTGAGAATGGAAAAGATTGCACTTGAAGTGACTCATACATAGCTGTTAATTTTGCAGGTTCTTGACAGGGTACAGGGTTTTGGCTTTATGCCAGCGTCAGAGAAGCTGTGATCCTTCAAATATTGCTGGCCTCCAACTCCCCCATCATCCCTGAGCATTTCTCATGTTGGTTGGAGCTGATAAGAGTTGGGAGTCCAGCAATATTTGGAGGACCGCAGGTTTCCCAACCCAGGCTGATGTAATACAGGATGTGTCCAACATATGTATGGATTTCTAGCTTTCCGTACCTGCACACTTAAATTTATTCCCTATTACTTTTCCTGGGTTAAAAATGCTTGTCTTTTTTTGAAAGACGTCATTCATACCAAGGCTGTCTGCAAAATATAACTCTAAGGTGTTTAGAAATGGAGATTTTGTAAGCGCCGCTGATGAGCTGGGCTTATGATGCCTGTTCTGTATGTGGCAAGGTTTGTGTGTGCTGTGATTCTAGAGCTAGGATGTGGAACTTACGGCACTCCAGATGTTGTCAGACTCCAACTCCCTCCAGCCCCTCTGCCAGAATGGCCAAAGGTTGGGGATAAGGAAGTCATAGTCCAACAACATCCGGGAAGCCACAGGTTTCCCTATATCAGTCCTAGGGTAAGATGGGGAAGGAAAAAGCAGGAATGGTGGTTCTGAGTGCAGAATTTAGGCTTCTGACAACCTTATTTGTTTGTTTTAAAATCATGTTACTTAAAACACTGAACAGGTTGTGGGGTGGGGAATATATATAATTTTTAAAAGAAGCTGATGGGATTTATGGCTGACAAGATATCTAAGTCGGTAGAGCATGAGACTCTTAATCCCAGGGTTGTGGGTTCGAACCCCACATTGCATGAAATATTCCTGCATTGTGGAGGGTGGGGTTGGGCTAGATGACCCTCATGACCCCTTCCAACTCTACAATTCTATGATACTATATAAGATATGCTTGAAAGTGTGCAGCCAACAGCTGCTGATATCTCTGAAGCCAGGAATTGATGTGGCAGCTGAGTTACATTTCCAGTGGTTGGGAAGTGAAGGTTGTGTCCTGCATCGTTCTTTCCCCTTGCTACAAGTGAGACAATTGGCGCAAACTGAGCAAAATAAGTGAGGCCTTGCAAATTTGCATGATTTGTACAGCTGCTTTAGGTGCAGAATTTGGATGGCTTTTAACATTTTGTATGTGTGTGTGCACACACACACACATTTCCTCGGCATGGCGCTGGTTTCTCAACTTCCTTTTAAACTTGCACTGTTTGAAAGGCAGCACTGTTTGGTAATGGTGGATTACAGAGCAGATTTTGCTAACTTGGCGCCCTCCACATGTTTTGTACTACAACTCCCATCAACCCCAGCTGTCCTGGCTGGGGCTGATGGGAGTTGTAGTACAAAACATTCAGAGAGCTGGAAAATATCCCAGACTAATGTTTGTCCTTCTGATACTTAGATGTTTTGATGTTCCGGTGTCTTCACTTTTCTGACTTTCTCTGCAATTCTTCCTTTCTATAGGTATCTGAGCCCCAACTTCCTCCCATGATGCTCACTGGCCACTTGCAGGAGGTCACCTCTGTTGCCTGGTGTCCATCTGACTTCACTAAGGTTTGCTTCCACGTTTTCAAAGTCTCTCCTTATGCCTGCCTTCTGAAAGAAACTCCACTAACAAAAGCCTAAATATAATTTCTTTTCATTTGCTTCAAAGCAAAAGTAGCTTCTCCTGCCCAGATAGCCTTACGCCCTTGGCTATACAACTGACTCTCCCACTGTGAGATGAGGCAGATGAAAGGACCTTTTTTCAGTTGTAGAGCACCATTTGTGGAGCTCAGAAGGACCACTGGAAAGACCTGTCAGGAGTATACATGGGCCACTGGTATCAAACTATGTGCCTTACAAGAAAAGCTAATCAATAGATGGAAACTGACATGGGGACAAATAGAAGAGTACGCCTTCACTTTGGTATAACTCCCCTTTATCACATACACAGCCCAACAAGACAACAACAAGAACCCACCAATAGCATATGACAACAAGAACCCACCAATAGCATATGAATCAATATGGCTAGCTTGACCCAATAATTCCTCCGCCACCACACACACACAAGCAAAAGAAAATCTCATTACAACCAACTAAAGACAACCAACCATACCCCAGCTCCCCCATCCCTCTCACTACCAAGGAAATGTAATAAACAAATAGAAAGAGAACCTACCCAAGTGACTCTGACATAAAATCTCACACATGCACTAAGTAAAAGAATATAAGTTTTACCATCCCAACCCCCTCTTATAGCCTTCTACTATATACAACACTAATGTCTCACAACAAATGTAATTGATCTGTAGAAAACACAACTTGAAAAAAGAGACAATGCACATACTTTTGTAAACTAAGAAAATAACAATAATTTTATTTATTTTTAAGGCCTTGTCTGGCAAGGTTATCTTTGCACCAGGCAAACCCTTTTTTTATTCTCACATGTTCTTGTACATGGAACATGTGTTTGCTTAGTTCTTCATTTCTCCCAATCCCTTTTCCTCTTGTGATGTGTCTTGTCAAGATTGTAAGCCTAAAGACAGGGGCTATCTCCCTTGTTCGTTTTGTGTGTGTGTTTGATTTGTAAGCTCAAGCGTGGATTAAAAAATCCTGTCAACTGAAGAGCTAGTACCTCTTTGTGGAATTCTTTCCCCAATAAGGTTTTTAATATTTCATCATTTACAAAGTTACAGGTTTCAAAACTGAATATCTCACCATTCCAATAGATTGTCAAAGACAGCTAGCAACATCACTGTTAAAACAATAAAACATTTTAAAAAATGGATTTACAGAATGAAACAACAGCATAAAACATAATCTATAAAAAGCAGCAGCAGAAAATGCAAAAACTACAGCCAGCATCTCATCTTGGTAGCATAGAGACATATTTGGCAATTATTGGAACCAGATGTTATAGCCTAAAGGCCCATTTCATACCTTTTTTTCTCTTGCTATGTTTTATTATATTTTAATTCCATAAACAGCTCTGAAATTTATTTAAGAGGCGGTATAGAAATCTATTGATTTAAACTTAATAAGACAGGTGGTTTAAAAAAAATTACTGACTCATAATTCTACCAGGCTCTAATCTGAAATGACATTAGCATTACATCCTAATAAAGAGAGAGCCTGAGGTTCTCAATGTAGCAGGATAGCTGCAAGTCCCTTCTCTGACACATTTACCATTCCCAAAACTCGCCACTCTTCCACTGTTTGTTAGAGAGTCAATATCTTCCCTTGTTTGTGAAGTGTGGCATTTCTCAGGTGGCTCCCTGTGCTCTTTTGCAGATTTCCACATGTTCAGACGACAACACCATCAAGATTTGGCGCTTAAAGCGAGGAACCGAAGAAGAGAACTGTCTAGACAAAAGCAGCTTGGTGGGTTGGGCCTGCCAGAAGAAAGTGGGAGAACAAAGTGGAACAGGTAAGAACTTCCGTGACGCTGACAAATGTTCTCTCCTGTGCAGTAGATTTGTAGCTTCGGGGCAATTTCTTTAATAAAGCAGAGGCATAGCATAAATTAGGTTCAAGAACGGTTTGCGCAACAGCTATATGAAACTGATGTCTTGTCAGTGTGTGAGATACCTGTGTAGCCGGAAGATGATTTTTTCCACCCCACTGCATAGCTCATGGAAGACTAGTAATTAAAAGGACATAAGCCTAATTCAGGTTATCAGTTAGATGTGAAGCTGAGAGAATACAGCTGCCACAGAATATGAACGTGTGTATTCAAGGTAACAGGTTGAATGTCAAAAAGCATTGCAGACATGTGGCAAAATTGTGGCTCGGTGATTACCAGCTTAAAACAGCATTTAAAGGCATGGTAAAACCCAATCTTGCCACAGATTTGTAAGAAGTGGAAGCATTCAAACAGCTCTGCAAGTTAATGCAGTAAGCTGGTCACCTGGAGCTGATTATGTTGGCCCTGAAATCAAGGATAATTTTTCTTATCTATCTTTTAAGGATTCTCTGTGAATTATGCAAATAAAGAAAACTTACAATTGGTTGTATTGTGTAGTCCAGAGGTTCTCAGACATTGTGCTCCCAGGGCCCACTTGAGACAACTGAAAATTACTGAAGCTCATCAGTCATAATCAGGCAGCCTTCCTTCCCACCTAGCTAACAGGACAAGTGGTTAGGGATGATGGGAATTGTAGCTGCAAAACAGCTGGAGGGCCAAGTTTGGCCATCACTGCTCTATGGTTTTAACCTTTAATTATAAACTTCAGCATGTTATCCCACAAACAATTGGTTCTAGATTATTTAATATTCCTCCAAAAAATACAGTTTTATTGTTTTGTGATCATGTGGAAAATTCAGTAATCTGTCACTTCACAATTGTTGAAGCATACCCATGGAAACCTTCTTCCCCCTATCCCTTTCTTCCCACAACTCAATAACAAAGAAGAAAAAGAACCACCAACGTGGTAAAACTGTTTCAGTGGATTGTGATTGAATCACACAATTTACACTTGTGCACTAAGGCATAAGACAGTGGCATAGACCACTTGCTAGCACAACATTTATTATTGGTGATAGACTGATCCTATGGTACAGTTTAAAACAACAATACTCTGGATCGTGCTCCCTGCCCTGGGATTTCACAGTAATAGGGAAACAGGCTGTCTTTCTGCTTGAGGCATAAAGCCTCTCTCATAATATGTTCTCCATAGTCTCATTTGCAACCATACACTTACAGGTACAAGCATACAGTCCATTCACACACAGTCTATTTTAAGCAAAGAAAGTAAAGTTAGTAAACTGAAACAAAAGCAAAAGTCCAGGTCTCTTGAGATGTGCCAAGACATTCTCCTTCCTTCAGTTCAGATGTAGTTGCAGCATCCTGTGCTGCTGATCTCTTCATGGTGTTTGGATCATTCTTTCTCTGTTCCCAATGTGTAGTTAGAGAGCTTTTCATCCCGAGGAGTGACTTAGCAGCCATCTTGTGGCTAAGATGGCCACACACCCTAATTCCATAAGAATTGTATAATAGATGTCAATAAACAAAAATACCAGAAATTCAACTGCATACTGTAGAGTGAAGTGCACCTCTCACATGCATGCTCGCTCTGTGGATATCACTGAAAAAGGGGCAGCCCAGATTGCCAAAGGGATGAGGCACATTTTCTTGGAGGAAAGGCTAGGGTTTGGAGTGGGGGAGGCGACCTGGAAGCTGCATGTGAATAATGAGGAATGTAACGAGTCAATAAGGAGAAAGGTTTCTGCCTCCATAAAACGAGAACTCCAAGGTCAGCTGATGAAATTGATGGGCTCTAGGCTCAGGAGACTAGAAATGCATGATTACCACGTGTAATTCACTGCCACAAAACATAATGGCCACTAGATTAGAGGACTTTAAAATGGGCTGGAGTAATACATAGAGGAGCTTTGGTCATAGCTATTAACCATAAGCCTTAATGGAGCCTGATGTCTGGAAGCAGTATACCTCGGAATGTCAGATGCTGGGAACATAGGGATGGGGGTGTGTGGAATCCTCATGCTCATGCCCTGTGAAGTCGTCTTTGGACCTATATCTCTGAGGGAAATAATGCCAGGCTAGGTGGACACTTTGTCTAATCCAGCTGGGCTGCTTTTGTGTTATATTCTTACCCAGAGGGCAGGGAGAGCTCTTTCCCTCTATTCCACCACATAAAAATAAAAGCTTTTGGAGTAGTTTTCCCAGTTGTTAAAAAGATTGATGATATCTACAGAAAGGAAACAGAAGGAGCTGGCGAGAGTCCTCTTAGCAACTCATAAATAAAAAAATTCCTGAAAGAGGTACCTGCTCTGAAGGAAAAGTAGTGTTTGGTTTTTTTTCAATGAAAAAGTAAAGTTAAATAAATAAATAAATAAGCATGCATGCATGCATGCATGCATGCATTGCCGAATTGTGGGAAAGATGCCCTGCTGGGGTGCAAATGTCTTACAGCAGTGGTTCCCAATTGGGGATCTGTGTAATCCTCCCAGGGGGTCCGTGGCACATAACCACCAGCTGTCCGAGACATCCCATTTGGGGGGACTGTGCTCTTGTGTGGGTCACGTGCAGGAGTGCAGGCCAGTTTTGTGCTGGAACACATTGGAGGGTATGGTAGCACAATTCACATAACAAAAACTACCACAGAGATATCAAGAAGAAGAAGAAGAGTTTGGATTTGATTATGGAAGCCGCCCAGAGTGGCTGGGGAGGCCCAGCCAGATGGGCGGGGTATAAATAATAAATTATTATTATTATTATTATTATTATTATTATTATTATCCCGCTTTATCACTACCCTAAGGAGTCTCAAAGCAGCTAACATTCTCCTTTCCCTTCCTCCCCCACAACAAACACTCTGTGAGGTGAGTGAGGCTGAGAGACTTCAGAGAAGTGTGACTAGCCCAAGGTCACCCAGCAGCTGCATGTGGAGGAGCGGGGAATCAAACCCAGTTCACCAGATTACAAGTCCACAGCTCTTAACCACTACACCACACTGGCTCTCAACTTTTTCAGAAGTCCATGGCTTGTCTTTTGAAAAAACAGGGGGTCTGCAGTACTTAGCTAATTGGGAACCACCGGTTTACAAGATTAATGAAATGGTTAAAAGTTAAAGAGCTCCTATTCTTCATGGCAGTGCTATTCTTCACAGCAGTGGTGGGGAACCTGTGGCCCTCCAGATGTTGCTGAACTCACATCACCCTGATCGTTGGCCATGCTGGCTGGGATTGATGGGAATTGGAGTCCAACATCTGGAAGCCATCAAATTCTGGGCAGCTGTGAGATACAATCGTGGCAGCAGCAGCAGCAGCAGCTGTATGTTTACAGTTATCTTTAAAGCTCATTTACCTGGCCAAGCTATGTTTGGGAAGGGGTGTGCATGTGTCTATTACTGTTCTAGGACAATGCAGCACAAGGAATGTAAACAAATGGAGTTTCCTGGTTCAACCTGGCTTGTATAAATAATAATAAAACCATCTTTATCTAAATCCTCTGGGTAGGGCATACAAATATTTGGATTAAGAGGAATTCTAGTTATGTAGTGCTGAACTAGTGTTTCAGAGCTAAGGTTTATACAACCTCCATCCCCACCCCAAATGTTTCCTGAGTAAAATCAGTACTCCTGGGCTTTGTCCGCAGCCCTAAGCACCTCCTTGGGTTGTATCCTGCCCATTCATGGGACTGCAGTGGCAGATACAATCTTAGTTGCTAAACTGTAATCTCAAATCCAGAAATCCTACTGTGAACAGAATTACCAGATGGGTTTATGCTATTTATTGTACTGTTGTCAGTGTGCTTGACACTTAACAGGGTGATTGCAAGACAGATCCCTACTCTGTGGGGGTAACAGGAAGGATATGCATTCAGTCCAGGCCACTAAATTATGACTTGACTTTTCCTGCCCTACAGTCCATTCACAGCAAATAGAAATAGTGTGGCAAATTATTCAGGACAGTGTTCTTCTTCCTTACTTGTATTTGCAGAAAAAGGGGGCATTAGTGGAGAGGATAAAAGAGGACATTAGCATGCCCTAGGTTCAGAATAGCAAGTTGGACGTGTGGCATGTGCAAAAGAGCAGGGAGCTTGTAGGGATTTGCCCTGAACAATTGCAGTTGCTGCTGTTTCTGTCTGAATTGAGAGGCTTTGCAGTCCTTGCCTTTCTGCTCAGCTTAGTTTTACAAGTAAATGAGCTAGAACCTCAAACTATTAATAACCACTACGATTCATGAAGATCCAATTGATGTACTAAAGCAATTTTGTATGGGTCTGTAGCTATGTAGCAAATTATTGGCACCAGACCTAATATCTTGATCTTGGGGACCAGACGTTTTTCAATTCTATCCCAAATCCCATGAGTTTGTCTAAAAAAACCCTAACAAACCCAGAAGGTATGTAAGAACCACTGTGCCAGACCCACAAGAGAGGGTATCCCAGATACTGCTTTTGACCGGGGGCTGATTTTTCCACCTTCACAAATGGCTTCTTTCAACCCAGAGAAATGGAAGAAAGGGATTGTTTTGCCAACATAGAATTCACTCGCAGGAAACTTGCAAAACAATAGGAGGGTATGTGCCAGTTCTTTCGTGCTGTGTGTATCTCGTGTACACACGCATACATCATTGTCCTCTTAGGAAACCTACTTTTAAAAAAAACAACTTCCTATTGATACAGAAGTAGTTGTTAAATCTCCCAGCTTGAAAACTGCAAGTGATGTCCGTGCTGGATATTTACAGTCAAAAAGTTGGCTCTTGTTAGGAAAAAAATGTGATACCTTATTCTTTATTCAGCTCAGGAATGGGAAAGGAAGTGCAAGGATCGTGCAGACATAGGCAGACTTCCTACATACTTTGGCTTTTTGAACACCAAACATGTGTTATGTGCACACAATAGTTATTTGCACTCCGATTCACTGTTGCCTTAACCAGGTACTATTTTATTTGAATGAAACGTGCATCCAGCTAGTGATTGGCACAAGCTGCGGCTGTGCAGAGACTATTAAACTGACGGCAATATAGAGCAAGCTCTTCTTCCCTCTCACTTCAGAGCTATAAGCTGGGAGGCAGGGCGCCGTACAAGTATTTGAATCCTTCAAGAAGATGAGTCTTGCTTCAGTGTTTGTTTTACTTGCACACACGTCCATAATTTTAGGCTGCAATCCTCAGAAGTTTGCAGTGAGAGACCCTTTGACTATGTGGAATGCTAGTATGTCCTGATTGTGCCCTTGCTTTCTTCACACTTGGGATGCTTTGTCCTCATCTGGGCTTTATGTTTTACCTTCAGGAACTCAAAGCAGCAGCCAAGGGACTCCTGCTAAAGCCTCTCTGACGGGCAGCCCCCCTATTTCTTCGCCGCAGCCTGCAGCGTGCGCTCCAGCTTACACCGGAGATCTTCCTCTTCCCTCCAGCACACCAACATCGTCATCGGTCAAACCTCCAGCCACATCGGCCTACACTCCAACAAGGCAGAAGGAAACCGCTACAGACACAATGCCCAAGCCACCTCCTCCTTCAGTTATGTCCATTCGGCAGTGGGTTACCAAGACTCCAAATGTATCTTCCCATGTGAAAGCCGCAGCAGAGATTTCTCAGGTCCTCGCCACTTCTGAATCGCCACATCTGAGGCTTGAGGTGCGAGCCAAGAGGAGGCTAGACTCCAGCAAGGAAGGACCTTCCAAGTGCCTAAGAACCTGCAACTGCGTGACTGATCTTCACCCGGTGCCTAAAAAATCCAGGCCACAGCAGGACACTTTGGAAGCAGACTTAGAAGGGGAAGGCTACCTGACCCTCAGTGGTCAAGCTCAGGCCGCTGGAAGCCTGGAAGGGCCTTCCCCACCTGGAAATCCTTGTTCCCCTCCAAGCTTCTCAAACCTTTCGCTTCCTCTCAAGGCCCCTTGTGGGAAAATGGCTGACAAGGAGAACGGTTCTCCAGACAAAAGAAACTGGCTGTCTGCTTTAGGGGACAAGCTACGGAATAACAAGCCTACTTGTCCAAATGGGTCTGGCTGCAGCTCCCAGCCGTTGCGGAATCTGAGCACGAGGCGACAGGAATCTGGGACAGGAATTGTGTCACCAGGGCCTGTAAGTACATTGAACGTGGCTTTGAACGAAGTACATTGAACATCTTTGATGTTTGAGTTTATTTCTGGGGTTCCCAGTGTGTGGTGCCTGAGGAGACCCTGCAGTCCCTCAGATACTCCACTTGTTACATGCCACTCCCAATGTTTAATTTATGTATGTGTGCTCTATTTTTGGAGGTTTCCCCCTTTCAAAAATTTTTGGCACTGCTTTGGTTCGCCAGAAGCGGCTTAGTCATGCTGGCCACATGACCCGGAAGCTGTACGCCGGCTCCCTCGGCCAATAAAGTGAGATGAGCGCCGCAACCCCAGAGTCGGTCACGACTGGACCTAATAGTCAGGGGTCCCTTTACCTTTTACTAGGACATGCCAGGCACAGATGAAGTAGGGCAGCCCATTTATGTGAATGTTTACCCCACCCTGTTCTATTGCTCAGAGTGGCTTGAGCATTTTTAAGCGTTTTCTGCCTTCCCTTCAATCCCATTTTAAAGGCTTTGATGAGGGTTGTTGCTGACAGCGGGAAACAGCACCGGGAAGCAAATCATCCATTGTTATCTGAGTTTCTTTTCCTGCTCTGTCACAGCAGGCAAAGCTGCAGCAATAGATACAAGGAAGTGGAGCTTAGCTGTGTAATGGGGATGGAAACATTTATAACAGGACTGCTGCATTCCATTCCGTGATAGGAAGGACACTTTGCTTTGGGGTTATGGGAAACGTATTTGCCATTTTTTGGAGACCAGGACAGAACTGGGGCTCTCTTGCTCCATGGGTAGCTAACTTCACCTTGCTTAATTTCTCTGATTATGTTTTCTGGAAGGCAGTGGTACTTCATAGTGCAGATCCTGCACTCTGAGAGTTGCAGTGAGGTTGACACTACCTCACTCAGATGATGAGTGGGTAACTCAGGGCTGCCCTTTCCTTGAGAGAAGAAGGGGGTTCTGCCCTTGCTCAGCAGCATCAGTTTGATACTTATGGACTGCAAGGCTTGCATTCTGCGGTTTGTTGTCTTCTCAAGAGCCAGTAAGGTGTAAGACTTGACATGATGCTTGATAGCGTCTGGGTTCACATCCATGCACAACTATGTTGTCTGCTGTGGGGGACAACCACATTGTGCCAGTTTGAGAACTTTGTGGTGGGGAGAGGAATAAGACAAAAGTATTATAAAATAAGTTTCCTTTTGGTATTTCTGCAAAACTTGGGGTTCCCCAGAGACTGCTGATACCCCAGTATTAATGGTGCTGTTTTGGGTACATGAGGATCCTGAGGAAGTTCATTATTAGGATTCAAATTTCTGGACTAGAATGGCTTTAGAGAGGATAATTTAAAAAAAAATAATACATATCCAATGTGTATAAGTGTGTCTGACCTGATACATAACTCTGCCTTTCTTTTCCCCTCACAGGGCGTAGCTACTTTGGTTCCCATGAGGAAGATTTGCACATACTTTGAGCGAAAATTGCAGAAAAACTGACGAGTGACATTCTTCTAGACTTTCTGTAATGTTGTAGCATACTTGATATTACTGTGAGTGGATTTGTGCCACCCATTGAAAGACACTGTTGTCTTTGGACCTTAATAAAATTAACTTCCTGATTTATTTTTTTAAAAAATTTATAAAACCTGTTATCCATTTATTGCATTTAATTAGTTAATACACCAGCTAAGGGGGGGATATCTGCTCAATTAATGTATAGGAACAGATAGATTTTAAAATATAAACTGTGGTGTGTGTGTTTTTAATTGTAATGTTTCTACCAACCTTTTTCTCAAATCCTTTGTATTTCTTTGTTGGAAATATGTTTTGCCATGTCTGGCATACTGCTTTCAATGGAAGGAGGTTTCAAGTACAACATTAGCACCCTGCCTTTAATAGTAAAATTAGATACTTAGCTGAGCCTCTGACTCCCATTGAAAGAAACATCTATATTTTGTGCTGCTCATTCTTCCATTGTTGCAACAGTGTAAATGTGACTTGTTTTATATGAATGCAGAGTTTCTTAACATCCTTGGCTACTTTTTCCTTCTTTTCTAATGGAGTTCATATGAATGGGAGGAGGAAAAAACATTTAATACAGTACTGGGGGAAATACTCCACCCATGCCTTGAAGCGTCACTTGAAGGAATGCCTAAGTGAGAGCATTATTGTCACGTAGTTCAGAGAAGTGAGGCAGAAAGCCTAACACCCTGACATGTGAAAGACTCACTTATTTTCTCAGCCCTCTGTTTTTATTTTCTTTTAACAAAATGTATAGATTTATAGATTGCTTGGTTGCACAACAGCAGATATTTACAAAATACATGGAGTGGACATCTCAAAAATAACTTCAGGAACCTGAGCTCAGAGTCATGTCCCGTAAGAAAGTTACTAGGATGAATTAGCAAAAAACCCCTGAGTCCCAGTTAGATGCAAGAGAAATTCATTTGTTACAGATGTCCAAATTGGGGTCAAAGAACGAAATAGTTGTGTAGTTCAATTGCTAGAGCGACATAGTTGCAGAGATTAAAATGGTTAGTTCAAGTAAAATGTGTGCACAGCCTTCAGTGCTCCACCCTCCCTGGACCTAGCATCTTCTACTCTACTAGTTTCTATGATAGGGACAAATCTAGGTAGTGATAAGGAATATTACTGTTGCTGTATAAGGAATGGGAACTGGTGGGAGGGATTTCCCAGGCTGTAATAATGAGGCCTATGTATTCCAGGGAAAGTTCAAATGTAAATGGTAGGGAATTGAACCACCCAAGGGAAGAAATGACAAAAACAGAAGGATTGAAACTCCTGTTCCAAGGATAATAGAAGGAGAAGCTTTCACTGGGGCCAAGGGGTCAAGGACTAAGACTGGATACCAAGGCTATTATAGTGGCTGAACACAAGCCATAGGCTGCAGGTACTGAAAATCAGTCTGGTTTATCCAGGAAAATGTCAGTTGTGAGTGGCCAAAGGTAAGTATGCCTTTGTTGGTAATCTTAATCACTGAATGGTTCTTTTCAGAACCTTCCAAGTACAGTTCCTAGAATAGAAAATTGATTTAAGGGGACAATGCATGCCTTCATATTCTTTCAAGCATCTCTGGCTAGTACGAGGGAAAAAACAGATAGGAGGCAAGGGAACAGGTAGGGGAGGGAAACTAGTGACATTTGGAGCTTTCTGTCTTAGGAGAGAGATCCCAGGAAGGCTGAACAGCATGGTCCTCCATGGACAAGCACTTAAAATAACTTGGGCTTCTGAAAGAAGGCACCTGAGAGCTGAGACACAAATCAAATGGCCGAGACTAGAAGAGGCCTTGAGTGTAAATCCATCCTTAAGTGATACAAACAACTACTGACTGGTAGGGACAATACTAATTGAGGAAGACTTTATTTTTGTCAGGGCTGCTATTAATATCAGTAACCTGCCTGTCACCCTTAGGTCCCAAGACAGGTTACAACAACTAAGACACAATGTTAAAATCTGTTTAAAACAACTTACACAAATCTCTGGTGTCTTACACTCATATAAAAGGTAAAGGGACCCCTGACCGTTAGGTCCAGTCAAGGATGGCTCTGGGGTTGCAGCGCTCATCTCGCTTTACTGGCCGAGGGAGCCGGTGTGTCAAATGCCAGGCTAAAGAGGTATGTCTTCAGTGAAATGTTTTTGTGAAGGTGCCAGACACACCTCTGTGGGGAAGAAATTCTGCAACTTTGGGGCTGCCACAGAGAAGGCCCTTTTCCAGGCCACCACACCCTCCGCTTCTGAGGGCAGTAGAACAACCAAGAGGGCCCCTTCTGCCGCTCTTAACACCCAAGGATGTCTGTAAGGAAGGAGGCAGCATTTCAGCTATTTGGAGCCTGAGTCATCAAAGCTGAGCTTTAAACACTAACATGAGCACCCTGGACCTGTTTTCAGACAGGTTATGTGAGCTCTAAATGGAACCCAGCCAATAATCTGGCCACTGCATTTTAAACCAATTGATGTTTTTGAGTTGTCTTGAAGGACAGCTCTGCATAGAGCATGTTGCAATCATCCAGTCTGGAAGTTCCCAGAGCATGAAGTACAAGAGTGGCTGCAGTTGGTTGAACCAGCCAGAGCTGGAAATTTCATGGCCAAATGGAGGCGCATGCTTGTGCTGGAAGCCAGCACCTAGCAAACGGATCAAGTGCCGAGTTGAGCATTAGCATACACTCGGAGCTCTTGCTCTGGGATGCCAGCCAGAGCAGGCACCTGAGTAACAAAGGGGGAGATTATTATTTGAGCAAAGGGAGTCCAAAGGGTCAAGCAATGCAAAGGATTATTTAGCAAAGTGAAGCTTGATCTCAGCAAATCCTGCAAATGGCTGGATCACCGCAGAAAGTAATTTGCCCGCCTTTAGAGTGTTTGTTTACAATATCCTGTGATCAGAGCCTCGATTCACTGGCACACTGCCTAGTACCGTGACACACCTATTCCTGCTTTGCATCACTACACCTTTTTGAGTTTGTTTTTCTTCTCTGGAGTATATGTACCTACCCACTTAAGACATGACTTCGTGTATTTGATGAAATAGGCTCTACTATATGAACATTTATGCTACAGTTATTAGAGCCTTCCCAGGTGCTGTGGGCTTTTTGTATTTGCTGTGGCACACTTAATGCAGACACTTCTCTGGAACTTCTCATAATCCAGTTTCACTGCAAGGTGCTTTTTATAGTTTCGGGCTTTGCAGCCAGGTCCTATCTGTGTTTACCTGGAAGCAAGCCTTCTTTCACAATGAGGCAGCGGAAAAGTAGGTGAGTTCATCATGCCCTATTTTCCCCCCTCAAGTGAAGTGTCATCAACAGTGATTTAAGCCCTGTTATTTAGGTAGAAGTGTGGTTTTCAGCACCTTTTTTTATTGTACAAGTTCACTGAGATTAAACTCCTAAACCTTGGAAAGAATAGGGACTAGGGAATAATGCACACTGCACCAAATGCTAATTGTTTCATTGGCAAAGCTTGAGGACACAATGCTAAAGTCAAGTTTTTCCTCACAATATCACCGCAGGAACGAAGCACATCGCGGGGACTTATATTCAAATAACTGCTGTAGTGCTTAGATATGTGAAACAAAAGAACACCTGACTGGAATTAATGGCACCAATGCCATATCAACAGTGGAAAAAAATATCCTTTATTCAGTTCCATTTATGAATCACTTCCTATGAAAGATCTCAAAGCGGTTAACAATAAAACGGCAATATGAAAAATGACATCACCGACAAAACTGAAACATTCCATAAATAAACACAGTTTCAAATCCAGTACAAACTGGGATAAAGATCTCTAATTAAAAGCCTTGTTGGAAAACGAAGACATTTGTCAGTCTAAAAAGACAATATATCTGATATATGAAGGGAGGAAGTTCCAAAGAGGGGCTGTTTCCACACTAAAGGCCTGAGTCCTGCCTTGTACAGATAGTATCTACAAGAGGCCCTCTGCTTCAGAGCATTTTGATTGGTTGAGTAAACAAGGAATAAGGCTATCTTTTTAGGTACCCTGCTCCCAAAGTGTGTAGGGCTTTGTATACCTTGTATACTTTGGTGTCTTCAATGCAGCCCATTCCCTGCCAGTGTATTTCTTTCAGCAGTTGTGTAACAACACGTGGCAATGGCCTGCACGGTAGCACTCAAGCTGCTACATTTTGCACTAGCCACAGCTTCCAGACCAACCTAAGGGGCAATTCTACATTACGGCAATCCATCCTGGATGGACAACGGTTGTCAGGTTAAATCCTGGTCCAGACATGGCTGTAGCTGTCTCTATAATGACAGATAGATCCAGGAGCACTGCCTAGACTATGAGCCTGTGCCTTCAAGGGGAAAAAAATCCTATCCAAAGCAAGCAATTGACCAATTATCTGGACTCAGTAACTGCTCACCCACAGTACTCTGATCTGAAGGAGCGTCTCCACCCCCATCGTTCTGCCCAGACACTGAGGTCTAGCTCCAAGGGCCTTCTGGTGGTTCCCTCACTGCGAGAAGCAAAGTTACAAGGAACCAGGCAGAGGGCCTTCTCGGTAGTGGCACCCACCCTGTAGACATTTGCTTTTGGCCTGTAGCTTAAATTTTCTGAAGCAAAGGACTGTTTCTTAAGGGGTATGTAAACCCACATACGTTATTTTGAAAGCTATGTTTTCTAAGAAGGTGAGTGGTGTTGCGGTTAAAGTAAACTTCATTTTGATGAGTTTAGGACTTGCTGGATCTCTGAGGACAGGGTGCTGCCTCACATCAGATCAAACTATTTTGTCCATCTAGGCCAGGATTGTATCATTGACCCCATGACTTGATCCTTTTAACTGGAGATACCAGGGATAGAATCTGAGGTGCTATTCAGGCACTCTGCTGCTCTCTTCCCAATCTGTTTAGCAGGTCTGGCTGAAGATCTAATTTGCTTAAGCCAGAGTTTCACAACTTTTTAATTCATTTTCTATGCATTCTATGCTCCCGTCGTTCGGTCCCAGCTCCTGCCCACCTAGCAGTTCGAAAGCACTCTTAAGTGCAAGTAGATAAATAGGGATCGCTTTATAGCGGGAAGGTAAACACGCTGGCCACGTGACCCGGAAGTGTCTTTGGACGGCACCGGCTCACGGCCTCTAGAGCGAGATGAGCATGCAACCCCAGAGTCAGACACGACTGGCCCGTACGGGCCGGGGTACCTTTACCTTTATGCATTCAAAAGAAGCCTCCATGGTTGGAACTCCTCCATGGTTGGACTCTCTCCACCCCTAAACCTTTCCCCTAAATAAATTATAATTGCTACATTCCAAGACCCTCCAAGTGACCCTATTTTCCAGGGATGTCTCAAATTTGGGGAAGCCATCCCGGTTTCTGATGTGATCCCAGAATGTCCCACTTTTCCTTAGCATGTCCCTATTTTCAATGGAGAAATGTTGGAGTTATCCAACCTGCAAACCATCTGAAGGCAATCAGATGTATAGGGAAGGGTTTTTTTTAATGTTTAATGTTTTATTTTGCTTTTATCATAGAATCAAAGAATCATAGAGTTGGAAGAGACCACAAGGGCCATCGAGTCCAACCCCCTGCCAAGCAGGAAACACCATCAGAGCACTCCTGACATATGGTTGTCAAGCCTCTGCTTAAAGACCTCCAAAGAAGGAGACTCCACCACACTCCTTGGCAGCAAATTCCACTGTCGAAGCTGCCCAGAGTGACTAGGGCAACCCAGTAAGATGTGGAGGGGTATAAATAGCAAAATTATCATTATGGAATGGGACGTCCCTATTTTCATCGGAGAAATGTTGGATATGCATTCCATAAAATGACACTCTGATAAGCAGGCAGCTTCAACAGGAAGCCCAGCTCCTGCCCACCGCAATGAGAGACTATAGAGCAGGCAGAAAGTTTCCTACATGGGCATGAGGAATGCATTTTGTGGCCAGGGTTCTCTTTCTCTCCCCCACCCCTAAGAGGCTTTCCTTTATCTGAGGCCTGTCTCATTCTCCAGCGCAGTTCCTGCTGGTTGCCAGGCAACCCCATTCGAACAAATGTTACACAATCTCTACAGTTCTGCTTTTCTTATTAGGAGAACATGCACCTTGGCTAAAAATGGAATGTTTCCTTTCTTCAGGCGACCCCGGGGGGGGGGGGGACAACACATCCAGCCCAGGGATATTTTTAAAATGGAATCAAAACACATAAGCGGTTGAATTGTGAGGCTTTCGCATATCAGGTTCCAGGATCACGGAGGGGCCTGATGGCTTATTTGAAGCGCTGGCGCTTGGTGGTACATCCGTTCTCCTCTCCCGTCACTTAAACAGAGAAGTTTCCTGGCTGGAATTTGTATAACTGCCAGGCTGTAGGCTCACGAATCAGAATGACGTGACAAAATGTAAAACACAAAAGAAACAGCTGAATGGTAACCGTGGCCTGAAATTGAGAGTCTTTTCACAGAGAGACCTGAAGAAGCCAAGACGTACGTAGGTGAGGGAACCCAACACTTGGAGGGGAGGGGGGAATCATTCCTATGTGGAACGGCTTGGAAACATAGACTAGGAAGAACAGAAGACCTGCTGCCTCAGGCCAAAGGCCCAACTGAGTCTTGTAATTCCCAGAAACTGGTTTTTACAGGCATACTGCCTCCAACCGTGGAGGTAGATCATAGCCATCCTGACTTATTTATAGGCTTATCCTTCATGATGGACACCAACTTGGATGGCTTTCAATGAGAATTAACCAAATTCCTGGAGGACAAAGGTGATCGATGACTACTTCATGGCTATGGACCTCAATACCTCAAGGATCTTCTCTCCTCATACAAACTGACCCAGACCCTGCGCTTGTCATCTGACATCTATGTCTCTCCCCCTCTCCCCACCCCCCCCCCACATCCCAGAAAGTTTTGGAGGGTGGCAACAAGAGAACAGGCCTTTTGTGTGGTGGCTCCCTGATTGTGGAATGCTCTCCCCAGAGAGGCAAGGGCTCTGATTGGCTGTGTAGTTCTGAAGGAGTTTTTGTCTGTATATTTGCTTGAATGTGTCCCTGCTGTGAACAAGGCCTGAAGTAAGAAAGACAAAATCTCTCTGTTTATTTCTCCTCAGATTATATGCTGGGTGTTTTTTGTTCAGCTTTTGGTACCAGGATTTATTTTCTCTCTGGATGTCGCCTGCGTTATTTAAGTGACTTTTCTAACAATGCATGTCCTCCAAGGATACATTTCAGAAAGGCTTCCTGTTCTTCTAGGTAGGTAGAGCTGCACACCAAAGGAAAACAGCAGTCTGGGAAGCTTTTTCAGCCTGAGGGTCACAGTTCCTTGTGGGCAACCTATCAGGCCTCCCACCCCACCAATGGTTGGCAGGGCCAGAAGCAAAAGCAGGTGGAGCAATGGTGAGACACTTACATTACAGCCATGCAGAAGCTAGAGGTTTCTACAAATACCACACACACACACACACACACACACACACACACTCCTTCCAGGCATACAAGAACCATCACTATAGTTCAAATACAAAAGCAGTTAAGGAGGGCGTGACCTGGAGATCATCTCAGGGGCCTAGTAAAGATGCTTAGAGGGTCACATTTGACACCTGGACCTAAGGTTCCCCACCCCTGACATAATGCTAAACTATTCCTTTGTGCCATGTCCAAAATGGTCCTTGAATGTGCATTAAATCCACACTGTAGAAAGTTCCAGAGAAATTTAATTTTTCCTCCCACTTTTATCCTTTTCAAACAAAGCAATCTCTAGTTTATCTCTGCATATAAGGTCTAGGGATGGTTCAGTTTCACTGTGTGAAGTTCGGTCTTGGCAAAGTCACTGTCTATTTGTAACTTTGTCCCCATTTGACTACTTGTCTCTTGAGGTTAATACGCATGCATCTCTATTTTTAAAAAAAGACATTGGTTATGTAATCCACTGGGATTAAAAAAACAAACAGTAACAAGTAGGTTTTTTAAAAAAAAGTTTCACTGAATTTCAGAAGCACGTAGGGGGGAAATAGTCACATGTGTATCTATCAAAAATATACATATTCTGCACATTATTGCATTAGCCAAGTATACCGGTACTAGTATGGTGAAGTGGTTAGAGCTGAAGGTAATAGCAGGGGGAACCAGGTTCAGCACCACCCTGAGCCATGAAGTTCACTGGGTGACCTTGGGCCAGTTAGGCTGAGAGAGAGTTAGTCTGAACAGGGTTGTTGTGATAATGCAGTTGGTGGGGAAAGCATGTATACCATATTGAACTCCTTAAAGATAAAGGGACCCCTGACCATTAGGTCCAGTCATGACCGACTCTGGGGTTGCAGCGCTCATTTCGCTTTATTGGCCGAGGGAGCCGGCGTACAGCTTCCGGGTCATGTGGCCAGCATGACTAAGCCACTCCTGGCGAACCAGAGCAGCGCACAGAAACACCATTTACCTTCCCACTGGATTGGTACCTATTTATCTACTTGTACTTTGACGTGCTTTTGAACTGCTAGGTTGGCAGGAGCAGGGGCCAAGCAACGGGAGCTCACCCTGTTGCGGGGATTCGAACTGCCGACCTTCTGATCGGCAAGTCCTAGGCTCTGTGGTTTAACCCACAGCGCCACCCGTGTCCCTACTGAACTCCTTATACCACTATATATTTTGGAAAGTCATCCTACTATGCATTTGGACATCTTTCTGAAAATACCATAACCAAATTTTGCATGATGGTTCCTGAGATCAAAGAGCAAGTTTCTGTCTATGTCTAGAAATAGTGGGGTGCCATTTTGAATCAAGATGGCAGACCGAACCTTTCAAAACCGCAGTGATTTTAACCACTGATTTCAAATATGCATCCATTTTTTGGTTTCTTAGAATTCCTAAGTAACACCACGTACAAGGCTGCTAGTTGTTTATATATTGATGGGCTGATTGTTTTAAATGTAAAAGCGAAATTATGCCAGTAAATTGAGATTATTTTAAATTCTAATTTAAAATAAATGTCTGCCAGTGAATCTTTGTAACACTTTGTAGGCAAAATATCTACTCCAGAGGGTGTGGGTGTGTGAAAAAGCTCTTGTTGATGGTGCTAAGGTAATTTTTTGTCCCCAGTTGCTTTGTACCAGAGCAGAGCTATGAAGTCCCTTAGGTGTCTGATAGTGAAACAGGATCCCACACACTTCCTGGCTGCTGAGTTGGATGTCGGTGAAGGCAGCATTCCAAATTATTTGTTGTGTGCTGACGGAATGGCCTCCAGACAGCTTGTACTTTTGGCAGCTTGCTAAGCAGATCCATTTGGCCATATCGAGGTGGTGTTTTCCTGCTCTGTTTTTTGTTTGTTTTTTTAAATAGCTCCCTAGCTTAGCAATGGAAAAGTTTCACACTGGCATTTACAGTTTGCGTATATTTGTTTCTCCCAGATGGCCACAGTATGAAAGATGTCGCCTACCAGAAACCAGTGGCCCAGAACCAACAACTTACAGGTGAACAAACCTCAGTACGGTGGTACCTCAGGTTAAGAACTTAATTCATTCTGGAGGTCCGTTCTTAACCTGAAAATGTTCTTAATCTGAGGTACCACTTTAGTTAATGGGGCCTCCCGCTGCCGCCACATCACCGCCGCACAATTTCTGTTCTCATCCTGAAGCAAAGTTCTTAACCTGAAGCACTATTTCTGGGTTCGCAGAGTCTGTAACCTGAAGCATCTGTAACCTGAAGCCTCTGTAACCTGAGGTAACACTGTATTCAGAGCTGAGCAGTGGTATGCACTTCTGATGCCATCGCTAACTCTTGAGAAGCCCAGGGAGCCTTCAATCTCTTGCCTCAGAAGAATTCTAATTTCTGCCAGTGGATCTGCCAGCGCTTTCTCACAACTCTCTTATTCTGCGCCCAACTTTTCTGTGGGAAGGTGGGGCCGCTTCATATTGTTGTGTGCTCTGACCCAGTAGTTCCAAAACTTCATTCTCTGGGCCAAACCTTCCGAATAAAAACTTGCTCATGCTACACCCATTTTTTTAATTGATGGGAAATACATTGGGGGATGAGCAGAAGGCATCTGCAAATGCATACGTGACTGGATGAACTTCCTGTGCAAAAGCTGGGTAAAAACAAAGCAGGTTACACGGCAATGTCAAACAAAACCACAGGCGGTAAGATAATGATGCTGCGCTGAACCACCATACCCTGACTGAGCTCGCTTGACAGTGATGCAAGCTCGTCTGCTTTTTCTAGAATTAAAAAATTACTACTGTTGCAAAGTAGGCAAGCCTTTAATGATGCAGTATGCAGCCGATAAGAGTTTCTTCCAACGCTGATTTTCATCTTGGGGGCTACGCCAGCTGCTGACTGGTGTAATGTGGTTTAACAAAGGAAGGGTTTAAATTTGTCGTTGGTTAAATTATGGGGCTCATTGCCCTAACCCCCGCCCTTGTCTTGCCACTGCCTGTCATACATCCCTGCTGAATGTGGTTCTGGAAGAGCACTGCTCATCTGCACATGCTTGAGCATGAACAGCTTTGCATGATCGCACTGTGCCTGGGAGTGCGAGGCCAGCATTCACCACAAGGAGAAAACAAATATTTGGGGACAATGGTGACAGCAGGGAAAGAAGAGACTTGTAGGGCTGTCTAGAAAGTTCTGTTGGGATGGATGTGGTTGGAAAGGTACAAACTGAACACAAGGTTTAGAGAGGAGCGGAGGCAAGAGGCACAGTGGAAACAGGCTGGTGAAGAAGCCAGGGGGGTCTCTCCCTCCTGCTGCGACCAGCTCCCCTCCCCTTGGTCTCCCAGAACCAGAAGAGGAATGAAGAGGGTGGAGCAAAGAGAGACAAGGCAGAGGAGCCTCAGGTTGATGGGGAAGGAGACAGGGAGCTGTAGGAAGGCAGGGATCTTCATTCCTTGCAACTACCTCATTGGAGCAAGACCACCTGTGATCACCAGGCCTGTGCTGTTTTGGTTTGTTCGAATAAAGAGTTAACTTCACTGACACTGGGTGTTTTATTGCTGACCTTCTCAGCTCCTGGGACTTCATGATACATAAGGAGTGTGGCTAATGTCATGAGCAAACACTAGCAATGGACTGAGAAAATAACGTGTGCACAGCCTTAAACCAGACTTGCGTAACTTGTGGTTTGCCAAGCCAAGTCCCATCCACAAGCCATGTATCATAGCCTGACAGGTACTTCCCTCCTGTTTTATTGCAGTGTCAAGCATGACCAAAACAACGTTCACTGAGTCCTCTGAGAGGCTGGAGGTGCAACTGATCAGAACTTGTGCAGGATGAACCTCTGCTTATTGGTGAGTTAACCACAGGCATGCAAAGCAGATTCTGGATGGTCAGGCTTGATTGTGTGTTCTGTTGAATAAAAATCTCAGTGTGGCCCTGGCTGGAACTCAACCAGCTTGCCTGTGTATTTTTATTATTCTTTATTAATTTTGTATATCATCCTTTATCCATAGGTCTCAGCATGGCAGTGCTGTCCTGAAAGATATATCTTTATGGTGTTGCTGTGCTGGTAGGTTCTGATTCTTGAGCTTAGTTTCAACATCGTGGTCAAAACATAGTTAGAAATGAACTGCAGGGGTCATGTGTTCTCTCCCCTTCTCCCATACACTGATTCTCCTTTTTCATTTGCGGTCATCATAGTTTACCTTGGTGTCCAAACTGGGCAAGTATTGCTACGGACTGTACCATAGTTTGCCTTCAAATCATAATTGGGGGAAATGGTTTGAAGCGGTATTATTATTATTATTATTATTATTACTACTACTACTACTACTATTACTATTGTTATGATTATGGTTTGGAGAAACCAGGAAGAGGGGAGAAGAAGCCAAGAAAGTGGGAGAAAGGAGGACCTGTGTCCACAGCACGTTCCAAAGGGCCAAAGCATAGTCTTCTCATGGCATCTGAACTGGGCCACCCTATGGATTCATTCAATGGGATTCATTGTAAAACACAGCAAATATTGTTCATACTCTTCCCCCACACACCCTGCATTGCTTTTGCAAAGATTCTTGGCTGCACAGCAACCTTAAAGAACTGTTTAAGGAAGGAAATGATGAAATCTATTATTATCAAATGCTTCATGTCAACAGCTCTCTGAGTTGGTATAATACCTTTTTACCCTCCAGGGTTGAGCAGCGCTTTCTAAACCTCTTTCCTTTCCGATATATATCCTTAGGTACAGGATAATTAAATAGCATTAGGGAATAATCTATTGTTCTGTGTGCTTGTCCTTTCCCAGACTATGGAAAGTTTGGAGCAACCCTTTCCTTTCAATAATGCAACACTGGAAACATCTATTGTCTTTGAAACCATCTATTTACAAAAGTTTGTTATTTATTACATTTATATATTTTCATCCAATGAGCTCAAGGCGGTGTACACTGTTCACCCCCTCCTTATATAATTCCCTAAACACCTCTGGGAGGTAGGTTAGGCTGACAGGCAATGACTAAAGCAAAGTCACTGTTATGTACTGAGTTGAATAGGATTCAGAATGCAGCAGTCTGATTGGTCCGCAGGAGCAGTGGCGTAGTGTGGGGGGTGCAGGGGGGGGGGCCGGCCGCACCGGGTGCAACATCTGGGGTTAGGGCAAATCCATGGGTTAGGGGGCGCAAATCCACAGGTTAGGGGGCGCAAATCCACGGGTTAGGGGGCGCAAATTACTTTCCTTGCCCCAGGTGCTGACAACCCACGCTACGCCGCTGCGCAGGAGCCACCCAATCCAACTCCAGGTGGAAGTGAATCCGCAACCTGATTGGCCTACAGGAGAATCCCAGAACTAGCCAATCACGTGGGGCCCATTGTGTAAATAATGTATATAAAGCAGACATTTCGGGGGAACTTCCATTCCTCACTACTATGAGCTGAATAAAGAGCATGAACTCCACACTCGACTCCGAGTATATTTCATTCACCTAGGGAGTTTCACGGCTAAGTAGATTTGAACTGCTCCACCCCCACCCCAAGGAGAGGTGTCTCCTTACACTGCCCCACAGAGGCCTGGGAAGCCCGCCCCCCCCCACCAGCCCCAGAGGCACCACTGACCTGGGGAGCTTGTAGCTAGGGCTGCTGCAGCAAACAGCCATGCAAGCCTTTGGGAGGCAGAGATGCAAGAGGGCATCAGAGGAGGGAGGGAAGGAAAGAGGGACAGAGGCCAGTGTTGCCCACGGCACTCCTGACCATCATTCAAGGCACCCTGGTTGAACCACTGGTATAGAGGCGGTCACTGTTATCTCCAAAGCAAGGCCTGTCCTCTCCCTGCAAAAATCAAGAACCAGTTCATTCTCCTCTCACCTGCCAAACAAATTACTCTGTTCAACTCTCCTTGCCCCCACTCCCTGCGACCAGACTGGGCAAACCAGTTTTATCTGCAGCATACCTTGGAGGCAGGTGTGACCTAGGTTACCTACAGCTATCTCTTGCATTGCTTGACCTTTATTACCTTTTACTTTCGGGGGGGGGGGACCAAAAACAAAATAGAAACAGCGCTCTTCTCTCTGCACTCAAGGTATACATACCAAGCACTTATGCTCCCCTTGATGCAGTCATTAGAGATGGCTCTGTCCCACACAAGCTTCTGCCACAATAAACTTATCGGTCTTTAACGCGCCAGAACACTGTTTGTTCTTTTTGTTGCAACAGAATAAGCAAGGCTACCCCTCTTGAATTTTAAAGGAGGTTTTAGGGAAAGTGCAGCTTAATGACTCCTCCACCGCACTCTACTCAGGTCCCACCCTAGGAGGACAAGATGACTCACAACACCTTATTGCGGATACTGCTCAAGACAGAGTCTCTTTCACTATAAAATGCCCTGCACTTTGACAGCCATGAACATTCTTTTCAAAACGGAAGACATTAATAGTTTTATTTAGCATAACTGCTTTGGTGTTTTGTTTTGCTTTGTTTCGTTGCAACAGCATTACCTCTCTTGCCAAACAGCACAAGCACAATAATAAGAGTTTTATGATCTGCCCTGCAAGTCAACTGAAGAAACCCAATGGCTGCATTTTTGGGACAGCATGCTAAAGCATGACTTAGTATGGCATGAGTAAGCCTAGGGAAAGGGGCAAGAGTGCATGCCTGATGGCAGTGTGTAGCTATGGGGTGGGGGCCTAGCTGGGGGCTTTGCCCCAGGTGAAGCCTTCTGAGGGGTACCATTGAGGCTCCCAGCCTCTCTCTCTCTCTCTCTCTCTCTCTCTCTCTCTCTCTCTCTCTCTCTGTGTGTGTGTGTGTGTGTGTGCAAATGTGGGTTTGTTTGTTTTTTGCCAAACTGGGTCTTTGACCCGGGTGAAATAAAGCCTAGTTTTGCCCCTGCCTGTTGGTCACCTAGTCTGAGGGTTGAGCCGTGGGCACCAGTATGGAACCAGGAAGGGAACCAGAGTCAGGATAAAAGGGGAATCGGGGCAAGAAGAGGCAGGACCAAAAGAAACACAGAGGCATAGCACAGTTCAGGTTGGCCTTGTTGCTCAAGCAAAGCAGGAAGTCTTCTTGCATTCTTTCCTCTCCAGGAGGATCCAATGCCTAGCCGGCTGAGTCAGTTCAGAGCCAGAAGGCTCTTTACTGAGAGGTTGCCGTTGAGAAGTTCACCACATCAGGGACAACGATCAGCAGTTCCTGACGCTAACGCTCGTTCATGTCGGGCTAGACTGTGCTTTAGAGCAGGGTTTCCCAAACTTGGGTCTCCAGCTGTTTTTGGACTACAACTCCCATCATCCCTAGCTCGCAGGACTAGTGGTCAAGGATGATGGGAACTGTAGCCCAAAAACAGTTGGAGACCCAAGTTTGGGGAACCCTGCTTCGCAGCAAGGGTTTTCAACCTTTGCGGGATCATGGGGGCATCTGCAAATCAGATAAAATTGTTGTGTGCACTATCCTCATCCTGTAAACAAGCACCTTCTGCAACTGGAGCTTAAAATAATGCTTCTTTCAAGCATTATTGGGTGCCACAGGAGGCCTCTTTGGACACAAGTGCCATACTGGCACCTTCTGGATGGTAACACCTGAATGTAGCCCATTATTATACAGTGGTACCCCAGGTTACAGACGCTTCAGGTTACAGACTCCGCTAACCCAGAAATAGTACCTTGGGTTAAAAACTTTGCTTCAGGATGAGAACAGAAATCGTGTGGCGGTGGCACAGCGGCAGCGGGAGGCGCCATTAGCTAAAGTGGTACCTCAGGTTAAGAACAGTTTCAGGTTAAGAATGGACCTCCAGAACGAATTAAGTTCTTAACTCGAGGTACCACTTTATATAGATCGGGCTTAAATTTTTGCACATGACTACCAAAGAGTGTGTTATGTACTGAGCTGAATCCTAGAACAATAGGATCCAGAATGGAGCTGTCTGATTGGTCCACAGGAGCCACCCGATCCAGCTCCAGGTGGAAGTGAATCAGCGACTTGATTGGCCTGCAGCAGCAGCCAATCAGGCTCCTGGATGAAGTGAATCAGCAACCATAGGAGCAGCCCGGAATTAGCCAATCACTTGGGGCCCATTGTGTAAATAATGTATATATAGCTAGACGTTTTGGGGAAAGTTTCATTCATTGCTACTATGAGCTGAATAAAGAGCATGAAATTCACACTCGACACTGAGTACCATATATTTCAGAGTGTCAAGGAGCTGCACAGTTGTCCTGCTAACTGTAAGGACCTGATGCTTTTTCAGTACTGCCAGCCTGTGTGGCAGTTTCTCCACTCTGTTCAGTTTCTGTTTTTGTAACTAGACAGATATGCTACAAGCATGCCATGATTCTCTAGTGCTCTGTTCTTGCAAGGCAATTGACCCTGCAATAAAAAAGTTGCCCTGAGACTGTTTACCACTTGAAATGAGAAATTGGAAACAGTATTATTTTTGAGAGTGTTTTGCTGTGGCAAAAAAGAAGTAGTATTATTAGATAATATTATCATAAAATTTTCATGTTTTTCTTGAAGAAGAACCCAGTGGGAGTTAAAACATATTGGGGCCACATGCATTCATTTGCACATACTGGTTTTACTTCTGTATTTCTTCTGGGAGACTGACATGGCCATTTGTTCATAAAATAAGGCGGCAATCCTATTTACAGTTGGCTTGGAATCAAACAGAAACCACAGTCATTTTGATGCTCAGCATATGTGGTTAGATTCTGCCTCAGCTGCTGGCAAATGAATCTCTGATTCAGTTTAAGGAGGAGTTGTGACTACTTGTGTCTCAGCTGAATACAGCCCAATGAGGTACAGAAGTGTCAAGAGGCACCTGTTGCTTTTCTGATGCATCTCCATCAAACAGGCTTTTTGTTAAGATAACCATAGTGACGACTTTGCAAAGCTCTGCTGAGATGACAGATTCCTTCTCACCAAGTTACCCAGATTCACAGAGCTTGAAATGTAAGAGATAAACTGGAATCTGCAACAAAGTGTTGCAGTGTGAAATGGAGTGCTCTTGTTCAGAATACTCCATTGCATTGCCCCCCTTCTCCAGTTCCCTTTCAATTATCAGTCAGCATTCTGTAGGCTAACAAAGGCTATGTATACATTAATGGCTTAAAAACACATTAGTGGTGAGGTTATTTTCTCTACTGCGTTTCAAATTGCATTTGCATGTTACTGTACACACCAGAGGAGGAGGAGGAGGAGGAGGAGGAGGAGGAGGAGGAGATGGTGAGGAGGGAATGGCGGCCCAGGCACCCACAATGAACATTTTGTGGGTGCCCAGACCTCCAGGGCCCCCTGGAGATGGCATGCCTGACCTGCACTCTGCTTCTAACTCTCACACAAAATTCTGGCTTTTCCCCCTCTAACTAACAGCTAATTGAGGAAGGGGGTCTATTACCTTAACTAGTTAAAGCTATGGTTTTCCCAGTAGTGATGTATGCAAGTGAGAGCTGGACCATAAAGAAGGCTGATTGCCGAATAATTTATGCTTTTCAATTATGGTGCTGGAGGAGACTCTTGAGAGTCCCATGGACTGCAAGAAGATCAAACCTCTCCATTCTTAAGGAAATCAGCCCTGAGTGCTCACTGGAAGGACAGATCCTGAAGCTGAGGCTCCAGTACTTTGGCCACCTCATGAGAAGAGAAGACTCCCTGGAAAAGACATTGGTGTTGGGAAAGATTGAGGGCACAAGGAGAACGGGACAACAAGAGGACGAGATGGCTGGACAGTGTTCTCGAAGCTACCAACATGCTTTTGACCAAACTGTGGGAGGCAGTGGAAGACAGGAGTGCCTGGCGTGCTCTGGTCCATGGGGTCACGAAGAGTCGGACACGACTAAACGACTAAACACCACCACCACCAACAACAACAACCACCACCACCACCACCACCACCACCACTACCACCACCACCACCCATACTTAGGCTGTTGCTTCACCAGGAAGCTGGCCTAGGTATTCCAGCAACTGAATCATTGCCAGATCCAGGAATTAGAAGGGACTCAAGCATGCAGCCTGACCCACCTCCCACCCAAACTCACAACAGTACATACATGCAGGGGTCCACAAGAACGTATGTTAATGTATCACTCCTGTGCATGAGTTACCTCGGCCTGTAGTTGAGGGGGTTGGAGCAGGAAGTTAGCATCCAAGATAGTAGTCCCTGCTCTAACTTGGGTCTGTTCTTTATGTGCAGAATGTGTTGGCATTTTTAATTTGGATTTTGACAACTTAAAAGTAAAAGCAGACTACATGCAAGCAAGTCAGTGGAGCGTGAGACTTCGCCATGCAAATTAGCTCTTGATTTAACCTGAGAGAAGTATAAGGAGGCACTTTAAATAGAATGACCTTTGCGGCAGCCAGAAACATATGGGAAGTGTGTGTGTGTGTTGGTGTGTGCGTGTTGCTCACTTTGAAAATTTCCACACTGAAAAATGAGTTGTACATTCTCTAAAAGGACAAAGGACATTGAAAGTGAGAGATTCAGTAATAAGTATTGTTAATTAGCGATATGTTGGTTGTGCATACCATGTAGTAGTGACAGGCATCAGTAAATAAAATTAAATAAGAAGAAAAGCCAAATATAAAATTGCATAGGTATACACTTGTGGTAGTTAGGAGGGCTACAGTATATTACAGTATTCACATTACCTTTTAATACCCTATTTTTCATTTGTAACTTATAATTTGAAATGTTGAAGTTGTAATATTTGAGTAGGGCTGTATCTATGTCTTCTCAAAGGTAATGGCTTTAGCTGGTCGGTTAATTGCTCATCAGCCTCTCAAAGAGCTAGTTCTCTCCAATGAGAGGGGAGGCCTTCCCCCCCCCCACACACACCTTATCTGGCTGGAGGCCAATTGATCCTAGATAGATCCATTACCTTTGCAAAGGGACTTGTTTGGCTGGTCCACCAGGTTCCCACTCACTCATTTTGCCGCACTGATTACAGGGTCACAGATTTGGAAGCAACCTCAGGTGTGTCATCCAGATTGACCCCTGTAATTTATCATGCTATTAATCTGTGAAAGGCTTCATTCCCACAGCACGTAAACACTGTGAGTTGCTAAGTGGATCCATGACTATTTTAGCATACAGTAGAACAAATCACCCAAGTGATTTAGTGCCTTTTCTTCAGCTTACAACTGAATCCACTTTTACTTGTTCGTTATAATTTTGAAAAAGTGGTGCTTCAGTTGCTGTTGTTACCCATCCTTAGGTGTTGCCGCTTCACCAAGAACGAAACAGAAGAAAGTTAAGCTGGGAGTGGCAGGAGAGGAGCAAAGAGGAGGAGTGGGATTGTGGGTGCACCATCTTTTATTTATTTGCTTTAGAAAATGTGTAAATTGCTTGAATTAAAACCTCTCCAAGCAGTGCCAGCCCTGAGACTCCTTAACGAATTATGGGGCAGAGGAGCCGGATTATCACTCTGAAGACAGCATGCAGAAAGGGGAGGCTTATCTCTTCAGTCCCTGAATGAAATTGGAATGGAGATTTGCACCTGAGGGAGAGAGGCAATGAGGGATTGTGGGGGGTGATTTTCCTTCTCTTGCACAGGGTGCTTCTTACCTGAAGTCCAAAACCTGTTTCACAGCACATGGCATCTGACTGGAAAGCATTACAAACACGCACAAACTGTAAAAGCTCCACACTTAAGAAAGGAAAACACTTAATAGCATTCTGTTTGGTTGAATCTTCCCTTTGCCTTGCTCAGGAAACGGCCTTCGAAAAGGAGATGATCTATGACATACCTTAGGCAGTTACCCTATTCAATCTTGCTCAGTGTGCTGTTCTACAAGTCATCCCCTGTAACACTCGGTGTTTCCCTTGAAGAAACGCAGCTGCTGGTTGCAAGAGCCAATGGCTCATGGGAGTACAGGAGAGTTCTAAATCTCCTCCGAAAATTTTCATAACACTTCAGTCTCTGCCCCAAAACCAAATTCCTTCTTTGTCCAAATCCAGCACTTTCATTCAAAGCCTGTTTTTCTGTCCTTTTAACCTGGCTGGCTTGTCGTGCTTTACTTCCTCAAAGTTCTCTGAAAGTACAAAAAAGTCTTTGTTTAGATTTTTAAATATATAAATATATATATAAATTAAACAGCAAATAAATTTATGAGTATTTCAGGGATGGGCCCATCTCCATAACACAAACCAACCTTTCAGATCCTGCTAGGTGACTGAAAGCCAAACTAGACATCATTCTGGCAAGCCCATGGCCAGGAACCTGCATTTACTGAGGTAACACAAGTGCATTGGTGAAAGTGATGTTCACGTTCAGTGGGCAGAAGAAACATTTCTAGAGGAGCATTGGCAGGCAGGAGTGCAATTATTGTTATTGTTATTTTCATTATTAGTTCTGTCATCTCTCCCAAAGGAACCCAGGGCAGCAAACATAAGCAAGATGAAACAGTGCAAGTTAAAACAAAATAAAAGCCTATGTTAAACGTTTAAACAACGTAAAGCAATATTTAGAACATCAAAGAACACATAAAACCAATCACATACCCTTCCAGTTGCTATGTTCAAGGTAGCTGAGGCCCGTATCTTTTAGCCATCAACTGCTTGGGCAAACAGTACTCTTTTTACATTTCTCCTGAAAATCAATCATGAGGGAGACAGACACACTTCAGCAGGGAGGGAATTCCACAAACGGTGAACCACCACCAACAAGACCCTGTCACAGGACATCACCGACAGGGCTCCCCTGGCAAATGCTTAACCTAGCTCAGGGCGGTCCAACTTCTCATAACAAGTGGGCTGCAAGAGTACTTTGACACGGAACCAGCAGGCCGCACATTGTATTGTCATGCGGAGGGTGGAGGAAACAAGGCCAAAATTTGATGCCCACCCCCAGCCCTTGCGCTGCCTTCCCAGAGCTGGTTAAGTGAAGAAGCGTGCTTCAGAAAGGAAACACGAGGCTCTGACAGGGTCCTAGAGTTCCCCCACCACCACTTTTTTCTGGAGGCGAAAGAATGACGAATTGCATATTTTTAAAGGTATCACCTACAAGGTGCGCAAAACTATTTACCTCATTCAGCTCAATTTAATTTTCATTCTTTATGATAAACTGTTAACCACAATGGTGTTGAAATGTTATTGCTTTAAGACACATTCTAGCTAGACTAGAGCATGAATCATCTTTAGCTGCTTCCTGAGGCAATGTTTCCGCACAAGCTGGAGATACAAAATAAATGCTTGAGATCTCGAATGCTGTGCTTCCCCAGACTTTGATAATGATTTAAGTTCAAACTAGGTCTTTACAATCTTTGTTCCTCCGCCCCTCGAGGGAGTGATTTTGAGCCAAACGCAGGAAGAAAGAGGGTTAACCAGACCCTCTCTAACTGTTCGGCTCCTGATTACAACCTACAAGGTTGTTTTTCAAACACCACACACACACACACACACACACACACACACAGCATGTGTCTCCTATGCAGTGCTTTTGGGGAGAGTGGGAGAATGAGGTGCTGGTACTCATATATTGATAAACGTGCTGTGGTGCTGGCACAAAATGCCTGCCATGGGCAGAAAAAAACGTGTCACACTACTGTCTCTCTCGTTCTCTCTCTCTCTCTCTCTCTCTCTCTCTCTCACACACACACACACACACACACACCACTGTTTCCATGTAGTCTGACTTTAAAATGTTCTAGGTATGAAAGAGCAGTATCCCCAAAACTGTGTGCATTATTGCGGAGCTTAAAAGAGAAGCACAATCCTCTTTCTGCATGAATAAGTGCTAGCAAGGTGACTCATTCTCAATGTTAAAGCTTTGTAAAATTCTGAATAAATGTATACAGAAGGGATTTGATTCTGATATTTGTTCTTTGCTTACCAAGGCTTTCTCCCCTATTAATAGCTTTGATAGTCACAATTGTAGCCAAATTCAAAATTATATTTGGGATAATTATAAGTATACTCATTACAGCTGTGTCATCTAGCCAAATGGTATGTATCACGTGTGTGTGTGTTTTGTTTCAGAATTTATTAGCTATGCCACCAGAAGCAGTTGTTAGGTTTTCTTAGCATGACTCAGAGCTTAAAGCAAAGCATACAGGCACACAACACTCCTTCTCTTTCTACATCTTTTACTCTCTTATACGCACATGAATGCATATATACAGCACTTGCTCTCTTCTTTGGCAGGATGACGCTTCTTATAAAGACATCCCCATCATATATAGGACTTGTTCAGTGCAGTATGGGAAAATGCTGCCTTTTACTGTACATCTCTCTGTGGTGATGCTCAGCACTGAGATCAGGAGATAAAGGCCTCCTGCCTGCTGTTTAGAGAGAGATTTTAAAGAGAGAGAGATTTTAAATCTCCCAATCTCAGTACTGACCACCACAGCACTGAGACCAGGTTATGAGGTGCTCTGACTCGCTTTCACAGAGCAATCACTAAAGAGCAAGCAGAGGGACTTGGCCTGACTGAGATCAGAAGACCAAGCTTCAGGACTAGTGGAGAAACTTCCTGTGGTTTGTTGGGCCAGATTTGACCCTCAGATTAACCATCCGGGTTTAAAAGAGCTTGTTTTAAAGCCAAATAGGCTTGGAAGTGTTAAGTAAAGGCAGACATAGAGTACATTCAGGCTTTCTTGTTCAGATAGGTTTTTATTTATCTGTATTTTTTTTGGGGGGGGGGAGAGGATAATGCACCTCCATTAGAACCCAAAACTAGTAGCAAAAAATAAGCTATATAGTAGTTGGCCCAAACAAGGGAGCTATAGCACCTATTTCCTCAGTGAGACAAACCTAGCTTCCTCCCACACGCAGCAGCCAGTGAATATGCTGATTCAGTTTATTTCCACCCATCCCTTAGTGGCTCAGGCAAGGCTGGCTGTACATTTTCTCTTTAACCGCAACACATATCAGGACCAGAACTCCCACTAGGCAGCATAACATAACCCCCTCAGGCAGCCGATGCTGGAGGGAGGAGAGCAATGGTGTCATGTTAGAGCTGTGCAAGCCACATGTGGCCTCTCTGGCACCCTCTTGTTGCCTTATAACTTCTTGATCTTAAGCCTTGATTAAACATAAATCTGAACCAAACACAGTGGTTCAACCAAATACAGTGGCACAGACTGAATCCCTGCCCCACATTCCTTGGGATGCCAGTTCAGTACTCAGTGGAGTTTCAGTCTTGAGACTACAGTTGATGGATCGACTCATCACAATGCCAATTTATTGTGTTTCCCCTTGTTTAATACAATCATCATCATCATCACCTTAACAATTTTTCATTACTTCTCAGTCACCATTCTCGTAGTATTTTGGACCTAAAAAACAAAACAAAACACAGTATATCAGAAGAATGGTGTAATGAATAAGAGGACACATTTTCTTATCTGAGAAGCCAGGATGATCATCACACATGAAATGAAACAGGTCTAAAAAGGAGTAGGTGTTGGCGGTCCAATGTTCATATATTAACTGATCCATAAATCCACATGGCAGAAGAGACTCAAGAACAGAATCATAGATGTATTCGATTTTAAAAATATAACTATTGGCACTGAAATAAAGAGAACACAAAAACAGTGCCTTCAAGAAGCAACAGCATATGCCATATAGACCGTCATTCACAACACACACACACACACACACGGCGCTTCCAGGTGAAGGCAACCTTTTTGGGTTGGGTGTGCTGATTCTGGTGGGGACTGTTCCAATCTCAATGCATTTTTTGAAAGTCAAAGCAAATTTAGAAGGATCAGCACAGACAGGCGTGAGACTCGTACAAGAGAAATGCTTGTTGTTTGTTTGAAGAGCCCAAACTTTTTGTTCTGAATATTAGAAACCGGTTCAAACTTCTAATCGGCTGTGAAGCTCCATATATGTTCTTGGGTCTCATGATAACCTGCTATTTAAGGAGTTCTTGGGAGACACCTCAGTTGATTTGAGCACCTTAGAGAAAAGCTGGGGACAACTGTAAATAATTAAATGACACTTTTCCTATCCCTCCCCCTCTTCAAGAGCCTTTTCCTTGTCTCCACTTATGCAACGGGGAGCAAAGCCAGTCATGGGGGCAGAGACCCCTTTCCACCTGCTCTGGGACAACACAATAAGCTTGTTCAATTTACTCTGGCTTTGAGCTAATATGAATCTCTAGTAAGCATCAAGACAACAAACCACAGAAAGAATATCTGCCTTTCTAGTGGAGGGGGAAACAGCTGTAGTTAATGTCAACCATGAATTAGAAAGCAAATATAAAGACAGATGAAAGGTAGTTGAAAATGTGAGTGCTTTATGTCAATCTGTGAGCATGATCAGTGTCAAAAGCCAAAACAGGAATTTTTGTTTTTGTTTTTAATAGAGATAGAGAAGCTATGAGGCAAAATATAAAAGTAGCTTTGTCTGTTTGCAGATTTAAAAAAAATACTTTGTTTCTCTGTTTTGAACACAGACCCAACGATAACACTGCGGCCCCTTGTTCAAAACATGAGAAATGACGCTCAGAGTACACAATGAAAGACAATCAGTCTTTAGCTGTGCTTAAATATTCTGGACCTGGAACAAAATGTCCTAATACATCTCAAAACAAATCCGCCTAGCTTCTAACTGACTGGCTGCAACAGGTGGGATTTCTCTTCTGTTCGAATGCCCATTTATTAAAAAGGAAGAAAGCAACATTTGCTGCTTTGCAGGAGCTGGTACTGTAATTGTGCAAACAATTGTGACTCTCAAGATTTGATCTTTGGGACTGGCAGGACGCTGACGAGTGTGCTCTAGGGGCAGGGGAGCTGGAGTCTGACTTAGGGTGGGGGGCAGTGGTTTGTGGGGCCTTGTACCAGCCAGGAGGCACGAATCAGAGGCAGGGGAAGCTTCAGAGCCGGAGGGTAGAACACAGGATGGATGGGAAGAAGAGGAGGCAGAGGCAAGTCAGACAAGTGAAGAGCCAGGTGCTTCCCCACTCCTGCACCACCATCTCCCAGAACCAGGAGGGGGCTGAAAAGGGATGAGCTGAGGAAGCTTCCAGGCAGGCTCATTCTCCCTCCATTTGTAGCCAGTCCTGCCACGAAGTCTCCATGGGATGAATGGCAAAAAGGTTTTCTAGCCTTGGCTTAAGACCCCAATCACCCTGAAGTCTCTGCCTGCGGTGCGGATGAGCTCAAGACTTGTTCCAGCACCCTGTCCTGTGTAGGAACTTCAAACGGGAATAAAGCATGAATTGATTTCACTCCATGTATGCTCCTGTTAGAGATGTATTTCCCTAGTAAGTTAGCCCTATTCTAGAGTTCAGTGGAACCCACAAGAAAACTTGTTTAAATGTGGGGCAATAGAGTCCCTAATCTTTAGAGAGAAGCAATAGGGGAAGATTATGCCTGTTCTGTCAGATTTACCTCAGAACGCTTTTAAGCTCATTTCATGTTTTAATTTGGTAAATACACTGTCAGAAAACATGTCCAAGGAGGGGGACTCTATAATTATTTATGGGAAGCAGAACTACGCTTGCTGTTCTTTTCTGCAAACAAATCTCAAGTACAATACATTAAAATACAACAGCAGCCAGCTTTGATATCTCCCCTTAGGCTTTTTCTGAATGTTGGCAGAGGCTGGAGGGAGTGGCATACATAAAGTCACTGCAATCTGTTATGAGCAGTTGAATGCCTATTAAGTCTTCTGTTAAGTTTCATTTGGAACAAAAAAATAACGCAGCCAGCAAGCAACTTGCATATTCTTGTTTAGGAATACGAACAAGAGGTCTCAAAGGTATTCACCCCGAAACCTAGTGTGAGGCAACTCCTAGTTAAATAATATTAATATTTGAGGCTTCAGAAGGCACTGAGGGCTGCTGAGAGATGAAGGTTGAAGGGAGGTGAAGCATTCTTATTCTGGCCCAGGGCAAGCCGCCATCTGTAACTGTATACCAACCTATGGGGAATTTAAAAAGACTGGGACGGGTGGGGGTGGGGGAGAGACCCAGTCAAAGAATGGTGAAATTCTGGCCAAAAGTCCATCCTCCAACATTTGCCATATAAAATTAGGCATGTTGATTCGTTGTGGGAGAATGTACTTCCCCACAGTGGGCCTGAAAGTGAACATTGGGGAAAAAAGCAACTGACAGGCCACCATTTTGAAAGGGTTCATTTCAAAAAATTCCTTAGCATTCCTCTCTTCCAATTAGAAAGCATATATTTACGTATCTCTTTTAGATGCAACTAATCCATACACATTTCAATCTGTGATATAGATTTTTTTCCAAAACACCGTTGTTTTCAAATTGAGATACAGCTTTCCCCTTACTTATTATATGGAATTGTTGAGAATTGTGAACAAATTGGTGTGTAGAGAAAGGCCTCTGATTCACACATGGACACACACAGTTACTGAAAATCTCAATTCAGCTGTAACTCTGTGCATGCCCTGTAAGTGTGTGTGCAAGTTTGCTTTAGTCAAAACAATGAGAGCATAATTATAATTGGGGGAACCACTGTAGGTTAGTCAGCCTTACTGTCAGGTCACACCCTGCCTCAACTAACTCTGGAATCCAGTGCTGTATCTAATGCAAGCTACACCCATATTCAGACATTAAATCAAGTCATCATTGCTTGTGACTGAATAGTACCCAACAGGCAAAGATACTCTGCCTTAATTAAACAAAGTACTCCTCTTTGCAGCTGTATGGCAGATATATAAAGATATGCTTGATTTATATTGCCTTAGCCAAACTGTTCACAACAGCTTTAAACTGAGCTATCTTGTTTAATATCCAAATGTGTTTTCACATAATGAATAACCATTGACTTTTACCACTAAGCAAGACAACTCCTGCAGGTGCTTCCTAAGTACTTAGCAATTACCCCTCTTCCTGCGGGTGATGAGTCACCTCTCTAAAGTTCTTTTGTCTAGTTTGTAATGTAACCCAGGCCTGTTTGGATTGGCAGAGAACCACATTACTACTGGAATTAAGAGGCTGGTACTCAAAACTGGGGGGTGGGGGTGGTTTTTCTTTAAAGAAACTGAGCGCACACAGCCTGTGCGGATAGTTTCGCTATCTAGGTTTGAACCCTTCTGCCTGCATAAAATGTTTCAAAGAAAACTCCCTGGACAATGACAATCTGTGTATATTGTATCCTTTAATATCTAACATGCTATTTTTGTGTGTGTTGGCCTGTATGCCTGATGTTATGGTATATGTTTCCTGTAGTAATCTCCTTTGCTTTTGTTTAACCCATTTTGTTTTGAAGGATTCAAAAGCAGTGTCTTAAGTCCATGTATGCTTCAGTAAGCTTTGTTCCAGCTCACTTTAATGACTAGGAAAAGCCCTTGTGCTAAATGGGGTTAGAGTGTCAGACTAGGGCTTGGGAGACCTGGGTTCAAATCCCTACTTGGCCAACAGGCGTTATGATGTCGTCCTGTTCAACATTTTCCTCGATCCTCTACTGGCTACCAAATAAAGGAGCGTGAATCCTGGATGTGATGTCATGTCACACATTTATTTTACTATTACTGGACTTTTCCATGTATAACACGAGGTGGTTTTTTTATTTAAAAAATATGTTAAGAATTGGGGGTCACCTTATACACGGATAGTGCATAGCAAGTCGGAGATTGTCAGCGGCTATTGGGCGTGTTATTGGTGGCTGCGGCAAGGGCTGGTGTTGATTGGGTGTCGCTGCGGCAATTGGGCAGGTGATTGGCGGCTTCTGCTGGCGAGGGGACAGATGATAGGTGGCTTTTGCAAAGCATGTGAGTGGCAGCGTAGGTGAGGTGGGTGAGCAATTTTCTGTAATTCCCCCTTAAAAAAGCTCAGCCACTGTGGGCAACCACCCCCAATACAGCTCAACAACTATGGGCAATCATCCCCCCAAAAAGCTCAGCAACTCTGGGCAATCTCCCCTCATTTTCTTAATTTGGAGTCCCCAAAAATATGGGGCGTCTTATACACGGGAGCATGTTATACATGGAAAAATATGGTAATTACAAGTGAGGCATGTAAGGGAAACTCAGCTGGTGGCAACTATGTCCTTGTCCCATCCTCCACATGTAGTTAAGTCCCCAATATCTGCATATACAGTAATGAGCTTCCTGTGTGATGATGAGGGACAGCGCTGTGTGTATAAAAGCAAGCACAATGCCTGCTCTGTGTTTAGCTGCAGCCAATGATGTCTTTAATAAACACAACGTATGCACGGATTTATTAACAGGGAAAGAAATAAAGAGTTAACAAAGAGCCTTCCTCCTGCTCCAGTAAAAATAGTTATGGTAATACATCTTGCATATTCTTAACAAAAATGTCTGTTTGTTTTAATTAGGGCTTGTCATCTAAATGCCAAGGAGAATATAAACAGTGGTAAATGGGTTACAAGCTGGGCTACAGCATCACCTTAGGCTCCAGGACTGCACTTGACATAATGCAAGCAGACTTCTGCACCTGTAATGAGCAAAAGGCAGAAATGGGGTCAGAGAGGGACACACCTTAAAGCACCTAAGCTGCTCTTTATCCAGGTGGGTTTGCAGAATTAGGAACCCAGGTAGGAAAAAGCCCTGGTTCTGTTAACCCTTTAGAAAAGGGTCAGGCAGTGGGTGATTGGAAAGACTAGGTCACAGCTCTATATTTTCTGCCCCATGTTTAAACTGCATGAATTCGAAGACGACGACCGAAAAATGTCCGTTAATCTGAGAGCATAAAAAAATAAACAAATTGACCTCTATAGCGGAAAGGCTGTCTGCTACATCAAGCATATCACATGTTCTGAAAGACCTCACTTTCAAGTCTACTCTTTCGCTTGACAGCGACGGACACATTTTATACATGGCATGCAGCTGCCGTGAAAAAGAGAGGGGCAAATTCCACGCTGGGGGTCTTTAGGAAAGGTATTGGAAATAAAATTGCCAGTGCTGAAATGCATTCATATAAATCTACATTGTACCACAGTCGGCTATATAATTCTGGCCACTGCACCTCGAAAATAATATTATAATACTAGGAAAAGGGCAGAAAAAGCTACCAGAATGACCAAGGGGCTGGAGCAATTCCTCTGTAAAAGTTACAATATCTGTAGCTTTTTAACTTGGAAAATACCAGTTACTGGGGTAGATGAGCAGGAAAGTTTGGCCTGCTTGTGCATTTCCATAGGCATCTGGTTCGCCACTATGAGAATAAAATGGTCTGATCCTACAGGGCTCTCCTTAATTTCTTATTGTAGTATATAATGCTATGCATTTGACATGTCTGGTGGTTTTGGGGGGGTTGTTTGTTTTTAAAGCATTTCCCACAAGAGCCATGTGTATTATTATTTCCTGTAGGCAATTTGTACACTAGAACACTTTGGGTTAAATGGCAGAATAAATACTTGAACTAAATAAATAAATACATGCTGAAGCCACAGAACACTGGCCTTGTTATTTGAGCTATTTTGGTTTCATGTTATTACGCAACAACAAAATGTTCTTACTATATTTACCATAGAAACATATTAAATCTCAGTCCTTGTTAAAAATAAGTTTCTCTTTTTCTTTTGGTAATTCATTACATTTCCATAAAAACAAATAGCTGTTAAAAGGCATTAGCCTTCTGAACTAGGCTCGTATAAACGAATCTTCTTTTCTGCCTGATAGTGTGTCAAAAACGTTAAAATGACTTATAGTCCACAGCTATAAGGGAAAAGATCAGTGGTTAAACATGTCTGATTTTTGCAGTTAATTCAAATGGAAAAAAAAAATCCAGGTCATTGGCCTTTTTAAACAGACCCCCGTGGCGATATTTACTCCTCCATAAATAGCACAGTCACATGAAATACAAATGGCAGCTAGTAAAGCCAGCAAAACAAAAGAACTAGTTTGCAGACCCAAATGCAAAGTGTTGCAGTTAAGAGGATTAACTGGGCAATCTTATACCACAATTACATCGTGGCACAGGGTGAAGCGAAAGAGAGATACCACTGCTATGCCATACCCTCTCATTCCATAAGGGGAGGGGGAAAATATAAATAACGAAAAATGGCACCAAAATGCAGGCACACACCCAGGATCCCTAAAAACAAAGACTGTGTCATTGACAACACCTATATACATGACACACAGCCAATGAACTGTGGACAGTGGGGACACAGACTCATACAGACTACCACCTCTCCTGGTATGTCCCACGGAAGACCTTATGTTCAAACAAAAACATCTTGGAGGTCCTGGGCCACAGGGAGGTTAGGCTGACCTCAACCAGAGCCAGGGCTTTTTCGGCTGTGGCCCCGATCTGGTAGAACAGTCTGTCACAGGAGACTAGGGCCCTGCGGGACATGACATCTTTCCGCAGGGCCTGCAAGACAGAGCTGTTCCACCAGGCCTTTGGCCAAGGCACAGTCTGACCCCCTCGTTTGGTAATCCTCATAGAACTCTAGCTCAATGGTTGTCATTAATTTGATTTTGAATTGATTTTAGAATGAATTGATTTTAAAATGCTGTGTTACTTTTATTGTTGTTAGCTGCTCTGAGGCCGGCTTCGGCTGGGGAGGGCGGGATATAAATAAAATGTTATTATTTATTATTATTATAACAGCAAACAATGTGATGTCACAGCACTCCCAACCCATCAGTTCAATGGCACAGGCAGCAACAACCCATCCTTGAAAGCAACAATGGGGAACCTGTGGCCCTCCAGAGGTTTTTTATTATTATTATTATTCCTATCAATCCAAGGCAGCATTGTGGTGAGTCTGGCGACCAGCTGGCTCTCTGACAGTCTGGGAAGCCCTAGGCTATAAAGCAGCCGGACTTAATCTAGAGTGTAAGCGACACAGATCTTGTTCCGATGCCAACTATTGCATATAATTGTGCCTCATGTGTTACCTCACGAGTGAGCAGCAAAGAAGACAACTTCACAGCTGTGTTGCATCTTCAAACAACTGACCAGTGGAGCTCTTTTGGGTGGTCCAAGGGTTGTTGACTCCCCACTGAGGGGGAAGGACTTCTGGAGCCATTCCAAGACCTGCCATGACCAACTGGCTGTGGATAAAGTTGTTTGGCTTTGGAGGCACTTTGATTCCACCGCTGTTTCGCTTCTGACCCAAGTGTCTGATGCCTCAGACTGTGATGTATTTTGGGATCACTTTCAGCCTCTGCAGACTGATGAGGTGGGTGAGATGCTCACGGACCTGTGTTCAACCATGTCAAATCTTGACCCCTGCCCTTCTTGCTTTAATAAATCTAGCAGAGGGGGCTTGAATGGTTGGGTTTGGAGTCTGGCTAATGCTTCGCTGCATAAGTGGGTGGTCTCTATGCCCTTTCAAGGTATGAGGTGGTAGTACAGCCACTTCTAAAGAAGCCAGCTTTGAACCCATGGGTTTGGACTAACTGCTGACCCAGAAAGGTGGAGTCGTAGTGGAGCAATCTTCAGGCATTCTTGGATAATATAGTTCCAGTTACAGATGGGTAGCCGTATCTGAAGAAGTGTGCATGCACACGAAAGCTCATACCAAGAACTAACTTAGTTGGTCTTTAAGGTGCTACTGGAAGGAATTTTGTTTTGTTTTGGATAATATAGATTATCTGGACTCATTTCAACCTGGGTTCATGCCTGGTCATGGAACCACATTGGCCTTAGTCACCCTGGTGAATGACTAGTGGTTCATCTCCCATGACATATCTTGAGTTCTGCTGGCATAGTGGGGCTTCCACTGTATCCTAAGGCCCCTCATCTGGCATAACTTGAGTACTGAAGTCCTCTGTATTTGAGCCCACTGCATGGCTGGTGTTTAATGAATGTGTTCAGCTCTGCGGGAAGCTGAATCAAGACAGCTTTAGTGTTTCACCTGCACAAAGCAGAATGGAATAGTAGTATTCCTTTTTGTGGCCTTGGGAGCCCAAGTTTCTTCTGTAAGATCAGATTTTCTGTGGTAGTAGCAACTGATACTGCATTTATTATCATCAGTATGTAAGCCTATGTAAGCACTGTATTCTTGAGTGGTTCATAGTGTTGGAAGTAGGAAGGAAAAATCACGTGTAGGTACTGTTTAGCTTAGTCTTTTAGACTCACCAGCTCATTTTATTCTTACTGTTTAGTCCCGGCCTTCTAATGTTTTGCCATGCCCCAGTTTAAAGAAATGTATGTGAACATTTACCTTATATAATGTATTCCAAAAT